>NC_068340.1:86930-440351 GCF_014633365.1 Diospyros lotus
AAAGTTAGTCGTCACTAAAGTTAACCCATTAGTGACAGTCTCATATGGCCGTCACTAATGTAATTAGTGACCATAACGTTAGCCGTCACTAATGGCAACCCATTAGTGACAGTCATACGTGGCCATCACTAAAGTTAACCGTTAGTGACACGATGTTGGTCGTCACTAAAGTTAACCCATTAGTGACGACGATGTTGGTCGTCACAAAAGTTAACCCATTAGTGATGACGATGTTGGCCGTAAGTAATGTGATTAATGACGACCATATGTGGTCATCACTAAAAATGGTTTACAATTTCACATTATTTGGCCTAAAACCTATACCATGTACACTTACTTTAAAAAATTACAAACACCTGCTTTATAAAATATTACAAACTATCACAATAAGGTTGCGTTCTTTTTGCGTTTAATTTTCAATTTTGAGTTTTGAATTCATTTTCAATTTTTTAGATTGAAAGTTTGTTTTCAAAAAATTGAAAATGCGTTCTCTTTATTATTCTGAAAAACTGTTTCCCAAAATAGAAAGTTAGAAAACGCACTCTCCTTGAAATTTTGAGAATAATTTTTTAATGATATTTTATTTAATAAATTTGATTATTCAATAAATTATAAATATTTAATATTAATATATTTTTAAAAATATACACATTTTAAAGTCAGTGAATTTTGTAATATTTTTTCCATTACAATAATAAAATATGAAAAATATTGAAAATGAAACATGTTTTATGTGTTTTGAGTTTTGAGTTTGTTTTGGATGAAAACACTCAAAACAACTTTTTGTTGTTTTGGATTTTATTTACAATTTTTTTTATTTTAGAAAATCGAAAACTAAAATGATTTAAAAATAATAAAGAGAACGTAGCCTAAGTGTTTTCTCTATAATTTTATAGAGAAAATCAAACTTTTTGCATTGAATATAAATTTTGATTAATTATTTTTTTGTATTACAAGAATTGTTGTGACTAGATAAATAAAATTACTCAAAATATCCAATTATTTGAATGAAAAAATGATTAATTTTCTAGAGTTAAAAAATATGTAAATTTACAATTTAATTTGCCTAAAGACATTAGTATATCTATATTTTTTTAATTCAAAAACAATACCATCGCTATTTAAGTGAATTCATTTTATTAGTTTAAAATTACATAATTAAGTATATTAAGACTAAATCATGTTAAATTTATATATTTTATTTTTCTTAATGCACAATTCTTTTTTATGATTCTTTTTTAATCCTTAAAATCATATATATAACATTCAGTGACAGCCAAGGGTGACCGTCACTATTAACATCCATTTCTGACCATTATCACCTGGCTCTTACTAAAGGTGTACATTCAGTGACAACCAATTTTTGACCATCACTATTACTACCCCATTTGTGACCGAGCTTGCCCGACCCTCACTAAAGGTTGCACGTTCAGAGAATGCTACCTTTGGCCGTCACTATTTCACCACCATGTGTGATCGATGTTGCCCCGCCTTCGCTAAAGGTAGAACATTCAGTGATGACCATGTATAGCGGTCACTATTGTGCCTCCATCTGTGACCAACTTTACCTGACCCTCACTAATGGTGGTACATTTAGTGATGACCACATGTGGTCGTCACTATTGTGCCTCTATCTATGACCAACGTTAGGAGTGTTCAAAAAAGCCACTAGACCACGGTTTCCAACCAAACCGACCAATTTTTTGAAGAGTAATGCTATTTGGCTAGCCTCAACAACACCCTTAGTGTCACTCGCTGCCAATTTATAATTTTGCCCTCGGTACAAATGACTATTATACCCTCAATTTAAATACCCAAAATTGAGCCCTTTCTCTTGAACCCTCGCTTCCGTTTGGCTCATTTCTACAAAATCTCTCTCTCTCTCTCTCTCTCTCTCTCTCTCTCTCTCTTTCTCTCTAACCTGACCGTCCATTCGCTTCTGCTTTGGCCATCTCTTTGTTTTTCTCTTCCATTTGGTGGCATCTCCGGCCACCCTACTTGGTCTCATTCAGTCTCTGTCTCTCCCGCCTATGTAACAGCATATAAGCCATAACGAGCCGAAGGAACTCCGACAGTCTCTCTCGCTCTCGATTCTGTCTCCATTGGCCCCGATCTACAAGGAGGTAAGTCATTTAGTTTTATGAGCTATGATTTTCAGCACACAATGATGATATATACATATATACGCAATATTTTGGTTTGGATGAAAGCTTTAAACTTATATTTCTGTAGATTCAACCATTGGATGTTGGGGGTTTTGGGCTATGTGGGTTCATGGGGATAAGGGTGTCAGGTGGTTGCCTCTGATAGCCAGAAACCACAGGCCATGATGGCCGGTGGCAACTGGCAGTGGGTTGCTAACCCTCGTTAAATGTGACCCACTTTTGTGTATGTTAACTCCCGTTAACCTAGTGTTTCTAATAGTGGGCTCTGATTGTACAAATCTCCAGCTGGCGCCAGGGATGGTCGCCGGCAACAGCCGGTTGTGGGGTTGGCCAAGTTGGTTCATGGGCCTAGCCCATTGTGTTTGGAGTTAGGTCTAGCTTAGTTTTGTCAACCCTTTGTTTACATTTCAAATGATTCTATTGAATTCACTTAATATATTCATGTAACATAAATGGTAAGTTGATCACATATAACTCATTTGTGAGCATGGCTTTATGAGCAAGTCAGTAAGCGACTGACCAACTTACCTGTTATAAATTATTGATAACAACCTTTAATTGTGATTGTAAAACTGGATATATTTTGTTTTTATTTCAAAAGACCCTAATTAATTTAATTATAAAACAAAAAAACCATTTTTACTTAGTTTAGAAAGTATTCTCATTAGAATGGGCAATTAAAGAGGAACAACAACCAAATGCTTTTTGGATTCTACCAGCTGAAACCCTACCTATAGTTTGTGGTTTCTAGACAAAAAGAAAAAATCGCAAATGGTAAATGGTAACTTAACATAGCATAATGTAACTTATCATTTAGCATAATGTAACATAAATGGTAACTTAATATATTCAATTATAGCAATTGACTGTACTCTCACCCTGCAATTAAAACATAATAAATTTTTTATATTTTTTTTCTTTATTTAGGTGAGAGGTTTATACTCGTCAGTGTACGAGTGCAGTTGTAGTCCAAATTTAAATTTATACTTTCTGGATAAGTTCAAGTCATCCACTGAGATATGTATTTATGGCAAAAGAAAAAGAATGTCACACACACGCACACGCATTTAGATGGATTGGTAACAAGATTTTTTATGATTTTTTTTTTTTATAACAGAAACTAGAAAATAAAGCAAGGCAGAAGTTGAAATAAATGCTTAATGTGAGGATATAAAATTGGATAGCTCTTGAGTTAAGATAATTTCAGCACCAACCCGTTCATTCCCAAATTTTAGTAGACAAGGTTAGTAACATTAATTTAATTTCAGATAAGAGGGTTTGTTATTAAATGCAATTAAAGATGATGATAGTTCTAGTTTAAGCAATCCCCATACATGATATGTAAGATTCTAATTTAAGCAACTACTATAAATCCAATTACAATTAAAACAATAAACAACTAAATTAATCATCCGGGTTTGGGTATGATCGCGTTTCCAGTTCTAGTGACTCTCATGCGTGACATGAAAGCTCTAAGTTAGGCTTACGCTCTAATCCAAACCTAGTGATTTCCCAATAATTAAAACACACTCATACTGAAATTTAAATTAATGTTACTCATTTAAAGCGCAACTTTCTTTGGAAATCATTGGCGTTGGACACTGTCCTTGCCTTAACCCAAGATTAGATTTAGCTACTCATTTTCATTTAAAAGTTAATTGACAGGAATTTAAATGACGTAATTTAAATAACAGAATTTAAATAACAAGAATTAAAATAACAGAAAACTAACCGGCCATTTAGGTGGTGGATAATAAAATAACAATAAATAACATAAGAATTCAAGAGAAGAAAGAAAAGAAATAAAGATCACAAGAGAAGATAAGAGAGAGAATAAGAGCAATTCTCTAAGAGAAACTCTAAGAACAAAACTAAACTTTGATTTAAGTAATAACAACCTCTCACAAATGCACCCAAGTGAGCTATTTATAACCCACAAGATGCAATACAAACCACACAATTATTCAACTAAACATAATTATATCTAATGGGCACTCACAAAACATTCACCAACTAGTGGAAGAAAATTAGGTAAAAGACAAAAAATACAAAAGACTTTAGGTGGTGGAATACTCATAAGAATAGAGAAGACTTTAGGTGGTAAAGTACTCATAAAAATACAAAACAAAGAAAAGTCTTCTACAAATTGGGCTTTGTTGGGCCTTTGATTGGTCTTGGGCCTTTGGTTGGTCTTGGGCCTTTCTTATGTTGGATTCTATTTGATAGTTGGGCCAAGTGCACTTGAAACATCCTCTAGACTCCATAATTGGCCCATGAATTTGAGCAACAATAATGGGTAATCCAACGTTTTCAATTTATGCCCCTAATTAATTGTAGAAGTCAACTTCCTTGCTTCATCCTGTAATAATATGTAATGCAAATAATTATTTATTTTATGCATAATTATAAAGCCAAAATGGGGATATAATTCATTAAGATTTAGGAAATATTGACCCCTCATCAGTAACCCAATTGTGGTAGCCCTTTGTCTTCTTTCTGTTTCTCTAGTGTCTCTTTATATATTCATGTGGCATAATATACTTCTACTCTAGCATTCACTTGCTATAATTTTTCAGAATTTATTGCAAATAATCAACTCTATTTTAGAAGATGAAGAAAAGCCAAAATGAGTAACATAGGTATGTATGAATCTTTTATGAAAAATGGCACAGCTTTGTCAGACATATGATTATTTTTATTAAATTTATGGATAATGCAAATTATATAGGTAACATTGTAGTATCTTATGATTGTACCTTGTTATGATATAGGAAATGATAGTGTGCTTCCGGAATCATTTGAAAATAATGAGGAGAGTTTCCAAGATAATGAGCGTCCTCCGTTAAATGAAGAACTGGTAGGAGAACACAGTGATCTTTTCCCTAAGGTTGGAATGAAATTTAATGACAAGAATGAAATTTATGAATTTTATAAAAGATATGCTTATGATGTGGGGTTCCAATAAAAAAAAAAAAAAGAATTCAAAGAAGAGTGAGGATGGGGTGGTAAGATATGTGGCATATGCATGTAGTCGAGAAGGTAGAAGAATTAGTCAAGGTAGCACCTCTCTAAAGCATCAACCAACTATTCGAATAGGGTGTAAAGCTAAGATCATAGCCGTTTTAGTTGTTTTTGGAATATGGCGAATAAGCACGGTCCATCTTGAGCATAACTATTGTATCGATGCAATAGGCAATTGAGCGAACATGTGAAGCGATAACTTGAAGTTAATGATATAGCTAGAATTTCACTACAAAAAACTTATAACTCAGCTGTTGTTGAGGCTGGTGGGTATGAGAACTTGGAGTTTGTAGAAAAGGATTGTTGAAATTATATTGATAAGGTGAGAAAGTTAAGACTCAGGGAAGGAGATGTTGCTGCTATTTAACCGTACTTTTCGAGAATGCAAGCCCTTTGTCCAAGTTTTTACTTTAGTGTTGATTTGGGCGAAGAGTGTCGATTGAAGAATGTTTTTTAGGCTAATTCTAGGTGCAGAGAAGCATACAAAGAATTTGCCGATGTTATCACATTTGACACAACATACCTTACTAACAAGTATGACATGCCATTTGCTCCATTCGTTGGAGTAAATCACCACGAACAGTCGACATTTTTGAATGTGGGCTAGTTTCCAATAAGGACACTGGGACTTTTGTGTGGCAATTTAGAACATGGCTTCAGTACATGAAGGATCAGGCTCTCATAGGAATAATTACTGATAAAGATAGGGCAATGCAGAACGCAATTCAGATAGTCTTCCCTATTTAGCCGTACATAACGTGGTGTATGAATCACATGGTCTAGAAGAATTCGAACAAGGATGGATTTTAATGATTGAAAAGTATGCACTGGATGAGAACAACTGGTTGTCTGGACTCTATAGAGAAAGATCTCGTTGGGTCCCATGTTTCTTGAAGACTAGTTTTTGTGCTGAGATGTCAACAACACAACGAAGTGAGAGCATGAATGCATTTTTTGATGGTTATGTGCACTTAAAGTTATAGAGACATTACCGAAATGGAATGGTGAGACATTGACGTGCTCACGAACCACGAGGAGCCTAAGGTATGAGTTCTCACAGAATGAGCTGAACGAGAGGTAGGAACGGTTGATGGAGTTCTTTAAGGACTACGACTACACTACTTCGTATCACCGGGCGCGTGGCAGAGAGGTGCCCAACGCAGGACCTGGTGGATAGTTGTGAGTGTCAGATGATGTTGAAGGCTTGTTAGCCTGCCAAGTATGATGGTAGTGCCAAAGGGATCGTCTATTTTTATGGCTAGCCTGGTTATTTAGCTGGATCTAGTGAACGAGATACGAAAGGCATGAGTGGTTGACAAGTGTACTTGTCTATGTAATGATGATTATGGCCAGCCCAAGAGTTATGATTTTTGAAATGTGATAGGGCATTCTCAAAAGTTTCAGGGTAAAATGCGCGTGCCTAAAATGATGAAAGATGTGTGGTCATCTGAAAAGAGCCATAACAAGAAATTATGTGAATGACACAGTATGCTTGTAAGCATTAGACGTGTAAGGAATGCAAACAGATGTGTTTGTTGAGGATCAAATAAATATTTGATTTGAGGTGTTCAGGTAATGAGCTATGTATTGTCTTAGTTACATTAATAGTCAGATGAAAATTTCGAGGACGAAATTTCTTTAAGGACGGGTGAATGTAATACCCGAGAAATTCTAAAGGACGCAAGGGTAATTTATCTTGGGGCATTGTGAAGCTCAAAATCGAAGGGGTTTGCGAACAAATTGAAGCTCGAGATTAAGGGGCTTTTGAAGCCCATGAGCTTAGGAGGGTTTCTGGAGAAAATGGAGCATTTTCGTGTTGGTTTGGATGGGTTTCGAAGCAAAATATGCGACCCTTCTTCATCGTCTCATGAACGATCATAACCATATTGGCATTGGTTTTTCATCACTGAAAAATAAATGGTATTAACTGAAAGTGGTTGGTGAAGAATACTGATTTAGGTTTTTCCGTTGCTTGTCCTAATCTTTTAGAGAAACGAAAAGAGAATTATTTATTTTCTTTCTTTCTACTTTCTGTTTTAGCATAAATCTTAAACTTCTTTGAATTGAGTAATGGTTGGCTATACATGCTCTTTTCTTTCCCTCATGGATTTTCTTATCATTTCATTATTCTGTGTCCTTTTTTCTCCTTTATATGGTTACCCTAGCTAAACTGATTTCTAATGAAATGATAAATCTCACAGTTCTAATCTACTTTCTCTTTCCATGCTCTAAATTGTTGGTGTAATAGTCACTTCCTTGTTTTCAATTGTATTACAGTTGGAATATGATGGGGTGAAGATGAGAGAGGTAAAGGCTTTTGAATTTAATATGAGTCTTCTTTAAACACTAAATGGAGCTACCTATTGCAGCTTGCAAGATGGCTTGGTTATCATTTCTTATTTTTCTTATTTTTTTTGCTAAATTGATATCATTTATTCTTGTCTCGAATACTCTTTCTGTTATGATAAACTTGTGTAATGAAATATGAAAATTTAGGTTTGAATTGTTTCCCTATTCGGCTTAAATATATCGATCATTTATGTTATAAGCCGCCAAAACTTTCTTGGTTAGTCCTAAATCCATATGCATATGCAATTGAAACCAAGAATCGCACTTGGATTTTTCATTTACCTTTTGAGTTAAAGCATTCTACTCTTTTAGACTCAATAGGTGTGGGTCTTTTGAAAATAGTTACTTGTTATGCTTACATTAGATGTTCGTTCAACTGCCTAATTTTGGACTTTTGGTATAGTTCTACATGAATATTATGCACTGATTATTATCACTTGATCTTCTATGATACAGTCATATGAAGTGAACTATAGAGGCGTGGAATTTTTTTTCAAAAAGTTAGCTTCTAGAAACCACAACCCGCAAAGGAAACAATCTTTTGAAGATCATCATGATGGCTGTGTAGATGGTAGCGGCAGCAGCAGAGCCATGAAGAAGCAGAAGCAGCCCCAATATTCACAGCCTTCTGTCATGCCCTCTTATTAGAAGTCAATATATTTTTCTTTTGAATATCCGAACACCCTTGTTAGGTTTTGACAAAAGCAGACATAATATTTTCTTGTTCATTAGCCTTAATATTTTCTTGTTCATTCACAGTAAACATTACTAGTTCCTAATTTGTATGAAGAATATGGTATAATATAACTAATGTGATTGAATTAGTTTTTTATCCTATATAAGAAATGAGCCAATCCGTTAAACTTAAAATCGACCTAAATGTTCTTTGTCTTATATTAAGATGCTGCTTACACTTGAAAATGAATGAAAGGAATATGGAAGAGTAATTAAGTCGACTAGTACTGGACTAGCCGGAGTAAGACACACAAGAATTCAAGAAGAGTTGGTGGGATTTTTGTATTGATACAAAAATCATTAGTCAAGTAACAGTGCTTGTTTTGTTGTAAAAGTGTATATATCATTTAGCATACAAAATTCCCTCATCAAATAACAAGAACACAAAATATCTCAACAACCCTTGCCTTTACCACATCAAAGTCATAGCTAATCAATTTGCGCATAACAAGCAAAGTTTTACTCATCAATTTGCACATAACAAGTTTTACTAACATAGATTACCCTTTATACTAAAGCCAAATACCTAAATCTACTATTATCGTTTTTCATCAACCATACAATCAACAAAAAAAAACTCAATCCTAACACTATTAGAACCCTAACAAACTTCATTTCTTTCGTCCTATACTCTTGAAACTTTATTTTCAATTGAAAGTTCTCTTTTATTGTACATCTATGGTCTTTTTGAAGCTTCGATATCTTTTCTTCAAGAGCCCTCACTTGTTCTTCAAATAATCTCTCTTTTTTAGTTATTTTTGACATATTGAGTTTTAATGTATCCAACAAAGCTCGGCATAATATTTTCTCACGATTGGTTCGTTCATCATTAATCCATTGAAACCATTTGCAATCATCATCCTGTTCACCAAACCATCCAACAATCAATCTTAAAAAAATCATTAATAGTTATTTCATTTATAAAATACAAATTACCTTCCAAAATCGACATCGCAAGAATCTCCTTCCAAGATTATATTTAGTCCATGAAGTATAGCATCAAACAGGCACACCATGCTCACACATGATTCCTTGATGCAAGGTTGACGAGTTGATTGAAACTTCATCCATT
This sequence comes from Diospyros lotus, assembly GCF_014633365.1. Lineage (NCBI taxonomy): Eukaryota > Viridiplantae > Streptophyta > Magnoliopsida > Ericales > Ebenaceae > Diospyros > Diospyros lotus. The sequence goes on from NC_068340.1 coordinate 96,273, forward strand.
TCTAAATTGGACGTCATCTTAACTAAAATATTTAAATTTGAAAAGGATTATTTTCTTAAATGATTATACTATCCTCCTATTTATATGCAAAAAAAAGTATGTAAAAAACATAGTTAAACAATACAAATTTATACACTATCAAGTATGCCAAAAAATTACTAATACATTCAAAACTAACTAAAACATAGCATTCATTATTTAGCAAAAACATACATTCAAAACTAACTAAAACATCAATCACATGCATAGTCAAGTTAATTATCATTCACAAAACAAACTAATCCAAAAGGTAGAAGAAATAAACACTACAATCATGAGAACAAGATTAATTAGCAAAACATCATCACACTCCTTTTAACTTCATTACTCACCATTAATCCCTCAAATTTTCCCAAATTTATGCGAGTCCCAGATCTCCAATTCTACGTTTTCAAGACCCAAATCATGAATACAAAAACCACAAATTGAAGACTGTCAAAACTATTAAAATGAAGACTGTGTAAATATTATAAATTTAAATTAAAATGAAGACTATTAAAATAAGTTTTCAATAAATTTAACATTAAACATAAAAAGAAATATATATATATATATATAACAAATTGAACAGAACAAAATTACAAATACAACTTACCTTCAATCCAATCCACTGAATCTGGAAAAAAAAAGTATGCGAGTTATTTAACATATAATTTAATAAACTCTAATGGGAATAGCTCTTTTTGTCCATATTCCTTTTTTTGTATTCATAATCATCCGCAATGTTCATAAGACTCATGTCTCCACACATACTTAAATTTGCGACTTATTTAACATATAATTTAAAATTATTGCATGTTTATTATTTTTATACTTATTTTAATTTTAAATGAATTTAATTAATACTCATTTAAATACTTAAAATCAGACACACATATATAAGTGAAGGATATCACCCCACTGCCACAATGGGTATATGACCAGGCATATGATCCAAGATTTGGAAAGCCACATGTTCCCAACTGTGAATGGATCATGGAGCTTCCCCCTCTGCTGCCACTAAATGAATTTTTTATTTTACTTTTCTTATACCATACTACATCAAACAAATTCAATCGTGAATATAACAAATATTTCACAACCAAGCCCACTTAGAAATTTCATCATTATTCATTCAGCAGAACAAGAAACATAACAATAACCAATAACATGTTCCAATGTTTGTGGAGCAAATGGTATATCAAGAAAAGAGGTGAACTGGATAAAAAGGAAAAAGAAAAAGGCCAGAACACTACTATTACACATTGAATTAGAACGCAATGACATCCTCCTAAAAAAATTTCTCCACGAACAACAATTCATTAAGGAATGGATTGGGAAAATCACAAAACATATGAGACTGTGGCTATGTTGTGCCCCATTGGCAAGGAGGAAAATAAATCCATCAAGCAGCATAAAATAAGGCTATCCACCACATAGAAGTAGTCTAAACAAATGCCAGTTGTTGACTACTAGAGCCAAAGCCAGACAATAGCCACCATAATTGAATATGCATGTAAAGAAGAAGCAGGCAGATGTGATGGTGAGAGTGGAAACTGCCAGAAAAATATCATCCATCCATGGTACTAAAGATTCGAATGTGTTCTGAATGAGTAGATTTTTCCAAACTTATATCTAATGGACTCCTCTAAAAATTGATAAGTACTTCCATGGACTTCTCTAGATTGATAAAGTCCTACGCTTAGACACAACAATTTGGATAGCATATAGAATAAGTTCATCATGGTTAGTTGGATATGGACTTAACAAGTATTTTCATATAAAAACAACAACTAGATACTCTGTTCAAAAACTAAAACTCTTATTCCATGCATAAAAGGTTGTGTTGTGTACTAGCTTTCAAGCACAATTTTATATTAATAAGTTTAACATTTGAAATTTAATTTTAATCTCATGTTTATGGGCATGAGAATTAGATGGGTCCAACGCTTAAAATTCCTTCACCCAACATCTATAATCAAGTACTAGTGGTTGAATGATCACAATACGTTTCATAAACATAACAATTAAGAATATGAATACATCCAGTACAAAAGTACTAACCACAAAGATTTGGTCAATCTAAAAGCATAATGGTATTTACATATTGGAATATCTACATTTATTTAATCATATACTGCAGGACTTGTTCACACTTTGTCAAGAATGAAAATTTGGTAATACGTACAAGCTACAAATGAACTCACTCATGAGAGCAATCATAACAGAGATTGAATAGATAACTAAATCAAGTGAGTATCAAATAGCAAACTATATTGAATGAGTAGCATGTTAAAAGAGTTTAGTGTCACTGAAAACCACGTAGGGATAACATTTACCAGATCCGTCTCTAGATCCGCCTCTGCCTTTATCTTTCCTTGGTTGAATTGATCTGTTGAAGAACTTTTACTTATCTTCACTGCAAGAAGTTCTTATAGATAAATAAACACAAAACCCTAATCTGAACCCTTTTATGTCAACGAGGTGTGCAAGGCACCTCTACGATGCCATATGTTGTAGAGATTCAACAACTTTATTATAATTCAGTACCAGTTCAAACAGGCAACTAGTTTTGAAAGACATTTTGCATAACCTCCTCATTCATGGTAAATTTTCTTTATATACATTCCTTGTGGGAAGAAATGAGCGTAATTTTGGTTTAGACTCAAATTCATAACCTAAGCCTTTAACAGATATAGGTCCAATATATTTAACATTAAACGGAAAAAACCTAAACCAACAAAGAAATTCAATGCACCAGACACACACTGCCAAAAAAAACCTAAACCAATAAAGAAATAGAAAAACTAATTAGAAAAACTAAATATATTTAACATTAAACAGAAAAGAGAAAAACTAGCTCAAAGCACTGCCAGTCGCCACCGGACATCATGGCCGGTGGTTTCTAGCGATCAGAGGCAATAACCCAACACCTTTATCCCCAACGACCCATATACCCAAGAACCAACAACATCCAATGGTTGAATCTCCATAGATCTAAGTTTAAACTTTCTGGCCAAATCCAAATCACGCGTATATACATATATATCTTGAGTGTGTGCTGAAAATGATCCCTGATGAAACTAAACGACTGACCTCCTTATAGATCGAGGCCACTTTCACAGCGAAAATAAGCTCAAATTGAAGATCAAACAGTTGGAATACCCAAAATCAGTGATTTACAGAGCTCTTGAGAGAGATGTCGAACCTACTGCAATGGAGGAGACTTGGTTGTTGCTGCAATGGAGGAGGCTCGGTCACATGGCCAATAAAGAGAGAGAAAGAGAGAGAGAGAAAGCTGGAATGACCCCAATAAACTCCACGTTCACAGCCGGAAAGAGAAGAAGGCACGGCCGGAAAGGGAAGGGAGAGGCAGTGGGTTTGCAACGCGGGAGAAAGAGGCAGAGGGGTTAGACAGAGAGTGCGCTATTAAAATTTGAATTTCGTAACTGTAATACCCGAGAAATTCTAAATGACGCAAGGGTAATTTATCTTGGGGCATTGTGAAGCTCAAAATTAAAGGGGTTTGCGAACGAATTGAAGCTCGAGATTAAGGGGCTTTTGAAGCCCATGACATGAGGAGGGTTTCTGGAGAAAATGGAGCATTTTCGTGTTGGTTTGGATGGGTTTCGAAGCAAATCGGAGTTCGGAGGCGGTAGGCCTGACCGAGACTTTGGTCGGCCATTTGACACCCTTCCGGCCATCTTTTCAGGCCATTTAAGGTGCAGTCGTGATCGATTGAAGGAAGGCTACATCGAGGTGGGATCGAGGGAAGTTTCCAGTCGCCCATCAGCGAAGTGCTCGCCAGAGAAGACGACGCGCGTGCAGTGCACGCGCGGCTTCACAAGCGCAGCCGCGTGGCAGACCATATGGGGGGGCTTGCGGGCACGTTAAGCTTGGGAAAAATCTACAAAAATGTTGGAAAAATCAAGAAAAATATTTTACAGAGGTCCGTGCAAAAAGATTTGAAGTTGGGATTCCCGATATCTCGATTTTTGCACCAAAGAACCTCGTTTTGCATGAAAACACAATATCCGGGTAAGTCCAATATTTTTCCTTGGAATCTTATAGTCTATTATGAATTTTTGTGAAGATAGATTTGAGAAAATAGTCTCGATGTATTTATTGGGATTTTTATAATAAAAAATGAAGGAAAATAGGAAATAAATGGAATATTGAGATATTTAGTGATAAAATATTATTTTTATGATTGAGGTAATCAAGATGATGAGATTGGTGTAACTTTTGAGAGTTGGCACGAAAATCGAGTCGGGGCACTCATATCGGGGTGAGGCACATTTTTCGAGAAAATACAAGTTTATCTCAAAAAGTGAGTGGTATTCTCACAAGAACTTATATTTATGATATGGTTGTTTATATGCATGCTATTTATGAATGCAATATTCATTTGTCATATTGCATGAAAAGTCGTGATATTTGCATTGCACGATATTATTGTCATATTGATATTTGTGCATGGGAATGGGATGTCGCCCCAGAGTGTAGCCGTAATTCCCTTAGGGCATTAAGGAAATAACGTTAGGCTTATCCTGCAAAGGTTAAGGATTTGCCTAGGATTCCTAGCCGGGCTGGTGGGCCTGGGAAGTTACATTAAAGGGCGCAAATGATGTTCATGTCATTGTATCATGCATTTATATATATGTTTTTAAACCCTCACTAGAAGTTTCATCTTCTAATGGGTTATGCCCCTGGAATATTCAACGTTTCAATTTTAGACTTGCAGGCAAGAAGCAGGTTGAGATATGACGGCACGTGATGGCGTGGCCAATGGATTCAGCAGATGGTTTCGAAAATTTATCTATCCGGATATGTTTTAGATGAGATGAGTAATGGCTATGTATTCGAGGTTTCATATGATTAAACCTAGGGTGTTAGATGTTATCTCGGGAAACGTGTCTTTATGTATTTCAGTACTGAGAATATGATGTAATATATGGTACGAATTCTTTATGATATAATATAAGGTGAATTCATGTATGTATCATATCAGGTTTCGATTGTCGCTTCCGCATTGTGAATGATTTGCTGGAGGGTTTCCCATTGAGATACAGTATTCGACGTATGAGAAATGTATAAGGGAAGAAATTATATATGGATACAATGGGCCCCAGCATAGTGGCACGCCCTCTGACGGGGCGGGGAGTTACAGTAACGAGTTGGGCTGCTATTTTGTTTACAATATATTGCGATATAATGGTCGCAAGATATTGCGATATATCGTGGGGGTGGCACTGAGGGTATCGTTGACGCTGGCCGAATAGCATTACTCTTTTTTGAATTTGTGGTTCGATTCGATTTGGAAAAATGCCAAACCGCGCAGTTCGCAGTTTGGCAGACCGACGATTTGATTCAAAATCGAACCACCCGTATATATATAATATACAATTAAAAAAATTATAAATAAAAATATTAAATATAAAATGGGGCGGCAGACACCCTCTTCGTCTTCCTTCGGCTATTCCTTCCTCTCTTTCTCTCCCCTTTCCCCCAAACCCTAACCCGCACCCACCCATGCCCGTTGCACCATGTTTCTCTCCCCCTGGACCCTTAGATCGTCAATTAAATGCCAACCCACTAGCGGCCCCCACATCGCAGGCTCTCGCAGCGGACGCACCTCTTGACACCGCCACCATCACCTGGCAGCAGTCTTAGACTCCGAGGGTCCCGTCGCCTTCTTCCCCCAGCGTTCCAATCGCCGATTGCTGGTATGGGTCTCTCTCACAAGTTGAGTTGATTATTTATTTACTTATTTTTGTCACAAAATGCTTGTGGGTAAAACTTTTAGCGACTCCGTCTTGTATTTCTTGTATTTTTACTTATTTTTAGTCAAAAAATGCTATACATGTATAAATCTGTATTAGCTTTGATTTTTGATTTACTCATTATTGTTCTATTTTGTACATTATATTGTTCTAGTTACTGGTTAGAACGTGTTTTTGCTATAATTTTTGCTGCAAGTGTAACCTATTTAGGTCTTTTTGGTTTAGGGTTTAGGGAGATGCCGAGGCCTCTTCTGTTCACTTTCTTACACTATTCTTTTAAGAGACAAAAACTAACTTGCCCTATGATCTTATGATGAGTTTGTGCTCTTTCTTGCCATTCCTAGATGTTCCCAATTTCAACTTGTTTTTGTGTGTTTTTCAATTAGTTTTGGCCGTTGGGGGTTAACTCTAGTTGAACTTAATTAATTCTATTTAATTTCAGAGGCATAAGTTTTATTAATGTGTGAGCAATGGAAAAGTTTGGAACCAAATGTTTATACATTTATTGGAGATAAGAAAATTAGTTAATTATGAGATCATCCAAGTTTACAGTCAACCAATGAATCCAGGTTGCTTAGTTGACTTGTATCTAGCTAGGGTTTAGTTACCAGAACATATGTTTAACGTTATTTTCAAACATATGTACGTTCGATCAACAAAAAATAGTCTTTGGCATATACTATAATTAATGTGAATTCCAAATAATTCATTTTCAAGAAAATATCTCAAATTTTTTATTGCTTCAATGAAAGATGTAATCAGATAGTAATATCGATCCTGAATGTGTAAGAAACATCAATGAAAATCAAATGACCAATACGACCATTGAATCAAGTAGTAGTTCTAAACCTCCGTTGCCACCTAAGGACTCTAAGGACAAAGCTGTAAAAAGCAAACCCAGGCAACAATCTAAAGTATGGGAACATTTTACAAAAAATGAGGATGATTATTCTGAACCTAGAGCTGTGTGCAACTATTGTGGCAAAGATTATGCAAGTGATACTAGAAGAAATGGGACAAGTACTCTTTCGAACCATATAAACAATCAGTGTAAGAAGAATCCTTACAAATTAGAAGATAAGAAGCAAAAGATTTTACATTATCTAAAGAAGAGTGACAGTGAGGATGGAAGTGGATCGGGTAGTAATCTTGTAGCTACGGGATTTAGTCAAGTGGCTTGTAGGATGGCATGCGCCAAAATGATTATCATTGATGAACTGTCACTTCGATTTGTGGAGTAAGAAGGGTTTAAATTATTTTGTAATACTGCATGTCCTAAGTTTAATCCTCCTTCACGCATTACAATTGCTAGGGATATAATTAGTCTCTACAATGAAGAGAAAAAAAAATTAAAGTCATTTTTTGTTAAGAATTCACAAAGAGTCTTTCTTACCACTGATACATGGACTTCTTGTAACACCCCATTTTTCTCTTACCGAGCATGTCACTATGCTAGGGCCCAAAATATGCGTAAATTATTTTATTTTTTTCTTTCTCAATACATAACTTAACCTTAAGTACCGAATTCCAAACAAAACCCCCAACATATCATAAAAAAATGCGAAAACAATAATCGAAACCTGATATGGTATATAATCAATTCACTTTATTTATAACATAAAAATACATGCCATAGTTAACATCATATCCTCAATATTGAAATACATAAATACATGGAGATTCCATAATGTTCTAACAAGGTTAATCATCAATAAAGTATCAACTAAAACATATCTGAGTCAGCTCGCTGAATCCATCGACCACGCCATCACATGCCGTCATATCTCAACCAGCTCATTGTCTAAGCTGCAAATCTAAATTGGAACGTTGAATGTTCTAGGGGCATAACTCATTAGAAGATGAAACTTCTAGTGAGGGTCCAAAACATATATATATATAAATGCATGATGCAATAACATGAACAACATTTGCCCTTAATGTAACTTCCCAGGCCCATCAGCCTGGCGCGGAATCCTAGGCAAATCCTGAACCTCTATAGGATAAGCCTAACGTTATTCCATCATTGCCCTAGGTGAATTACGACTACACTCTGGGGGCGACATCCCATTCCCATGCACAAACATCAATATGAGAATAATATCATGTCATGCAATTATCACGACTTTCCATGCAATATAAGAAAAGTAAATATTACATTCATAACAACATGCATATATGACAAACATATCATGAACATGAGTTCTTGGGAGAAAACCACTCACAAAACCATAGTTAGGATAGGAAAACTCACCTTTGTCCAAAGATCAAGAAACCTCGAAAAGGGCGTATCGCCTCGATATGCGTGCCAGACCTCGATTCTCCTTCTAACTCTCAAAAGTTGCACCAATCACATCATCTCGATCACCTTAATCACCAAAATGATATTTAGTGATGCCGTTTGGATTAACTAATGCACCTGCTGCATTTATCGACTTGATGAACCGAACTTTTAGACCCTACTTGGACAAATTCGTAATAATGTTCATAGATGATATTCTGATATATTCTGCCAATGAGAGAGAACATGAGGAACATTTGAGGATAGTTATGCAGACCCTAAAGCACCACAAGTTGTATGCCAAGTTTTCAAAATGTGAATTTTGGCTTACTCAGATAGCTTTTCTTGGAAACATAATTTCTGCAGAGGGTATAGCTGTCAATCCAGCAAAAATAGAAGTAGTTCAAAAATGGCAAGCACCTAAGAACATCGAGGAAATTCGAAGTTTTCTTAGACTAGTCGGATACTACAGAAGGTTTGTAGAAGGATTCTCGAAGATATCCGCTCCACTTACCCGATTGATGCAAAAGGAAGTCAAATTCGAATAGGACGAAAAGTGTGAGTAAGGTTTTTAAAAACTTAAGGCATGACTAACTACGGCACCGATTTTAGCAATGCCAACAGAGTTAGGAAAACATGTGGTATACAGCGATGCTTCAGGAATAGGTTTGGGATGTGTTCTAATGTAAGACGAGAAAGTGATCGCTTACGAATCTCGATAATTGAAGAGGCATGAGCAAAACTATCCAACTCACAACTTGGAGTTAGCAACCATAATCTATGCTTTAAAGTTGTGGAGGCATTATCTTTATGGAGGCAGTTTGAAATTTTTATGAACCACAAGAGTTTGAAGTACATCTTCTCTCAGAATGAGATGAATATGCGACAACGAAAATTGATGGAATACTTGAAAGATTATGATTGTACCATTTCCTACCATCCAAGGAAGGCAAACGTAGTTGCAGACGCTCTTAGCAGAAGAAGCTCTGAAATAGTGGCTAGCATGTTGGTTAAGGAGTGGGAAATGATTGAGGAATTCAGCCACTTGACAGTAAGTGTTAAACCTAAGCCAATTAAGGGATATTTGGCAAATCTGACAATCCAATCAGATGTGGTGAATCAAATCAGGTCATCTTTTTAGACAAACACAAGAAGAAGTCAATGGATAGACAAGAATGACCAAGTTAAGGCACCTAAATTCAGTTATCATGATGGTATACTTTGGTTTCAAGGAAGAACTTACGTGCCAAAAGATCAAGACCTGAGGCAAAATATCTTAAGGGAAGCTCATCGAGCTAGGTACACTATACATCCAGGATCCACAAAGATGTACAAGGACCTTAGAGAAATTTATTGGTAGCCTGGAATGAAAAAACATGTGGCACGGTACGTGGCGCAATGCGATACCTGTCAACGTATCAAAATTGAGCATCAGCGTCCAGGAGGAATGTTGCAACCACTGAATATTCCCGAGTGGAAGTGGGATCACGTCACTATGGACTTTGTGACTAATCTGCGTCAAAGTCCCAAAGGAAATGATGTTATTTGGGTAATAGTGGATCGATTGACCAAGTCGGCACATTTCTTGCCTATTAAGATAGGGCAACCGACTTATGCTTTAGCTCAGCTATATATTGAGGAAATTGCACGATTACACGGAATCCCTGCAAGCATAGTGTCAAATCGAGACCCACGATTTACATCAAGATTTTGGGAAAGCTTCCACAAGTGTATGGGAACACAATTAAAGCTCAGCACAACTTATCACCCTCAAACCGATGGGCAATCCGAGTGAATAATTCAGACTCTCGAGGACATGTTAAGAGCATTCATTTTGGATTTCTTAGGAAATTGGGAGAAACATCTACCACTAGTGAAATTTGCCTACAACAACGGGCACCACAGTAGCATTGGTATGGCCCCTTACTAGGCATTGTATGGGCAAAAATGTAAAACGCCATTCTGTTGGGTAGAAACTGGAGAAGTAGGATTAATTGGACCCGAGATTGTTCAAACTACTACAAAAAAGATCAAGAAAATTCAGGAGAAAATTAGGACAATTCAAACTCGTCAGAAATCATACGCGGATCAATGAAGACGAAATTTGGAATTTTCGATCGGTGATAAGGTATATTTGAAAGTCTCTCCATTTAAATCAGTGATTCGAGGAAAAAGGAAAGGGAAATTAAGCCCAAGATACATAGGACCCTATGAAGTTTTGGAGAAAATTGGGTTAGTGGCTTACAGAATAGCTTTACCTGTGGCATTATCAAATATCCATAATGTATTTCAGGTGTCTCAACTACAGAAACATGAGCCGGATCCTACGCAAGTACTTCGAAACGACACTATCGAGATACAAAACGATCTAACATACCCTGAAGAGCCAGTGCAAATCTTAGATCAAAAAGACCAAGTTTTAAGAAATAAGGTTATCCCGTTGGTAAAGGTGTTATGGAGCAATCATGACAAAGTGGAAGCTACATGGGAACGTGAAGAGAAGATGAAAACTTCTTATCCGCATTTGTTTAATGTTGTAAGTTAGTAATTTCGAGGACGAAATTTATTTTTAGAGGGGGAGGATGTAATACCCAATGTTAAATATTAAAAGTATTTTTAGAAATTACAGGGTCAAATTTGGTATTTATTATAGTTTCGGGCTTTTGAGTAATATTCAAAATACAACCGAAGGATGAGGGACTGTGTCAAGCAAGCCAATAAAGGTAAAAACTGTCCAAATAATCAATATTCGACAAAATCAAGAGATTTTCGAATGTTTGAAGTCAAAAACACGTAATTAGGAGCATTCGGGCAAAAGTGCAGATTTTATAAACTATCCGAGGGAGGTCGAAACGTCAATTTTTTTAGAAATTTCATAGGGAAATGGAAAATTTAGAACTTGTGGGCAGTCAAGGAATTAACAAGAAGTCTAGGGACATTAAGTTTTGGGAGAAAATGCAATTAGAAGTTGGTTGGGGGCTAAACTGCAAAATTCAAAAAATACCAAGGTGTGAAACCGACCGACTGCCTATGGCCGCCTAGGGGCATCATGAAGGTCACCTGGAAGGTCTAGGGAGTTCTCCAGGTGATGATGGGGTGGTTTGTGGCTGCCATTGGCCGGAAAATGGCCTTGATGTGATGGGAAATAATGGAGGAAAGATTTTTGAATTGGCCGAATTTTTCTAGGGTTCTAACTCTCGATTTGGTGCTTCTTGATTGGTTAGGAGGCTAGATCTAGGGTTAAAGGGATAAGACCAACAGATTTGTGGTGGAAAATCGGGTCGAGATGGGGTATAAGTAGACACCCGAGGCCGAGGTTTTTTTCAAATAAGTCAAGTGAAATTAAGGGCGTTTTAGCTTGAATCGAGGCTCACTGATAAGGGATTTTTGTTCCTTGGGTGTTGAGGATTGTTTCTAGAGCATTTGGGGTCGTTTGGTATAGGTTTGGAGGGGTTTTGAGAAGCTCGTCGGAAAATGGGGCTCGGCCGGACAGTGACCTGCAACTGGCTTTTAAAGCCTTTTTCGACCACTTTTTTCAAGGTTTGAAGGCGCCACTGAGGTTGCCTCGACAAGACCTTTCAGGTCCCATAGTTGTTTGGAGCATCGGAGCTCGCTGGAGTCAGAGAAGAAGGTCGGAGAAAACGACCAGGCCGACCGCGCGTGGGCTTCACTCGCCGAGCCCCTAGGTGGCGCGTAAGGTAGTATTTTTGCTTGATTTTAATTTAAAATTTTGGTAAAATTATTTTAGGAATTATCATAAAAAAAATATTTTGTGAAACTTGATGTTAGATATTTTTTATGAATTTTCGAAGATAGGAAAGGTTTAAAAATGAAGAAAAATAGAGAAAATTGAGGAAAAATATAAATATTGATTTCTAAGGTCCTAATGGTGAATAGGAGACGATTGGTGTATTGAAAGAAGGATTGCATGATTTTCGATGTATGGCACATTTTTCGAGGCAAAGTCCAAACTTTTCCGATTTGAGGTGAGTGGTTTGATTCTAGCTTTACCTTGTCTTGTTTTGGAGTTGTGTAGTGGGTTTTGGTGAGCAGTCTTACCCTCCCGAGCTTAGGATACACATGATCGGACCAGTTCTAGTGAGCGGTTACACCCTCCTGAACTTGGGTTGTTTACTAAAGCGTTTCACTTATGTACATTGTGGCATCATTTGCATATTGAATATGTGATATATTGCATCAACTGTTTTTACTTTTAAAAAAAATGAGTCAATGCATGGCGTGTATTTTTCTATTATCGGGGTGTCGATTTTCGTGTCGTTGTTGGGTCTGTATGGGACGGGATGGGGTCTTCTTGAGGATAGGACAAGGTTAATCCAAATGAATGAGTGACACAGTAGGGTACTCGAGAGATTAAGTATGTCGCAGCAAGATCAACCCCAACGGTGTGTGGAATGTGTTTTTCCACGGGAGGTTGAGTATGCCAGGGAGATTTCTCAAGATAGACGTGTTACATGTTGTCATTTGTCTGTATTTTCCATGCTCGTATGTTGTTCATGCATTGTGTAAATTGTTTCATGCCATCACTTAGATGTTTTATCATCTAACTTGGGTTATACCCCTGGAACATTCAACGTTCCAGCCAAGGATTGCTGCGAGGTCGAAGAAATGGCCGGTAGGGCCAACGGTGCTTAGATGATAGTTGTGGTACCATTTTGAGGATGTCTGAAGTTATTTTGGTATATGTACGAACGGTTATATGATACTGCTATTATCAGTTTGTAACATTGTAACACGTGTTTCGACGTAGGATTGACTTGTATGAAAATCGTGGTAGGCCACGACATTTTGATGTATTTATTCCGCTATGTTATATTGTATCTCGTTTAGTTTTAAGTCTATTGATCTTGTTAATTAAACGAGTAAGACTGGGGTTCTTGGGATTTGTACATGCATGTGAAGATTGCTCTTGAAATCACCGCGGGCGCCGGCCATTGTATGCGACGAATGTTTCATCTACATGTGAAGATTGTTCTCATAGCGTCGCGTGTGACAGACTTGAAAAGAAAAAAAAAAAAAAAAAGATTCCCGGGATTCCCTTATAGTGACGCGCCCGTGTAAGGCGAGGTGTTACAATATGGCTTCTAACATGAAGAGAAAATTTGATAAGTATTGGGGCAACATTGAAAACCAAAATATGCTTCTTTATGTGGTAGTTGTACTTGATCCTAGATACAAAATGAAATATGTGGCATTTTGTTTATGCAAACTCTATTCTGAAGATGAAGTTCAAACCATTATGGATTCTATCAAGAGCACTCTAGGGAAGTTAGTGAATTTTTATGCATCAATTGAATCAGATGAACAAGGTGGAACAACTTCTAGACTAAGGTTTCTAGTTGTGGATCCTGATGAGGATGATACTGTTAACATGTTTAAATCTAGTTTTGAGAAAGAATGTTTTCAAGATAATGCTACTGAAATGAAAAATGAGCTTGAAAAGTACATAGCTGAGCCAAATGAGAATATAAGAAACAAGACTTTTGATATATTGGCATGGTGGAAGGTATCTTTGTAACACCCCCTCTCTTAGAACTGCCCGAGAAGAGGTGCTACGAGAAAAATAAAATAAAACTAGCTGATAAACTGAAATCTGATACCATGGCTGAACATCTCAATCAACTGGAATAAAAACTCTGACTCAATACAGACTGAAATACAAAAACTCTTACTAAGGGACAATCCCTCAACTGAAATGTAAAATAGATCTAAACTGAGAAAACACTATAAACTCAATAGACTCCCAGACATCTTTTATCTTGAGCGGCTCCACGTACACACACTACTGAACACTGCTGCTAGGCCCCACATCCGATACTCTCCTGCTAGAACCTGGAGAGGTGAAGAGTACAAGGTGAGCTACAAAAGCTCAGCAAGTAATAAGCTGGAAAGAATACTGAAGCTGAATCGAAGTATATCAATACTGGTAAATAACTGACTGAACTTGTACTGTATAATCACTGTCTACTTGCATTAATAAAAATGTAATGCACATAAATTGTAAATTAAATGCAGGTATGCAACTTTGGCTCATAAGTCCACATAATCTGATAATACATACCTATCTGATCTGAAACCTGCATACATAAAAACTGTAAGCACATACTGTGGGCAATATGCCCCTAGCCCCCTGGTGGCCCCCAGGTGGGCAACTCATAAACTGAGTTGAAACTGAAACTGATGGGATCCCCACGGACAAGCCGCCTGGCGCGCATAATGCAATGTAATACTCACATAAATGCTAGCACACGATATGTAGTGCTCCATATAAAGTCATGCTCAATGCTCATACCAAAATGTATGCACATAATCTCACAAAATAATGCTGATCATGTTATAATAATGCTGAACATGATATGATCTTCATCTATATATTAGAATACAAAGATTCAATGAACTATGATTTAGGGTATGGGTATGATTAACTTGTCATGTTCTGGTTTATGAATTCAATGTTGGAAGGTATTGAATACATTAATTGAATTAAACTTGAATTAGGACTCATTGGAAGCTAAATTGGATTTCTGGAAAAGTCATCCGGATATCAGGAAGGATATCCGGATATGATGAAAGACATCCGGATATGAAGAATGCTCATCCGGATACACTGACATTCAAAGCAGAAGCTATTCGAATATGCTGGGATGTATTCGGATATGAACTAGGACATCCGGATATGATTCTGGTCATCCGGATATCTCACTGATGCATTCGGATATAACTGGGGACTACTCGAATGAAAAATTCAACTTTTGAGGGAGACATCCGGATATTATCTTGACCTTTCCGGATGTATAAACAAACCATCCGGATATCATACTCGAAGAACTTTAGATACATCCGGATACGATACAAGGTATCTGGATATTAGAACTTAGAGTAACAGAACTTGCAATCCAAAATGGATAAGGATTAATAGAACTTGCAATCCAAAATGGATAAGGATTAATGGAACTTGAAATCCAAAATGGATAAGGATTAATCGAACTTGCAATCCAAAATGGATATGGATTACTGGAACTTGCAATCCAAAATGGATGAGGATTAATGGAACTTGCAATCCAAAATGGATAAAGATTAATAGAACTTGCAATCCAAAATGGATGAGGATTAATAGAACTTGCAATCCAAAATGGATAAGGATTACCGGAACTTGCAATCCAAAATGGATAAGGATTACTAGAACTTGCAATCCAAAATGGATAAGGATTAATAGAACTTGCAATCCAAAATGGATAAGGATTACTGGAACTTGCTCATAACTTCACTGTTATACGCATATATATATATATATATACGTCTCTGCTTACTGATATAAAATCTGAGAACTCAATGAAGAACTGGAATAATATGAAAAACTGATATGAACCTGTAATGGAAGGGATTACAGGAAGAATACTTGCCTGATAGAACTCTTTGATCGAACCCTGGAGCGATCCTGAAGACTCTAGCAAGCCTCTGCTATCTCTTGGCCTTTCTGTTCTTCACATGGTGTGAAGAAGAGCTAAGCTAATGGGCTCTATATATAGACATAAAGTCCTAGATCTCTTTCCTTTTATAACTTGGAATCGCTCTCCCAATTGAACTTGGAGACTCTCAAATCCTTCTCCTATTAGGACTAGAAGACTCTTAATCCAAATCCATCTCATACATGGATTCTCATTCTTCTTTAAATACATAGTCTCACTTAATTAATAATAATACAAAAATTATTATTAAAACTTCTCAAATAATAATAAAACTCCAGAATTACCTTCATGCCCTTGCATTTAATCCAAAAAATAAATGCCATTCAAATGCTATTTAAATACTATTATCTCAATTAAAAATCACTAGTTTGCCACCTTGGCAAATTCTTTAACTCCAAAATTAAAAAGAAATAAATGCTATTATTTTCCTTCAAAATCTCTAAATTGCCACATTAAATAATTAATTGGCAAAATCGCTTAATCAAATACTTCAACAATTAATTAAATCAATCTTGAATAAATACTGGGCCCTCTAACGGGTCTTTACAATCTTCGATAAAGTACCATATCCTATCACTGATTGCTAGAGATGTTCTTGCCATTCAAGTGTCAACAATAGCTTCTGAGTCAGCTTTTAGCACTGGAGGTAGGGTGTTTGATTACTTTCGAAGTTCGTTGAGTCCATTTATGGTAGAAGCGTTGATTTGTTGCCAAAATTGGTTGAGAGTTACATCTTTACCATTGGATATGAGCCCAGTATTAGAAAAACATGCTACTTGTGAATCAATTGAATTTGGTAATTTTTTATCTACTCATCAAACATGTTTATTATTTTATTTGTATTAACTATTAACTTTAACATTTTAATTTTATAATTTTATTGTTCTCTTTAATATTGCAGATAAGTCTGTTATGACAAAATTTTCTCAGCCTTGATTAGTGATGAAGTTGAAGACTTTGGAGCATGCTTGTAAACTTTGAACTGTGTGTGTGCTCTACTTAGTGATTAGTGATGAAGTTTGAACTTTGATTAGTGAAGAAGTTGAAGACTAGTTAGTTCCTTATGTGTGTTCTATTTATACTCATTATTTTCTTTGTTCCTAATCTCTTTATTGTGCAAGCTTTTGTTTCAATTGGATGCTTAGAGATAAAGTTAAAGGATGTGTTAGTTTTGTGTTAGAGTTATACCGCACCAAACTAGAAGTTTGAACTTTGATTAGTGATGTGTTTAGGTTGGTGTTAGAGATAAAGATTTGGGCTTTTGTTTCAATAGGAATGCACTAAAACAGTAATGGAATTGTTGTTCTCTTACTGTTATGGTTGTCTTTACTAGAAGGTTTTCATCTATGTGATGTGTTAGGAATGGAATTGTTGCTCTCTATTTATACTCATTAATATTTCCTTTGTTTCGTTTGCTTTCCTGGTGTTTGATTCTGAGTTGATCTATTGGACATTCTAGGGAAAGCATTCTGTTGCATTTATGTGTATTAAATGTTTGTTCAGGAACTGGCTTGATCCAAAAATTTAGTAGTTAAATCTGTTGTATTGCCAATTGCAGTGTTTCAGTGAGTTCGCGTTGCAAAAATACAAATTTAGTACCGGTTCGGTTCGAACCGAACCAGATCGGACCGGACCAAATGCAAAAATTGTGAAACCGCGAGAACCGAACCGCAAAATGCGATGCGGTTCAGTTCAATTTTCCGCACCAAATCAAACTACTCGATTTGATTTGGTAGACGTTACCCAACCCTCACTGAAGGTGGCACATTCAATGACGACCATGTGTGGTCGTCACTATTGTGCCTCCATCTGTGACCGACGTTGCTCGACCCTCACTGAAGGTGGCACATTCAGTGATGACCATGTGTGGTCGTCACTATTGTGCCTCCATCTATGACTGATCTTACCCGACCCTCACTGAAGGTGGTACATTCAATGACGATCACGTGTGGTCGTCACTACTGTGTCTCTATCTGGAACCAACCTTGCCTGACCCTCACTAAAGGTGGCACCTTCAATGACGATCACATGTGGTCATCACTATTGCCCACCATCTGTGACAAATTCTATAGGACCGTCACTAAATATTGGAATTAGTGACAACTTTTAACTAGTCGTCACTAAATGTGGTTACTAAAAGTTAAATTTCTTATAATAACTAGAAGATGCACTGCCTCATCAATGAAGTTTGTTTTCTTCCGTCATTTCTCAAATAATAATATAACAAGTAGAGCCGATAGTTGTTTTTGAGCTCGCCTGTTACCTAACAGGGAAATCCTCATTATAAAATCTTTTGTGATGTTGGTGGCACAAGTGCATTAATCTTATTCAAGACTTGCCAGATCTTTGTGGGCGTTTCAGTAGTAATCACCAGCTATGGTTGTAATTTGTATTGAACCTTATTGAGTAGCTACATAGGCTTAAGAGTTAATTTGTATTGGGCCTTAGTGAGTAGCATTATTTCATAACACACTTATTCCTCGTTCTTTAGAGCTGGCCACTTATTCTCTATAGCTCCCGCCATTTCAAATCTCAGGCCTATATCTGTGTTGTAATCTAGACAACTTTTGTAATGTAGTGCGTTGCCAACTTATATGACTAGTTGAACGGATGCCATGTTGATAATTTGGCCAATCCAATTCACCTTATCAACATAGGGGTTGTGATTTTTGGTTCTACACAATCTGTCAACTCAAAAGCTTTCCCTCTTTAAGCAGTCCAAAATCATTGGATATATACAATCACACTTTAAGAAAAAGAAAATCAAAATATTGAAACCCTGAACATAGGAAAGTTAGGGATTGTGCTTCTTCCTGATTCAATTTTGAATTTTAAATTTATTTTTAATTTTTTTATTTTAAATATCTGTTTTGATATTATTGAAAACATGTTTTTTTTTGTTTATAACATTTTAAAAATTTTAAAACTGATTTATAATAAAAACAACCAAAATAATTTTTTATTGTTTAAGTTTTCTTTATAATTTTTTTTCTTATTTTCAAAAATATGCTTTTAAAAATATGAAAATAAATACATTTTTACTATTTAAAAAACTAAAATTAAAAACGACTATCTAGGCTGTTTTGCCTGGCTATTTAGTCAAAATTTAAGTAACACACTGCATTGAGTCTTTGGGAGCTACAATTACAACTCTTTCAAAGCGCTATCAACTCCTAATATTTAGAACCTCTGGAACAACCAATTACAAGGATGAATACCCAATCCAATCATGGAAATGAATCAAACTCTTTGTCTATTTCTAGAGATTGCTAGAAAATAATCTTTGGTATTTGTAAAGATTTTCATTCAAGATCCTCCACCAATAAAACTAGTATAAGGTGGTATCTCAATATCTATTTCAATGCAATACATGATAAGCATGTGCATGCCTCCAATCAATATAGCATCTAACTCCAAAACATGGTACAAGTGATAAAACTCTTAAATTTTCTTGAGAGTAGAAAATTAACTCTTGGTGGAGACAAAAAATGCCTCTATTTGATGAGAATTGACTACGTGTTCATTTTGAAGTATATAAATTTATGACCCCATCCGATTTACCCAAAAGCCGAACCAAGAGAGAAATCCAATCTCCTCCAAAACTAGACAAGCAAAACCTAGACACTTGTCATCAAAAACAAAAACAAAATATGGTATGTAATGCAGGCAATTATTGCTGGCAACAAGATTCCCAACTTAAATCTCAGTCATGCTTGCAATGGAATAGCCTAGAGTCCTCAGGCAGGATTCCTAAAGCTACTTAGGACCATAGCTGAAACTACCCAAATAAAAAGGGCTAGATTATCCCTTAATAAAGCTAATCAAGAAATTCTAGACACGCAAAAACAACATGGAAAACGGATTGTGTGAACAGGTTGTTGTTAACTTTGGAATACTAGTAATTGCATTGGGAGAGGGCCCAAGCTCAAAATGGTATCCTCAAATACCGACCCAACCCGCCATAAAACCCAATCAAACAAACACTCCAGAGCAGACGCAGACAGAATGCTCCAAAACCGAAGCAACAAGGTACTTAACAATCATTATAACGTTCGTTCCAAAGGGACTTAGCAGCATCAAAATTAAACTAAATCCAACAAATTTACAAAAGACTAGGTCCAAGGAAAACCATGCTCAGCATAAGATTGGTAGGAATTTTTCAATGTAGGAGAATATTCCTAATCTTCATCATCATCACCATCAGCAGCAGCAGCAGCAGCTACTGTCTCAACCTTTGTTTTCTTTTCCTCCGTACACTTTCCATCCTGCCAAACACAAAAAACACAAGGCCAACTTAAACCGCATCTGTGTAATTAAAAAAAGTAAAAAGAACAATTAAACAGATACTAATTTCAAAACATTAAGCCATCATTCACCATCAAAGAACTTACATCTGCTGCACCTTGAGCGTTGTTCTCAGACTTTTAAGGCATTCTTATATTCCTCCTTGAGCTCTGCAGCTCTATCCAAGTAAGGCTTTTTCTCCTAACAAACAAATAGAGAGAAAGGGTCAGAACAGTTGCAGCAAACAAAGGATCTTCTTGGCTCAGAAAATAATGCGACACTGGCACTCACCTCATCCGTCATAGACTTCCACTTCTCACCACCTTCCTTGGCAACCTAATTTCAAACCAGAGAGATTAGGCCCCTCCATTGACATTCAACAAATCCCATTAAAAGAAGAAAGTTTAAGAATTCAAATGGTACCTACCATCGAAACACTCTTGCAATCTGGGTTTGCTTCCTTGTAAGTTTTCCTAAAGTCATCCCTGAAGCATAACATTGGATTTATCAGCATAAAAATGCGAAAGAATTCTAACAAGGGGGGGCATTTTATAATCTTACATGAAGAGGAAGAAAGCAGTTGGAGGACGTTTGGGAGCATTCAGATCTTTGCCCTTCTTTTCCTTCTTGGCTTAATTTCTTTGGATTTGGCTCAGCAATAGATTTTGCTCTTTTTCTGGATAAGCATTTTGGTTTAGTCAAACACTAAAGCAAATTCCGCTATTTGTTTCCAAGAAGAAATCGGAAAAACGCAGCCCAATACCCACATCATAAGCGCACTCAGCGAGACAGATTATTAACGTTAAGGACAGACAGGAAAAGAGGAAAAGATGGGGAGGGGGGAGAAGAGAGAGGAAGTAATGCTTACTTTTCAGGTGCTACCGAATCAGATTGTTTTTCTTGATCTGCCATTTGTGTATCTGTATTAAGCATCATCAACATATAAAATACCAATTACATGATGTATCATGGGGGCACAATAAGAGCAATGGAGGGAGGAAAAACAGAGTGGATTAAAAAGTCAATCATAAGTAAGCGGCAGTTTATGAGATATGGGTTTTTACCTAAAGTCCTCCGAATTTGAGCCTCCAGTTGACAGTCATGCCAGTCGATCAAAACGACGGGCACCTGTTTGTTGCACTTTTCACTGCGAAAAAGCAACCCTAAACCAATCACTATTATATGCAGAGAGAGAGAGGGCCATTGGTTTGGTGGGGAATTACCAGGAAGTGAAGCGCTGCCATCACGGGCGCGCTTGAGCGTAGCATCGGAGACATGGACCCTCTTGGTGTTGCAGCCTCTGGCTCTGGTTGCACTGCTGTTGCTCTCCTTCTTCCCTTTTCCTTCTCCCCCCATTTCCTCCCAATTCCAACCCAGCAAAGTTTGAAGAAAGAGAAGCAATCAATCACAGGACGAGACGAGAGGAGACGAAGATGAATTTGAGGCGGCAGCCAATTGCCAAGCCCTAAGCATATAAATTGAAGAATTGCGAAAAACGAAACTTGAACATTTGCGCCCCCCCCCCCATCCCATGTTTTATCGACGGCGGGAAAATCAATCTTAAAAACATCAAAACTAAAAAGGAGGGAAAATGGTACTCACCGCCCCACTATATTATATCCTTTGACATTATTTGCTAGATAAAAGTAGATAATTAGGGAGCAAATAAGATAAACCATCTACAAAACCAGAGTATCAAGCTTGAGGATACTTGAACAGGCAACATTTTGAAACCAGGATTGGGATAATGGAATCAATTAAGATTTATTTTTTATTTAAAAATAAATGTATGATAATTTAAATTTAAAAATAAAAAAATCATAATCGATTTTTAAAATTTTATCGACAAATAAGATTAACATAAGTTTTTAGAATTTATGTTAATAATTCTATCACCTTTAACTTTTTCCAAAAAATAATATATAAATAACCCCCCAAGGACTCTCCGACTCTTTTTCTTCTTTACAGTTAGTAGAGAAGATGAACTGCTAGAGCGACAGACTCAAAGAGTTTGCCAATAGAAACAAAAAATTATTCACCACTAGGATTTCAATGTGAACAAATTGTTTCAGACAACGACTAACCCTTTTTTTGGGGTAGTTTTAGCTATGATTCTAAGCAGCTTTTAGGAATCCTACCTAAGAACTCTAGGCTATTCCATTGCAAGACTAGATTTAAGTTGGGACTCTTGTTGCCAACAATAATTTCCTACATTACATATCATATTTTTTTTTATTTTTTTTATGACTCAAGTGTCCGAGTTTTGTCCACCTAATTTTGAAAGAGACTGACTTTCACTCGCAAGTTTATATACTCCAAAGTAGACAAGTAGTCAATTCCCACAAAATAGAGGCATTTCTGCCTCTACCAATAGTTAATTTCTCACCACTCTCAATAAAATTTAGAAGTTTTACCACTTGTGTCATGTTTTTGAGCTAGATGTCATATTATTAATTGGACGCATATATGTGGTTATCATGTATTGCATTAAAAGAGACATTGGGATACCATCTTATACTAGTTTTATTGGTTGAGGATCCTGAATGGAAATCTCTACAAATACCAAAGATTCTTTTCTAGCAATCTCTAGAAATGGACAAAGAGTTTGTTTCATTTCCATGATTAGATTGGGTATTCATCCTTGTAATTGGTTGTTCCAGAGGCTCCAAATATTAGGAGTTGATAGCGCTTTGAAAGAGTTGCAATTGTAGCTGCCAAAGACCCAATGCAGTGTGATACTGAAATTTTTCCTAAATAGCCATGCAAAACAACTTAAATAGTCGTTTTTAAATTTTCATTTTCTAAAATAGTAAAAATATATTTATTTTCCTTTCTTTAAAAACACATTTTTGAAAATAAAAAAAAATTATAAAAAAAACTCAAACAATAAAAAATTATTTTAACTATTTTCGTTACAAATACGTTCAAAAATTTCAAAATGTGAAAAACGTTATAGAAAAAAAAAAACATATTTTCAGTAATATCAAAACACACTAAAAATTAAAAATTAAAAATAAATTCAAAATTCAAAAACTGAAATTTGAAACACAAAGGGCACAATCCCTAAGGCCCTGTTCTCTTTGTCGTTTTCGTGCCGTTTTCTATTTTCAGTTTTTCAAAACACTCAAAACGTGTTCTCTTTGTTATTTTTAAAAACGCATTTTAAAAAACAAGTAAAAATTTTGTGAAGGAAATTCAAAACAGAAAAAACTCGTTTTGGCTATTTTCAGCCAAAACACGGCTAAAATTTCAAAACACGGAAAACAGCCGTGTTTCTTCTCACACAGTGCAAACGTGACTGCCTCCTCATTTCCCAAACTCCATCTCCCAGACTCCATTTCTTCTCTGCCTCCTCATTTCCCTCAAGCACTCCATCTTTCTTTTCTCATCCAAGCTCCAGCAACCCAGATTTTCCTATCCGTCGATCGCGCCAGCCACAGCATCAGCGCCCCCATCCATAGTTGACTGCACCTGCCAAGGCATCACCGCCCCCAGCTATCGTTGACCACCATTTCTTTCCCTCTTCTAGATCTGAGCAGATTTGACTCCATCTTGGCCATCGATTGCGCATCTTTTCCTTGTTGGTCGTCGATCGCGACTCTCTTTCTCTCTTCCAGCCATCGTCAACCCTTTTTTTTCTTTTTTGGCCGTCGCAGCGCCTTCCACCGCCATCGCAGCCGCTGCACGTCGTCGCCACTAGCAACCCAGATCAGCGACGCCTTGCTTTCACCTACACCGATTGTTTCTTCTTTCCCCTTAGCCGTTCGCCTACACCGTTCGTCATTTCATCCTACGAATTTGGTCTTCAGGTTAAAAGCTTTGTATTCTTATTTCAATTATTTTGTTCATAATTTGATTTGTATTCTGATTTAAGCGATTTCAGTAATTTTGTGATAGTTTGCTTAAATCCGGATCTATGGATTTGTTGTCATGAGGAAGTAGGGTTTTAGATTTAAAAAATGTGATGTGTTCCTTGATTCTTTTAGAGATTTTTGGAATAGCTGTTGGGTTGTTTGAGTTTGTTTGGTGATTGTTTGTATGAGATTTTTGGAATGGTTGTTGGGTTGATTGAGTTTGTTTGATGATTATTGGTATGATTGATGAGATTTTTATTGACAATTTTTTTAAGTGTAATTCTGTATTTAATATGTTCAGAATGTAATATATATATATATATATGGAGTTGCAGGCAGGGCTTTGGTTTGTTGTTGGCAGGTCACTTGGAATCTATGCCACTTTGTATATTTGTTTGGAATTAATGCATATTTGACTTGTAAGCAATTTGGGATAACTTGTAGTTATAGTTATAAGATACGTTTGAATAGGCTTGAAGCTAGTGGCTGCAAAATTGGGCTTCATGGACTGTTAATTGAATTAGTGAAAATATTATATGTGAAAAATCTTTCTTAGAAGTTCTTGTTGATATATTTCTCCTTAAAATCTTTTCCAACAGCATGTTTCGGTGATGTATTACTTCTTATACTTTATGTAGTACCTTGTGCTTAGGTTGTAGAAGACCTTGTTGCCTTTGTGCTTCTTGGGTCTTTTAACATCTTTGTGTTTCACTTTAAAACATATTTTGATGCTTTATGGAAGAACGCATGTTTCTCTTTAATTTCTAATCAGATAAACTGGACAATTTTCTTCTATCTCATACATTGTTTCAAGCTGTCTCTAAAAGGAGGTGAAATATCTTACCAGGGAAAACCTTCTTGGGTTTTCTCTCTCAAAGGCCTTATAGCACTTAGATCTTTCAGCATTTTGTCACTACACTGTTGTTGCACTATGCCAATAAGCTTGTAGAATATAACAAAATGAACCATTGCGTAACAGTTTCTATACTCCAGCTCTTAAAATTGAAGGAAGAGCATGATAACATAGATTATGGATTGCTATTTTTTCTGAAATAAAGAATGGAATACCCATTCTTCAACTTAATATAGGTTCACTTATATGAAGGTAATTTACTAGAAGAGAAAAAAAAATAGCTTTAACAGCTAAGAAAGCCACTTACAATAAATGAAAATGCATATCAAATCAGAAAGAAATTAGGTGATTTAAGTTCTTCTCATATTCTTTCTGTCACCATTGTAATATTACTTTTATTGCTATGGATGTCCTTTGCATTTAGTATACTAATTGAGTTGCCTAGTGTATTATAAAGCTTAACATGTATAGCATTTTTTATTAGAAAATGTGAAAACATACTTCCTATTCAGAATTTTTCAGAACAGCCTCAATTATCTGAAGCATTGGAGGCGGTACAGGCATTTGAATAGCAATGTGTGAATTGATAATTTCATTTTTGCACCTCCTGTATTATGGTTTTGAATTGCTTATTCTAGAATTGTCTGTGTTGTTCACATGATTCTATCTTTTGATTGGCTAGCTACTCAATGGAGTTTAATCAATTAAATAGTGTTTGTTAGCCTTTTTCAGAATTTGCCTAAATCCTTCTAGGTGACAACCTTAGAGGCTTACAATTGATATACTGTTTTGCCCCACTAATTAAATTTCATTAAGAAGAATAAAAAATATAGACTTTTTTATTCTAACATTGTTAGAAATAACATTGATTCTAATTTTGGTATTATTACTACCTATTTCTTTTTGCTATTAGTGTTGCATTTTTTTTCTTGTGTTTGTTTTTCTTTTCCTTGGTCCAAATGTGGGTCTATCAAATTATGATGTTGAATTATTTTTAATGTCCTGTGGAGTATATTTTAGTAAGTTGGAGTATATTTTTCGTGTTATCTTGATATTTTTTATTATCTTCAATATAGAACATGGGTGGTCACAGAGGTAAGACTAAGGAACCAATGTCGTGGTCCGATGAGAATGAACACGCATTTATTGGTATTCTTTACGAGAATGTGAAATCAGGGATGTTGCAATGTTCTACATTCACGAAAGACGATTGGGGCAAGATCAATCAAGCCATGATTACCCTCACAAAAACGGATTACGGCATAGATAGATTAAAGGGGAAATGGAACCGTTTACGTAAGGTACATCGCTTGTTCTCTGAACTTTTAGGACATACAGGTGTTACATGGGATCCAAATACCAACACAGTTAATGCTCCAGAGGAAGTTTGGCAACACTTTTATACGGTATATATTTTTAGTAAAGAATATTTTCACCATCATTTTTTATCATATCTATCTTACCCTTTTTTGCTATACAATATGATAATGTGTCTTATTTTTACTATTGTAGATTAACAAGTCCGAGTACAAAATATTCAAGAAAGAAGGATGTAAGCACTATGAAACTCTTGGAGAGATATTTAGCGGGACTACAGCTACTGGAGGATTAGGTAATGCTTCCACTCAGCTTCCTCCAACATCAGAGGAAGAAAGGCAGTTAGAAGATGATTTTTTGAACAGAGGAATTCATGTACGTGTGGAGAATGCTGATGAAGTTACAAATACTCGTCGGCGTGAAGAAATTGGTGAATCTAGCGAACGTCGACGTAAGGAACCTAAGATTAGTAAAACTGATAAACTCGATGCTTGTATGGCGCAATGGTCATCTACAGTTAGTATGAGGAATGAAGAAACTGAACTTAGGACACTTTACCTAAAAGAAAAGCTTGCAAAGCTTCAAGGAAAATCATGCAATCAATCAGATAATGAAGCTACTAGTCTGGATCCTTATTCAAATGTGATTTGCATGGACCTCTTGAACAATATGGAAGATGTGTCTAATGAGGTTTATATGAAAGCGATAAAGGCTTTTAAGGATCCAGATTTTAGAGTGTCATTTGTGAAGATGCCAGAAATTAGAAGAAGACCTATCTTGGAGCTTCTTTGACTTGGTTGGTTGATTGCGTAATTTCTAATATCGTGTTATTTTCATTGGTGATGTTGTAGCTGAAAGTACTATGTTTTATTACATTAGCTTTAAGTACTGTTTTATCTTCATAGTTTGATGTTGATGGTTGTAGAACTGTGTTTCAACTGGAACTGTTTGATGTTGAGTTTATTTAGAATTGAATGCTTGTTATATTTTGGGGATTTAATTATGCTTAATTGCTTTGTTGTCGTTTTAGCTGATGTTGAATTATTTCTTTATGTTGATTATAATAAATGATGAATGATATGACTATTGATGGTGATTATAAATATATTTATACACAGGATGTCAACTGAATCAAATATGGTTGGTAATATGCATACCAATGATTCAACTGACGAAGATGCGAGTGATGATGATTTTTTATTTACTGATGATATTGTTGCAAATTTTGGGGATGTAATAATGCTTAATTGCTTTGTTGCCAGCAAAAGTAGTGTCATCGGCAGGGTACCTTGTAGAACGTCATTACTTACGGGAAAAATGTACATATTAGAGATTCTGAATGGACATCCGGATGTGTGTTATCGTAATTTTCGTATGCAGAAACATGTGTTTATGAATTTTTGTGATACTTTGAAACAGAAGCAGCTGTTGAAAGATGGAAAAAAAGTGAGCGTTGAGGAGGGCGTAGCTATGTTTTTGATGATTGTAGGGCACACTACACGATATAGTATTATTGGTGATAGGTTTCAACATTCTAACAACACGATACACAAGTGGTTTAAACGAGTATTACGGGCTGTTTGTTCACTTGGCACAGAGATAATATGTCCAACACATCAAAATGTGCCACATGAGCGGATTTTGCGCAAATTTCCTTACTTTAAGGATTGCATAGGCGCAATAGATGGAACACATGTTGCAGCTTGGGCACCTACATCAAGACAAACATCTTTCCGTGGAAGGAAAACTAATATAACACAAAATGTGATGTTGACATGTGATTTTGATATGAAGTTCACATTTGTGTATTCTGGATGGGAAGGCACTGCTAATGATTCGCGAGTATTCATTGATGCAGTCACAAGAACTTCAAATAACTTTCCAATGCCACGCGGAGGTATATTCTAATATTTCAAATAATTTGTCAAATATTTTTATAATATTTGGGTATTTAGGTCTTTTTTTTTTTTTTTTTTTTTGCAGATCAATTTTACCTTGTTGATTCTGGTTATCCAAACATGCCTGGTTTTCTTGCCCCTTATCGAGGACGAAGATATCATCTGCGTGATTATCTTGGACGAGGAAGACCGCGTGGAAAGGAAGAACTGTTCAACTATAGACATTCCTCGTGTCGTAACATTATTGAACGTTGCATTGGAGTTTTAAAGACAAGATTTCCTATTTTAAAATTAATTACCAATTATCCACTTAGTAGGCAAAGACAAATCCCTACTGCATGTTGTGCAATACATAATTATATTCGCCATGAGCATGCTTTAGATAACTTGTTTGCTGAGTTTTCATCAGAGAATATGGTATTTCAAGATATGCCGGAGTCAAGTCAAGATCAAGGAGCCATACAATTTGATGCTAGTCAAACAGCTCAAATGGGACAAGTCAGGGATCAAATTGCTACACAAATGTGGAATGACTTTTCAAGGAGTCGTACATGATTATGTAGACTTATTTTAATCTTTAGTGTTCGAGCTGTTTTGATTTCTGTCATGACTATTTAAACTTGTAATTGTAATCCATTTGTTATTGAACTGTTGAATGTAATATTATTTATCATGAACAATCATATTTTCTTATTTTCTTAATTTTTTATTTTTATTTCTCCATTTACTATTTTTACCAAAGTTGTTTTATTTCTTGATTGTATTTTTTTTTTTTTGTAATGGGAAAAAATATTACAATATTTCACTAATTTCAAAATGTATTTAATAGTATACTAGCATTAAATTATTTTAATTTAACTAAAAATTATTTTATGAATAAAATATTTTTTCTCAAAATTTTAAAGTAAACGCGTTTTCAGTTTTCAGTTTTCAAAAACAATTTCTCAGATTGACAAAGAGAATGCGTTTTTAAAAATCTCAAAACAAAAACTCAAAACACAAAACTCAAAATGAATTCAAAACTCAAAACTCAAAAATAAAACACAAAGAGAACACCACCTAACTTTCCTAAGATCAGGGCTTCAATATTTTGATTTTCTTTTTCCTAAAGGGGAGTGTATACATCCAATGATTTTGGGCTACCTGAGAGGGAAAGCTTTTGAGTTGACAGATTGGGTAGATCCAAAAATCACAACCCCTATCTTGATAAGGCGAATTGGATTGGCCAAATTATCAACATGGCATCCGTTCAACTAGTCATATAAGTTGGCCATACACTACATTACAGAAGTTGTCCAAATTACAACACAGATACAGGCCTGAGATTTGAAATGGCGGGAGCTATAGAGAACAAGTGGCCAACTCTGAAGAACGAGGAATAAGTGTGTTATGAAACAATGCTCTTTTAACACACAACAGGTAAACAAAATTTCTAGCATCAAGTTCAACAAAATTAACTCTTAAACCTATGTAGCTACTTACTAAGGTCCAATACAAATTACAACTATAGCTGGTGATTACTACTGAAACGCCCACAAAGATCTGGTAGGTCTTGAATAAGAATAATGCACTTGTGCCACCAACATCACAAAAGATTTTATAATGAGGATTTCCCTGTTAGGTAACAGGTGAGCTCAAAAACACCGATCGGCTCTACTTGTTATATTATCTGAGAAATGTCGGAAGAAAACAGACTTCATTGATGAGGCAATGCATCGTCTAGAGTATGATCACGATTCACTTATCAAAGAATGCAACTGTTCTCGGAACATTGAAATCTTCTCTGCTTCAACAGCCATGACTAAACCCATCAACTTGTAATTCTTCAGCTGCAAGTGCAATTATACTAATTCCATTATTCCAGCAATGACTTGCAACAATAAATGCAAAGAACAAGGCAAGCTATTGGAGCTTCAGAGCTGTTAGATTGTCTAAGTTTGGACATAATTCATTATCTAAACAAGCCAAGCCACATTTATCCATATAACCCCATGTTTGACCTGCCTTGAGCTTATCAACTTTTTGAGCTCTGCTCAAACTTAGCAAGCTAAGCATACAACAAAGCACGTACAATAACTATGCCACTCAAGTTTGACTCTGATTTACTCATTAAATGCCCTTTGATATTGACTCACAAAGTGAAGTGAACATATAAAGTTCAAACATGCTTGAGCAAGCCACCACTTGGCTGGCTTGATATGCATTCTAAATATAAGGAATTAATTTCCCATAATTTTGACTTACACTTGCTGATTTGAACATTTTCTTGTTGCCCTTGTCCAAAATAAAGATGCAAAATCTCACATGCTCAGAAAAATAGAGCATCTAAAAGTAAACAAAATAGAATAATAAAGACAACAATTCGATGCAAAAGAATTCATGCCTAGTTTGATTCATGGTGCATTCAATGAGTCACGCAGAGAGTAAATATTATACAAGCTAAAAAAATTGTAATTGTAATCGTAGAATCATAATAGTTGCTTTAATAACACCAATGCCATCAACTAGCAAATACCTCTTCGTTTGCAAGTTGCTCAATGCGCAATGGGAACTTAAAGGACCAGGAACTGAGCTGAAATTAATTGAAGACCCAATCAGGAGCGTAATTGTAGGTAAGTTGCAAATCAAGTGGACCAGGAAAACCCACGCACATGCTTAAAAAACAACCCCAAATACCTGGTAAAAGATTTCATCCTCTGCCTTAATAAATATTGTAGCCTCCTTACTGCTGCCTTTTGCTGCATTTTTTTTTCCACCATTCATATGCTGTAGATTGAATAATGAAACAAAAAAGAAAGAAAAAGGGAAAAATGTTGAAGCTAACATATCATACGAGAAGCAATTATAAATCAAAATGAAAATAGGTAAATTCCCATTTAAGCACCTCATAGATTCTAGTTAGCAATAGATAGTGCTTTAAGCAAAAGGACCTCCTGAGCTCCTCCGTTCGCTATAAAAAGAGGGAGAATAATACATAAGCTTTTTGATAAAATTGCAGCAAGTAAACATGAGAGAGAGAGAGAAGGGGATTGGGGGGAGGGGGGAGGGGAGCGGGAGATTTTCTGCCAAGCTCACCCACTGACATAGTTTCTTGACTAACCTCATCTTCTGTCGCCCAGGAGATTTCATCAAAGAGCGCATCATAAAGAGGTGGCAGGAGCTGGGGAGGGAGATTGACAACACGCTGAGAGACCAAAAGCCCCACACTCTGCATTTGCTCTTTGAAGAAGGATCTCAAGTTACCGAGTATATCCTTGTCCTTGCATACTTTAAGTAAGAAGTCTGTGAGTTCCTTAATACATTTATGATCCTGGTCAAGAAAAACCCATGCTATTTGAATATGTACAAGTGTGTTAGAACATTTGTACTAGATTAGTGAAATAGATATCAGGAAAATTTATGTAAAATAATGTTGTTTATGTCCTGTTTAGTTGGTTAGGAAAAGTCTTCTAAAAGGATTGTTTCTAGAAGGACAGTTGGTCGATTGTTATGTGTAACGGTCAGTTAGGGGGGCGTTTATTTTCTGTTATTGTAACTCCTGCCCTATGGCTTATACATAGGGGTCAGGAGGGGCTGTTGTGATATTTTTTATCTATAATAGATGATTTCTCTAGAATGCTGTGCATATGTGTCCTAAAGTCTAAGGATAACACATTTGAAACCTTTAGGGCATGGAAGATTATGATAGAGAACCAGAAAGGCAGGAAAATCAAGCAAATAAGAACTGATAACAGATTAGAATTTTGTAATAAGAATTTCAACCAAATATGTAAAAATGGTGGGATTACGAGACACCTAACTGCACCCGGAAACCCTAGGCAAAATGGCATTGCAAAAAGGATGAACAAACCCTCTTAGAATGGGTTAGATGCATGTTGTCCTATGCTCATTTGCCTAAAACCTTTTGGGGGGAAGCTATCACGATAGCAACCCATGAAATAAATAGGTCTCCCTCCGCAACAATAAACTTCCTAACCCCATATGAAAGGTGGGGACAGGGCATAAACCAAGCCTAGACCACCATAAAGTGTTCAGATGCCTTGCCTATGCTCATGTGAAGCAAGGCAAATTAGAGACTAGGGCCAAGAAATGCTTGTTTATAGGTTATCCATCGGGTGTCAAAGCCTACAAACTATGAAATTTAGAACCAGAAGAACCAATAACCATAGTCACAAGAGATGTGACATTTGAGGAGGAGTCTACCACAAAATTAGCAAATGATAAATCACAACATGATAACGAACAAAATACAGAGTCTGTTCAGGTGGAGATCACTGGAATCACCCCTTATAACTCCCAA
This sequence comes from Diospyros lotus, assembly GCF_014633365.1. Classification (NCBI taxonomy): domain Eukaryota; kingdom Viridiplantae; phylum Streptophyta; class Magnoliopsida; order Ericales; family Ebenaceae; genus Diospyros; species Diospyros lotus. The sequence goes on from NC_068340.1 coordinate 128,345, forward strand.
GAACCATCTGATGTGAATCATGATATCTCTTAACCAAGGTAAGATGAAGACCAGGACATAGAATCCTCCAAATTTGAAGGGATGAGGACGACATCGATGTAGACTCTAGCTTAGGGGATCAACCTAATCCAGACAAGTATAGTGTAGCAAGAGACCAACAGCCTAGAAACCGTAGGCTACCACAAAGATACGGTTATTCTTACCTAGTTGCATATGCCCTAACTAGTGCAACTGAAACTATAGGCGAAGAACCCCTCACTTATGAAGAAGCAGTGTCCTCTAAGGATGCTAATAAACGACTGGAAGCCATGAGATCAGAAATAGCATTACAAATATATAAAATGAAGGCCAAGCCAACCCATACAAGATAGTGGAAAAGTGAAGGCCAAGCCAATGTGTAGGTAGGTCTCAATTTGAGACTGAACCAGGATAATCTTATGGTGTTCTTGATTCTGATTTCTGTTCTTTAATACTGTGTTTTGTAATTCCTGTTGTCGTGAGTGTTTGTGAGTCTCTATCCGTGACTTAGTAAGTGTGAATGTCCTAGAGAGTGTTGTGTTTCTACTCTAACAAAGTGGGATGATGGATCATGGATGTTCCAAATAGAAGCCTAACATTGACTACATGTCAAAGACATGCTAAAAGTTTAAGGGGAAGAAAGTGTCATTTAACTTATGTAGAGACTTTTATGCTCCTTCATATAAGGTACAGATGCAACTCTCTGAAGCAAAATTGGCACATACTAGCCATTACACAAATTTATAGACATGTTAAGCAACTAAGAAGCAATGACATGTAAACTTTAAGAGAATATGTTGCTTGCCTTATATCTTCCCAAGTTAAGAGCGGTAACGACAGAGTATGGTGTATCCTCTTCCTCTGTTTTAACAATTGTCCCTACTGTTGTTTGGCTTAATATTAGGTCCGCAAAACCACTTATATCCCATTCCCGATGATCAAGGTATGTCATCAACAGACCCTTTACTCCGTGGAAGTCATCAGATTTTGGATCAAAGAAAGCAAAATCCGCCTGAATAGTTCCCTTCAGAAACACAGAATAGACTTCCGTAAGTAATAAATGGTAAACATAAATAGATAAGAATTAGCATAAATTACTGAAACTACCAGAAGAAAGGTCCAAATATGGTCCTATTGATGTTGGAGCAAATTATGAGTGCTTACTTCGAACTCTTCTTCGTCAGAAGATCCATATGGTTCCCTCTTATCCATGCCAACCTTATGGTTGACTTTGCCACCTAGAGATTTGATTTTGAACATTCTATCAAAAAAATTAAAATCAAATAAAACAATCCAATTCCTAAAGAAATTTTGCAAGTCAGTCATTCTCTAACGTGTAGGCCATTAAGTTCCAAAGAAACAACAAGGATGGAAGCCAGGAAGAGTGCCAGAGAACAATCATACCTGAAGAACTGGGGGAAGATTTTTGGTGGAACTTTCGGTTCTGGATCTGCCGCTTGACCTTATAAGCAGATGCCAATCTAGCAATTGAACGACAAAAAGGAGAGAATATGGAAGGATGGGGCTTAAATACTTGGCGGGGCCTTGACTTCGGCAGCATTTTGGGAATTTGTGGCAATTTGAAAGCATGCACAGAATTTAAGGTCCTTGACAATGAGCAAAAATGTGATGTTCGAAACCAACTAAACTGTTCTGATGTCTGTCAAAAAAATTTGCATGGAGCAAGTATTGTTTCAAGTACTTTGGGCCATTGAAAGCATAGGAAACAAAAAAGCATGCAATGCACATACCCACAACTGCAAGCTAGGTTGCAAAAATTGCAATACAGGCATATCAGGGAAAGAGAGAAAAATCATTCAATTGAAATTTTAGAATTATGAGAAAGATTCTTTGGGCAACAAATAGTTGAATTGGAGAACTCCAGTCACTGGCGTCTGGGACGTCAGTCAGTTGGCCGGAGAAGAGAGAAGGGACTGTCGAACAAGAGGAAGGAAGGGCGAGCCGACAAACGACGCGTGCTGGCCGGAAGAGAGGAGGAGACGCAAGCGTAGGTGGCTGCTAGGATTTGCTAAACCAAGACTGCCCTTGTGATCCCGAAAGCAGTCCCAAATCCAATTTGGATTCAAGTCAGGGGCATGCCAGTGCCATGCCAAGAAGATTAAGGAAGGGGTATTAATGTAATTTAAAATCGAAATCAGAGTGTCATCTAAAAACTTTTGGGAAATTCTATCCACAACCCACACTTAATATCCTTCAACTACCCTGCATTAAAAACTCTTTATTACCCTTCTAGCAGCCACTTTTCCTTCTTTCTTATTTACTCTCTACTACCATTTCTTCGATCACTTGCAGCAATTTTTTCCGATCACTTGCAGTCATTTTCCCTCTCTTATTCTCTTCTATTTTCCTCTATACAATGAATGATTATATAAAAATGTCGATGACATAGGAAGAGTTCTATGAAGAAGATGACAATGTGGCTGCTGGCTGCCTCGCGAGAAAATGCTCGACGAAACCGGGATCGCCAGACCTCAGTCAGGGATGGGTGGTTGTGTAATGCCCCGCTTTCCCGAGCGCGTTTTATAACTTGGGACAATTCCGAGACAATATTTTTTTTTTTCTTTCAAACTAATGCTAAACCATATCATTCCTCGAAATCGTCCCAAAATTCCCATCTCTTTATCTCGAAAGAGAATCATTATACACATCAAATGCGAAAGCAATGATCGAAACCTGATATATTAACATTGATCATAAATCAATTCTTACATCTTTATTAACCATAAGGATATACATCAACATTTCTCAAAACGTTCAGAATTCAAAATGGCAGAACTTAAATAAATGGGATACATAACATACATTCAATTCTTCATGCACTCTGCTAAGTGCCATTTCATGCCTCATTTATACTCATATCTACAATCTCCATCTGGAATGTTTGAATATTCCAAGGGGCAAAGCCCAAGTTAGATGATGAACCATCTAAGTAAGGGTACATAATGCTACATCATATGTGTATACAATGTCTTTCATCGTAGGTGTCAACTGCACCCCTTATGCTACCTACCGTTCTAACGGTCACATCTTTCAAAGCCGGGGTGTCTGGGAGCACCCTTGGTAAAATAGCGGTGCCAGTTCGTACTCCCTACGGCCTCAATGCGTGTGATCAATGACATCAACGTGTATTTATGCATTTCATAGTCATGTCATGTATGCAGTCTACGTGATGAGTACATATCAGAGTATGTCAATATGATGAAAACATTTTTGACGAACATGAATCACTTACAAATCAATCATTTTACATAAAACTAACTTTAATTGGGAAGTACCACTTATCTTCTCAAGCTTATCGGGCTACCTCAATATTCGCGTCTATCTCGAAATTCGTGCATCAATTCGATTTGCGTGCCAACCTCAAAATTTGCACAAGTCACTTCAACTTAAACCTCAAAGCATCTTAATCACCATAATTATTTAAATAAACATTAAAACCTATTTTTCCATAATTTCTGGCATTTTCTTTAATTTCCTTTCTATTTCTTCCTAATTTTCCTCAATAAATCCAAACTAAATATTTCTAAAATATTTTCTCAAATATTTCACTACAACAATTCATAAAATAATATTTCTGGATTTCTGGAATTTTCTAGGGAATTTTACTTACCTTAACTTAGCTTCTTTGGCTTCCTCGGTATGCGTGCCATATCCTCAAAATGCGTGCCCGAGCTACTTTTCTCGCCAAAAACTCCGGAATATTAATAAACCACTATTTTCTATTTTTTGATATTTTTCCTATTTTTCTTCTTTTGTTTTCTTTTCTTTTTTTTTTCTTTTCTTTTCTTCCCTCCCTCATTCTTCTTCTTCCTCTTCTCCCGCGCGACCTGCGTCTCCCGTGCGCCTGCACCTTGCTCCAGCCGCCGCATGGCCCTCCGTCGACCTCCACCTGGCCCTCCGCCGACCGCCTCGAACTCGCCGAACCTTGGCGTCGCACACGCCCGCCGCTGGCTGTTGCTTGCGACCACGGTTGGTTGTTGGCTCGGCACAACCGCCTGCTGCCATGGCCACACCAGCTTCCTCTGGCCGTCTCTCAAGCCTCCACTGGTCACCAACGAACCTGGATGGGCCACCCTCCGCCCGGTTGTCCTGGCTGCCTAGCCGCTGAAGCTCGCGCACGGAAGCTTGTTGTGCGGCCAACCTGGGCCGCCTTCGACCTTCTTGCATCGACTCCAACTCCTACCTCGATCGCCTGGATGCCTGGTCGTTGCCTTCGCCTTCCATCTTGCTGCAACTCTCAGTAATGGGCTTCCATTCGTGGCTGCCTTCTTCATTTCCATTCCTTTCTTCCCTTTCTTTCTCTCTCTCTCACTGATTTCTTCTGCCAAGCTTTCCAATTCTTCTTCCTATTTATAACTAAGGAAGCTTGGCCACCACTCCAGCAAACTTGGCGTATGAAACACTCAATTTGCTGCCATCCCCCTCTGCAACTTGGCCACCAAGCTTGCGCGCACAGCCACACATACATATAAATACATATATATTTATATATTACACTTTAAATTAAAAGAATTTACGCATTAAACCTCAATTTTATCATAATATCACTTGGGTAATTTTCTTATTGCAACCGTGCCCTCAAACATCGATTAAATTTGCATTTTAATGCCGAAAACACAAAATTAATAACTTCAAAGTTACTCGATAAGGGCGATTTTGCCCCAGCGTCCTCATCGGGCTATCGTTTCATCCCAAAACCACTGAAGGGTTGTTTATTACGAAAAATCGAAGCCCCCCTAGGGTTCCGTTGATTTTTCGGGAGTCTCCTATGACGATTCAGTTTTATAGCCTAAATGACAGTTGTATTTTAGCTGTACCGAAAACTATTCCCGATCTGATTTCTTTCGATACCATAAATCCTAACTCGGAACGCATATCGAGACTATATCATTTTCCTTAGACAATTTCACTCCAAGGCATTCCCTACAATTGATTCGGTAGTTATAATTGTTATCAAACTAATTTTTCGGTATTCTAAACTTATCGAAATTACGTGGCAAACTCATACAAACATGGGGTATTACAGGTTGGGGTAAGGGATGGGCGGGCGGGCGGTTGAGAAACCCGCCCATCCCTGACTGAGGATCCCGGTTCCGTCGAGCATTTTCTCGCGAGGCAGCCAGCAGCATCAGTAACCCATTTCATTTACGAACCCAAAATTACAAATAAAATGGCGTACCAGAACATCTACGAGCTGTTGTTGTTGCTGTTCATTGTCATCTACGAGCTATTGTTATTCATTGTCATCTTCATAGAACTCTTCCCATGTCATCGACGTTTTTATATAATCATCCATTGTATAGAGGAAAATATAAGAGAATGAGAAACGAGAAATGGCTACAAGTGATCAGAAAAAATTATTGCAAGTGATCGGAGAAATGGATGTCGAGAGTAAATAAGAAAGAAGGAAAAATGACTGTCAAAACGGTAATAAAGGGTTTTTAACGCAAGGTAGTTAAAGGATATTAAGTATGGGCTGTGGAGAAAAATAATGTGGATTGTGGATAGAATTTTCCAAAAGTTTTTAGATGACACTCTGATTTATGTTTTAAATTACATTAATACCCATTCCTTAATCTTTTTGGCATGGCATTGGCACACCCCTAACTTGAATCCAAATTGGATTCGGGCCTGCTTTTAGAGTCACAAGGGCAGTCTTCGTTTGGCAAACCCTAGCAGCCGCCTACACCTGCGTATCCTTTTCTTCTCCAGCCAGTAGCCGTCGTCCGTCGACTCGCCCTTCCTTCCTCTCGTCTGGCAATCCCTTCTCTCTTCTTAGGCCAACTGACTAGCATCCCAGACGTCGGTGACTGGAGTTCTCCAATTTAACTATTTGTTGCCCAAAGATTCTCAAACCTCTCAATCACACGGTTGTTAATTCCTCCAAGCTTGTAAATGAGATGGCTAGTTGTGGTGGACTTTCCAGAGACCACATGGCCGATGACAACTATGTTGATATGAAACTTCTCCTTTCCCATTATAAACTAATAGAACCAAACTACAATAGATAACTCGGGAAAAAAAAAATTAAAGCATACAATTCAGAAACCATGAAACAGGTACACCCATGCCAGAAATATACATTCAAAATAGATAGAAAATAAGTGAGCAAGTACTCTGAATGAACTCTAGAAAGCTTTAGTAAGATATATTTTTCACATTGACTTCACAGGTCAATGAGTCAAATTCATCTCTTCATGCTCACCCATCCGCATAACAAGCATCCAAATACACAAACACTAATACAATAAAGTAGGAAACTGACAACAACACAGCCCAAGTATACATATCAAACAATTTACTAAAAAATATCAGACAGTTTGAACATACAATTTACTAAAAATTACATGCGAACACTTTTTACCATGAAGATCGAATCCTAATAAAGACGAAAACATCATAGACAACAGTTCACAACCAGCCAACAAATAACCCAGTTCAAGAACATCTGGAAAGCATCAAAACATAACATGAATATCTGCAAGTTATCGCACAGGATCTGAGCGGCGACTAGACAGCCAACTTAATCTACTGATATCCACGAATATAAGCACCCTGTCTACAGCCCCGAGTAAAAACCGAACAGATCTACGCATATAAGCAACAGATCGGACACACAACTAAACCATGCGAACAATGACCCCATAATTCAACATACAATGAGTAATGATTCGATGAATAGGCAAACAAATCCAAATACTAGTGTTCATCTCCATACGAAGTTAGACTGTGAGTGAAAAAAACATAGAGAAAGAGCTTATACCTCGCAGGAGAAGAGCCTTGAGCAGCAAGCGGCGAAACCCTAGCACGGAGAGAGAGAGAGAGAGAGAGAGAGAGAAACGAGGCTGAGCTTGCGAGCTGAGTCCGTCTTGCAGCCAATTGATACTTCGAAGGAGGCCAGGGTTTTAGAGGGATTAGGATTCTTGGTTAAGTACCTCAATCTCCCTAGGAGACCGAAATTAAGGTTTTCTCCAATTCTTACTAGTCGCCCAAGTACGGATTGGACTCGCTATTCTATTAAAAGTATAATTAAAAAAAGTATTTTTATTTCATGAATTTTTTTATTCTCTACTCCGATAAAATTGTTTTTTTATGAATTTTTTTATTCTCCAAAAAAAAAATTTCAAATAATTGGTAATGTGTGTGAGAATAAAATCAATGTATTATCAACAAATAACAATATTTTGAATTAAAAAATTAAAAAAAATAAATATATTTTAAGTTAATATAGTGTGAGGTTAAACTAGAGTAAAGAGATTATAAATTGCTAGTGGAGCTAACTAATGGGGAGCCAAAGGGAGATAACAAGAGAGAAAAAAGGATTTTCAATTTTGGAGACAAAAGAATGAAGGTAGAGTGGATGTTAATGAATATCAAGGCATGCAATAGGGAATTGGGGTTAGCTTTCTCCTCCTTAAATTATTTGGCTATTTGTACTGACATTTTCTAATATCTCTAGAAAACTCCAATAAGGATAACTGGTAAGACTTTAGTAAGAAAAATCTCATTCATTCTCAGCAAAATAGAACTCAATATATACAATTTTGAGGGTTAATCACCTACATAAAAATAGACACACTATCTAACCCACTAATCTGAAACTAAATAAACAGATAAAGACCAAAACTCAATCCATTATTGACCATAACTACCACATAAGAATAACCAAAAAAACAACCAACAAATGAAGGATAAAATAATAAACACAACCCATCGGATGAAACCTAAGAAAAACCTTATTTCCAACACTCCCCCTCAAGATGGTGAATAGATATCCTTCATTCCCAATTTGCTTGTTTTCCTTTGAAAAACTGCACCCAGAAGATCTTTAGTAAATATGCAAGTTGATTTCCTGTAAACACAAATGGTGTACAAATTATACCACTTTCAAGGTTTTCTTTTATAAAATACATGTCAACTTCCACATGTTTAATGCAATCATGTTGCACCAGATTGTGTGCAATAGTAATAACTAACTTATTATCACAATATAGCTTCGTAGGAGCCTTCCACCGGACTTTCAAGTCCTCTACAATTATTTTTACCCATAATAACTCACAAATCCCAAAGGCCATGACCCAAATTTAGCCTTTGCACCAGATCTTATTATAACACTTTGCTTATTACTTCTCCAAGTCATAATATTTCTCCCTAAGAGTGCAGTACCCGGATGTTGATCCACTGTCAATCACTGACCCTGCATAGTCAACATTTGTATAGGCTTCAAGAGTTATTTCTTGCCATCTTTTGAACAAAATTCCCTTACCTGGTGTACCCTTTTAGTAATGCAAATTTTGATGCACTACTTTCAGGTGTACCTCCTTAGGATCGTGCATGAATTGATTAACAACTTCCACAGCATATGCTATGTCTAGACTAGTATGTGACAGATAGATGAGCCTCCCAACTAATCTTTGGTAGATGTTCTTGTCTGTTGTTGCATTTTCTAGGATGTCACCAAGTCAATGATTAAGCTCAATAGGGGTTTTAGTAAGCCTACATCCTAGCATACCTGTATCTGTTAACAAATTAAGAATATACTTCTGTTATGATATGAAAATTATTTCTTAGGAATGAGCCACTTCGATACCCAATAAATACTTCAATTTGCCTAACTCTTTAATTTCAAACTCTTTTATCAAACATTTATTTAGACTTTCAATTCCTTCTAGGTCATATAATGTCATTATAATGTCATCTATATAGACTAATAAAACAACAACCTTTATGGATATAGAATGTCTCACAAACAAAGTGTGATCACATTGACTTTGTTCGTATCCCAAACTTAGCATGGTTTTGGTAAATCTTCCAAACCATGCTTTTGGAGACTGCTTCAAACCATACAAGGCTTTATTCATTTTGCATACCACATCCTTTCCTGCTTTTGAACATAATATTGGTGACACTTCCATATAGATTTATTTCTCAAGATCTCCTTGTAAAAAGACATTTTTTCACATCAAATTGTTGCAATTTCCAATTAAGGTTAGCTGCTATATAATCTACGCCATAGGTTTGGGTGTAATACCCCAAGAGCCTAGAGAATGGTAGTATATATCGAGGATAAGTAAGGAATGAAATAACACCAGCTGGATACCTTTTGGGCTAAATGTAGATAAAAAACTCTCGGGTTAAGCGTGTTTGAACTAGGGTAGCTCAAGGATGGGTGACCCCTGGGAAGTTCTCGTAAGCTCATCAGAGTAAGTTGATTCGGTCCTTTCTATGGCTTAATACGGGATGTTACAGGTGGTATCAGAGCCGACCATTTGAGAATGCGGTCCAATGAGGGCGAGGAGTGGCACCGGGGCGTGAAGGCCTAAATAAGGGATGGCTCCTGTCAGGCTTCTAGGATGACAGCCCCTAAAGGGAAGAAGATTTGGGACCAGTTATAAGGTCACATGACGAGGACGTCATGTGCTCAATGGGGGAGAGTGTAATACCCTCGAGAGCCCAAGGCCAAGTCCAAGAAAGGAGTCTAGAAAAGCTAGTGTACATATCGATGATAGTAAGGAAGGAAACAACACCAGTTGGATACCCTTTTAGGCTGAATATGGATAAAGAACTCCCGGATTAAGCGTGCTTGAGGTAGGGTAGCTCAAGGATGGGTGGCCCCTGGAAGTTCGCGTAGGCCCATTAGGGTAAGTTAATCCGGTCTTTCTTATCACTCGATGCGGGATGTTACATTAGGTATAATCCTTAGCAACCAATATTACTTTCTATCTTTCTAATTACCCATTTCAGTTATATTTAACTATGAATATCCACCTACATCCCATGTCCTATTTTTTTTCAAGTGTCTGCATCTCTACCCTCATAGCATTCCTTCAATTCTCACTTCTTAATGCCTCATATATTGTTTTTGGTATATGAATGCAGTTTATGTTGGTAAGAAAAGCAACTTTGTGACTAAGGGATAGATTTTTGTAGGACATGAATACATATGGAGGATGCTTTGTGCAAGCTATAGTTCCTTGACGATTACTGATAGGAAGTTCATTGTCACTTGAGTTAGATGGGTCAACAATAGGTTCAATCTCATTAAGAGAGGTAGAAGAAGTGATTGCCTCATTATGATCAATGTCAGGACTAGGTGTTGATTCAGATGCTTGAATAGGTGTCGGATGAGCAACTAGTCTCTTTCTTCTTGAGTATACCTAAAGTGGACAGTGTATAGGTTCTTGGATTGGACCATATTGTATAGGTTCTTAAGTTTTAGACTGAGCATTAGATACAGGTTGTGGGGTTGAAACAGTAGGTTGTAAGTGTGGGACAAAAGGATTTAATGAGGATGGAAATTTAAGAAGAATTAGATCTCTATCCCTATCCTCAGTTATTGAGGTCTCACCGTAAAGGGAACGCTGAGCAAAATACTAATTTTATTTAGCAAATGTAACATTCACTGATACAAATAATTTTTTGGTTAGTGGATGGAAACACTTATAGCCTTTTTGAGTAAGCGAATACCCCACAAAAATGCATCTAAGAGCTCTGGGATCAAGTTTTCCCTTATGTTGAGAATGTAAATGAACAAATGCTACACACCCAAACACTCTAAGCATAAGACCATTAGAAATTGAAACTTGTGGAAATAGTTGAGATAACAGTTAAAGTGGGCCTTTAGAATTTTGGTTTCTTGAAGGCAATCTGTTCATAAGGTGAGTAGCAATTAAAATGGCTTCCCCCTAGTACTGTTTGGGAACATTTCTCTAAAATTAGATAGCCCTTGTAATAGTAAGTAGGTGTCAATTCTTCCTCTCAACCACCCCATTTTGTTGTGTGGTATTAACACAAGAGAATTCATGAACTATATCTCTTGCTTGGAAATTTGAAGTAAGGAACTGATTAAAATAGTCAATAGCATTATCAGACCGAATTCTCTTGCTTTCAACATTGAATTGGGTTCTCACAATAAGAGGGACGAAAAATCACCCTACAATTAGAATCTGTTGTGAGTTTTTGAATTGAAACAAGGTTAGTAGACAACTTAGGTACATGCAAAGCATTTTTTTATATAAAAGTGTCACTAATGTAGACATCTCCTTGGTTGGCTGTCGTAGTTGTTGTACCATCAGTTATAATAATCTTTCTATTGCTAGGACAAGTAGTATATGAAATAAACTTTTGGGAGGAACGAGTCATGTGATATGTAACCCCTGAATCAATGATCTAGACACTTAAAAGGGTAGCATTTGAGGCATTTAAAGCATGAGAGTATGAAGAAATACCTGAAAAGGTTAAGGTACAGGTACTTGATCTTGTTGGTTTCTCTAGGAACCCAAGTAACTGTTAGAATTTTGCAATTTCTTTCTTATTTAATTCAGTTGGTGATTCTAGAGAATCCCCATCCCCAGATTCCTAACTGTTTGCCGCATATGTCTGCTCCTGTCATTTCTGCTTGCTTGATGTCCCTTTGTTCTTAGCTTGAGCTTTTTCGTGTAGCTTTCCATATTTGTCTATGCTATGTCTAGGCTACTTACAATAAGTACACCATAATAAATCCTTGTTTAACGGAGACCCATCTAGTGTTCTTTTAGCCTCACATTTCTTGTTGTTCTAGACTAAAATGTTTAGTGGTCATTTTTCTTGTCATTAGAGTTGAATTATCTATTGTAGGAGTCTCAAGCATAACTCATCTCCTTCATTTCGAACAAGTCTTCTTTCCCAAGTATCTGTACCCTCACTGCATCAAATTTAATATTTAAACCAATAACGAATTCATAAATCCTGTTCTTTTCTACTAATCTTCTTAGAAGGGTTGCATCCTCATCGCAAGTTATTTTGATTTTATTTTTCCTATAGTGCGAGTATATACATCCAATGATTTTGGGTTGCCTGAGAGGGAAACCTTTTGAATTGACAAATTGGCTAGATCCAAAAATCACAACCCTATCCTGATAAGGCGAACTGGATTGGCCAAATTATCAACATGGCATCCATTCAACTAGTCATATAAGTTAGCCACACACTACATTACAGAAGTTGTCCAGATTACAACATAGATACAGGCCTGAGATTTGAAATGGCGGGACCTGTAGAGAACAAATGGCCACTCTGAAGAACGAGGAATAAGTGTGTTATGAAACAATGCTCTTTTTAACACACAACAACTGTGGTTATAATTTGTATTGGACCTTAGTAAGTAGCTACATAGGCTTAAGAGTTAATTTTGTTAAACTTGATGCTAGAAATTTTGTTTTCTTGTTGTGACTTGAAGAAATAAGAAGCAAAGTGTTGTAACAAGTTCTGGTGCAAGTGCTGAATTTAGGTCATGACTCTTGGAATTTGTGAGTTATTATGGTTAAAAATAATTGTAGAGGACCTGAAAGTCAGGTGAAAGGCTCCTATGAAGCTATATTGTGATAATAAGTTAGTTATTAATATTGCACACAATCTGGTACAACATGATTGCATTAAACATGTGGAAGTTGACATGTATTTTATAAAAGAAAAGTTTGAAAGTGGTATAAATTGTACACCATTTGTGTCCACAGGAAATCAACTTGCATATTTACTAAAGGTTTTATGGGCGCAGTTTTTCAAAGGAAAACAAGCAAACAGAGAATGGAGAATATCTATTCACTACCTTGGGGGAGAGTGTCGAAAATAAGGTTTTTCTCAGGTTTCATCCGATGGGTTGTGTTTATTATTTTATCATTCATTTGTTGGTTGTTTTTTTGGTTATTCTTATGTGGTAGTTATGGTCAATAATGGATTGAGTCTTGGTCTTTTATCTGTTTATTTAGTTTTAGATTAGTGGGTTAGATAGTGTGCCTATTTTTACGTGGGTGATTAACCCTCAAAATTGTATATATTGAGTTATATTTTGCTGAGAATAAATGAGATTTTTCTTACTAAAGTCTTATCGGTTACCCTTATTGGAGTTTTCTAGAGATGTTAGAAAATGTTAAAATAACTTTTGACTATTGAATGGAAACAGAAAATATTAGTACAAATAGCCAAATAATTTAAGGAGGAGAAAGCTAACCCCAATTCCCCATTGCACACCTTGATGTTTGTTAACATCTACTCTACCTTCATTCTTTTGTCTCAAGATTGAAAATTCTTTTTTCTCTCTTATTACCTTCTTGTGGCTCCCCATTAGTTAGTTTCACCAGCAATTTATATTCTCTTTACTCTATTTTAACCTCACACTATATTAATTTAAAATATATTTATCTTCTTTAAATTTTTAATTCAAAATATTGTTATTTGTTGATAATACATTAATTTTATTTTCACACACATTACCAATTATTTGAAATTTCTTTTTGGAGTATAAAAGAATTCATAAAAAAACAATTTTATCGGAGTAGAGAATAAAAAAATCCATGAAATAAAAATACTTGTTTTAATTATACTTTTAATAGAATAGCGAGTCCAATCCGTACTTGGGCGACTAGTAAAAATCGGAGAAAACCTTAATTTCGGTCTCCTAGGGAGATTGAGGTACTTAACCAAGAATCCTAATCCCTCTAAAATCCTGGCCTCCTTCGAAGTATCAATTGGCTGCAAGACGGACTCAGCTCGCGAGCTCAGCCTCGTTTCTCTCTCTCTCTCTCTCTCTCTCTCTCCGTGCTAGGGTTTCGCCCTTGCTGCTCAAGGCTCTTCTCCTGCGAGGTATAAGCTCTTTCTCTGTGTTTTTTTCACTCACAGTCTAACTTCGTATGGAGATGAACACTAGTATTTGGTTTTGTTTGCCTATTCATCGAATCGTTACTCATTGTATGTTGAATTATGGGGTCATTGCTCGCATGGTTTAGTTGTGTGTCCTATCTTTTGCTTATATGCGTAGATCTGTTCGGTTTTTACTCGGGGCTGTAGACAGGGTGCTTATATTCGTGGATATCAGTAGATTAAGTTGGCTGTCTAGTCGCCGCTCAGATCATGTGGGATAACTTGCAGATATTCATGTTATGTTTTGATGCTTTCCGGATGAACTGGGTTATTTGTTGGCTGGTTGTGAACTGTTGTCTATGATGTTTTCGTCTTTATTAGGATTCGATCTTCATGGTAAAAAGTGTTCGCATGTAATTTTTAGTAAATTGTATGTTCAAACTGTCTGATATTTTTTAGTAAATTGTTTGATATGTATACTTGGGCCGTGTTGTTGTCAGTTTCCTACTTTATTGTATTAGTGTTTGTGTATTTGGATGCTTGTTATGCGGATGGGTGAGCATGAAGAGATGAATTTGACTCATTGACCTGTGAAGTCAATGTGAAAAATATATCTTACTAAAGCTTTCTAGAGTTCATTCAGAGTACTTGCTCACTTATTTTCTATCTATTTTGAATGTATATTTCTGGCATGGGTGTACCTGTTTCATGGTTTCTGAATTGTATGCTTTAACTTTTTTTTTTTTCCCCAGGTTATCTATTGTAGTTTGATTCTATTAGTTTATAATGGGAAAGGAGAAGTTTATATCAACATAGTTGTCATCGGCCATGTGGTCTCTGGAAAGTCCACCGCAACTGGCCATCTCATTTACAAGCTTGGAGGAATTAACAAGCGTGTGATTGAGAGGTTTGAGAATCTTTGGGCAACAAATAGTTAAATTGGAGAACTCCAGTCACCGACGTCGGGGACGCCAGTCAGTTGGCTTGAGAAGAGAGAAGGGATTGCTAGATGAGAGGAAGGAAGGACGACCCGACGGACGACAGCTACTGGTCGGAGAAGAAGAGGAGACGCAGGTGTAGGCAGCTGCTAGGGTTTTCCAAACGAAGACTGCCCTTGTGATTCCGAAAGCAGGCCCGAATCCAATTTGGATTCAAGTTAGGGGTGTGCCAATGCCATGCCAAAAAGATTAAGGAAGGGGTATTAGTGTAATTTAAAACATAAATCAGAGTGTCATCTAAAAACTTTTGGGAAATTCTATCCACAGTCCACGTTATTGTTCTCCACAGCCCATACTTAATATCCTTTAACTACCCTGCGTTAAAAACCCTTTATTACCCTTTTGGCAGTCATTTTTCCTTCTTTCTTATTTACTCTCGACATCCATTTCTCCGATCACTTGTAGTAATTTTTTTCTGATCACTTGTAACCATTTCTCATTTCTCATTCTCTTATATTTTCCTCTATACAATGGATGATTATATAAAAACGTCGATAACATGGGAAGAGTTCTATGAAGATGACAATGAATAACAATAGCTCGTAGATGACAATGAACAGCAATAACAACAGCTCGTAGATGTTCTAGTACGCCATTTCATTTATAATTTTGGGTTCGTAAATGAAATGGGTTACCAATGCCGCTGGCTGCCTCGCGAGAAAATGCTCGATGGAACCGGGATCGCCAGACCTCAGTCAGGGATGGGTGGGTTCCTCAACCGCCTGCCCATCCCTTACCCCAACCTGTAATACTCCATGTTTGTATGAGTTTGCCACGTAATTTCGGTAAGTTTAGAATACCGAAAAATTAGTTTGATAGCAATTATAACTACCGAATCAATTGCAGGGAATGCCTTGGAGTGAAATTGTCTAAGGAAAATGATATAGTCTCGATATGCGTTCCGAGTTAGGATTTATGGTATCGAAAGAAATCGGACCGGGAACAGTTTTCGGTACAGCTAAAATACAGCTGTCATTTAGGCTGTAAAACTGAATCGTCATAGGAGACTCCCGAAAAATCAACGGAACCCTAGGGGGGCTTCGATTTTTCGTAATAAACAACCCTTCAGTGGTTTTGGGATGAAACGATAGCCCGATGAGGACGCTGGGGCAAAATCGCCCTTATCGAGTAGCTTTGAAGTTATTAATTTTGTGTTTTCGGCATTAAAATGCAAATTTAATCGATGTTTGAGGGCACGGTTGCAATAAGAAAATTACCCAAGTGATATTATGATAAAATTGAGGTTTAATGCGTAAATTCTTTTAATTTAAAATGTAATATATAAATAAATATATATATATATATGTATTTATATGTATGCGTGGCTGCGTGCGCAAGCTTGGTGGCCAAGTTGCAGAGGGGGATGACAGCAAATTGAGTGTTTCATACGCCAAGTTTGCTGGAGTGGTGGCCAAGCTTCCTTAGTTATAAATAGGAAGAAGAATTGGAAAGCTTAGCAGAAGAAATCAGTGAGAGAGAGAGAAAGAAAGGGAATAAAGGAATGGAAATGAAGACAGCCACGAATGGAAGCCCATTGCTGAGAGTTGCAGCAAGATGGAAGGCGAAGGCAGCGACCAAGCATCCAGGTGATCGAGGTAGGAGCTGGAGTCGATGCAAGAAGGCCGAAGGCGGCCTGGGTTGGCCGCACAGCAAGCGGCCATAGCCGCGAGCTTCAGTGGCTGGGCAGCGAGGACAACTGGGCGGAGGGCGGCCCATCCAGGTTCGTTGGTGACCAGTGGAGGCCTGAGAGGCGGCCGGAGGAAGCTAGTGCGGCCATGGCAGCCATGGTCGCAGGCGGTTGCGCCGAGCCAGCAACCAGCCGCGGCCGCAAGCGGCAACTAGCGGCGGGCGTGTGCGACGCCAAGGTCCGGCAAGTTCGAGGTGGTCGGCGGAGGGTCGGGTGGAGGTCGACGGAGGGCCATGTGGCGGCTGGAGCAAGGTGCAGGTCGCGCGGGAGACGCAGGTCGCGTGGGAGAAGAGGAAGAAGAAGAAGGAGGGAGGGAAGAAAAGAAAAGAAAAGAAAAAAGAAAAGAAAAGAAAAGAAGAAAAATAGGAAAAAATGTCAAAAAATAGAAAATAGTGGTTTATTAATATTCTAGAGTTTTTGGCGAGAAAAGTAGCTCGGGCACGCGTTTCGAGGATATGACACGCATACCGAGGAAGTCGAAGAAGCTAAGTTAAGGTAAGTAAAATTCTCTAGAAAATTCCAGAAATCCAGGAATATTATTTTATGAATTGTCGTAGTGAAATATTTGGTTTGGATTTATTGAGGAAAATTAGGAAGAAATAGAAAGGAAATTAAAGAAAATGTTAGAAATTATGAAAAAATAGGTTTTAATGTTTATTTAAATAATTATGGTGATTAGAATGTTTTGAGGCTTAAGTTGAAGTGACTTGTGCAAATTTTGAGGTTGGCACGCAAATCGAAGCGATGCACGAATTTTGAGACAAACGCGAATATTGAGGTAGCTTGATAAGCTTGAGAAGGTAAGCGGTACTTCCCAATTAAAGTTAGTTTTATGGAAAATGATTGATTTGTAAGTGATTCATGTTCCTCAAAAATGTTTTCATCATATTGATATACTCTGATATGTACTCATCACGTAGACTGCATACATGACATGATTATGAAATGTATAAATACACGTTGATGTCATTGATCACACGCATTGAGGTCGTAGGGAGTACGAACTGGCACCGCTATTTTACCAAGGGTGCTCCCAGACAACCCGGCTTCAAAAGATGTGGCCGTAAGAACGGTAGGTAGCATGAGGGGTGCAATTGACACCTACGATGAAAGACATTGCATATACACATGATGTAGCATTATGTATCCTTACTTAGATGGTTCATCATCTAACTTGGGCTTTGTCCCTTAGAATATTCAAACATTCCAGATGGAGATTGTATATATGAGGATAAATGAGGCATGAAATGGCACTTAGCAGAGTGCATGAAGAATGAAATGTATGTTATGTAGCCCATGTATTTAAGTTCTGCTACTTTGAATTCTGAACGTTTTGAGTAATGTTGATGTATATCCTTATGATTAATAAAGATGTAAGAATTGATTTATGATCAATATTAAGATATCAGGTTTCGATCATTGTTTTCGCATTTGATGTGTATAATGATTCTCTTTCGAGATAAAGAGATGGGAATTCTGGGACGATTTTGAGGAATGATATGGTTTAGCATTAGTTTGAAAGAAAAAAAAAATTTATTGTTTCGGAATTGTCCCAAGTTATAAAACGCGCTCGGGAAAGCGGGGCGTTACACAACCACCCATCCCTGACTGAGGTCTGGCGATCTCGGTTTCGTCGAGCATTTTCTCGCGAGGCAGCCAGCGGCATCGATAACCCATTTCATTTACGAACCCAAAATTACAAATGAAATGGCGTTCCAGAACATCTATGAGCTATTGCTGTTCATTGTCATCTTCTTCATAGAACTCTTCCTATGTCATCGACGTTTTTATATAATCATCCATTGTATAGAGGAAAATAGAAGAGAATAAGAGAGGGAAAATGACTGCAAGTGATTGGAAAAAATTGTTGCAAGTGATCGAAGAAATGGCAGTTGAGAGTAAATAAGAAAGAAGGAAAAGTGGCTGCCAGAAGGGTAATAAAGAGTTTTTAATGCAGGGTAGTTGAAGGATATTAAGTGTGGGCTGTGGATAGAATTTCCCAAAAGTTTTTAGATGACACTCTAATTTCGGTTTTAAATTACATTAATACCCCTTCCTTAATCTTCTTGGCATGGCACTGGCACGCCCTTGACTTGAATCCAAATTGGATTTGGGACTGCTTTCGGGATCATAAGGGCAGTCTTGGTTTAGCAAATCCTAGCAGCCACCTATGCCTGCGTCTCCTCCTCTCTTCCGGCCAGCACGCGTCGTCCATTGGCTCGCCCTTCCTTCCTCTTGTCCGACAGTCCCTTCTCTCTTCTCCGGCCAATTGACTGACGTCCCAGACGCCGATGACTGGAGTTCTCCAATTCAACTATTTGTTGCCCAAAGAATCTTTCTCATAATTCTAAAATTTCAATTGAATGATTTTTCTCTCTTTCCTTGATATGCCTGTATTGCAATTTTTGCAACCTAGCTTGCAGTTGTGGGTATGTGCATTGCATGCTTTTTTGTTTCCTATGCTTTCAATGGCCCAAAGTACTTGAAACAATACTTGCTCCATGCAAATTTTTTTGACAGACATCAGAACAGTTTAGTTGGTTTCGAGCATCACATTTTTGCTCATTGTCAAGGACCTTAAATTCTGTGCATGCTTTCAAATTGCCACAAATTCCCAAAATGCTGCCGAAGTCAAGGCCCCGCCGAGTATTTAAGCCCCATCCTTCCATATTCTCTCCTTTTTGTCGTTCAGTTGCTGGATTGGCATCTGCTTATAAGGTCAAGCGGCAGATCCAGAACCGAAAGTTCCACCAAAAATCTTCCCCCAGTTCTTCAGGTATGATTGTTCTCTGGCACTCTTCCTGGCTTCCATCCTTGTTGTTTCTTTGGAACTTAATGGCCTACACGTTAGAGAATGACTGTGCTGCAAAATTTCTTTAGGAATTGGATTGTTTTATTTGATTTTAATTTTTTTGATAGAATGTTCAAAATCAAATCTCTAGGTGGCAAAGTCAACCATAAGGTTGGCATGGATAAGAGGGAACCATATGGATCTTCTGACGAAGAAGAGTTCGAAGTAAGCACTCATAATTTGCTCCAACATCAATAGGACCATATTTGGACCTTTCTTTAGGTAGTTTCAATAATTTATGCTAATTCTTATCTATTTATGTTTACCATTTATTACTTACGGAAGTCTATTCTGTGTTTCTGAAGGGAACTATTCAGGCAGATTTTGCTTTCTTTGATCCAAAATCTGATGACTTCCACGGAGTAAAGGGTCTGTTGATGACATACCTTGATCATCGGGAATGGGATATAAGTGGTTTTGCAGACCTAATATTAAGCCAAACAACAGTAGGGACAATTGTTAAAATAGAGGAAGAGGATACACCATACTCTGTCGTTACCTCTCTTAACTTGGGAAGATATAAGGCAAGCAACATATTCTCTTAAAGTTTACATGTCATTGCTTCTTAGTTGCTTAACATGTCTATAAATTT
The DNA here is from genome assembly GCF_014633365.1 of Diospyros lotus. Classification (NCBI taxonomy): domain Eukaryota; kingdom Viridiplantae; phylum Streptophyta; class Magnoliopsida; order Ericales; family Ebenaceae; genus Diospyros; species Diospyros lotus. The sequence goes on from NC_068340.1 coordinate 148,129, forward strand.
GTGTAATGGCTGGTATGTGCTAATTTTGCTTCATAGAGTTGCATCTGTACCTTATATGAAGGAGCATAAAAGTCTCTACATAAGTTAAATGACACTTTCTTCCCCTTAAACTTTTAGCATGTCTTTGACATGTAGTCAATGTTAGGCTTCTGTTTGGAACATCCATAATCCATCATCCCACTTTGTTAGAGTAGAAACACAACACTCTCTAGGACATTCACACTCACTAAGTCACAGATAGAGACTCACAAACACTCACGGCATCAGGAATTACAAAACACAGTATTAAAGAATAGAAATCAGAATTAAGAACACCATAAGATTATCTTGGTTCTGTCTCAAATTGAGAGCTACGTACAGATTGGCTTGGCCTTCACTTTTCCACTATCTTGTATAGGTTGATTACATGTGCCTTTGATAGAACTCTCTCGTACCTCAAATATCTTGAAAACTATAGAGTTCTCAACCCAGAGTATACACAACAATACCCGCATCAGTCTAAGCACACATCCAAAACCACTCGCTCACAAGATAGGATTCCCACATAAAGCACAAATGAAAGTGCCGCACAATAGCCCCTCTATGTATAAGCCATAGGGCGGGAGTTACAATAACAGAAAATAAACGCCGCCCCCCCCCCCCCACCCCCACCCAACTAACCTTTACACACAACAATCGACCAGTTGTCCTTCTAGAAACAATCCTTCTAGAAGACTTTTCCTAACCCACTAAACATGACATAAACAACATTGTTTTACATAAATTTTCTTGATATTTGTTTCACTAATCTAGTACAAATGTTCTAACAAAATCTCCACCCATTTGCACAAGATTAGGCCTTCCTCGAGATCTTGCACCCTTCACACTTACCTGCATTTTCATTGTCCAAGCTGCATAAGCTTTATGCAGTGCTTCAATTTAGTCGTAGGTACTGGTTTTGTAAAGATGTCCGCTGCATTGTCTTCCCCTGCCACTTTTGTTAGAATCACAGTTTTATTTTCAATAATTTGTCTGATAAAGTGGTATCTTATGTCTATATGCTTAGTTCTTTGGTGGTGTTCTTGGTTTTTAGACAAATGGATTGCACTTTGACTATTACACATCAAAGTGGTCTTAACCCTTACACTTAGAAGCTCACTCACTAATCCCTTTAGCCTCATAGCCTCCTTAATAGCATATGAAATTGCTATGTACTCAGTCTCGATAGTTGATAATACTACCACATGTTGGTGACTTGAATTCCAACTAATAGTAAAGTTCCATAACCTAAAGACATAACCGGTTGTGGATCTACGTTTGTCAATATTGGCAGCATAATTAGCGTTCGAATATCCTAGGATTATAGGTTGATCTTCTAGACTTGCACCATTGTAAGTCAAAGCATAGTCTATAGAGCCTTTCAAATATCTGCACATCCACTTAACTGCCAACCAGTGAGGCTTACCTGGATTGGCTATAAACTGACTTATTATACTCATTCCATGTGCCAAGTCGAGTCTCGTGCAGACTGTACCATACATTAGGCTGCCTACTGCTCTTGAGTATGATATATGGCCATCTTTTTTCTCTCTTTCTCGTCCTTAAGGGACTGTTTTGAGGATAGTTTAAAATGAGATACAAAAGGCACACTAACTACCTTTGCATTGGACATCCCAAATCTGGATGATTTTTGTGAGAGGTAGATTTTCCTATGCTGCTTATCCCAAGAAATCTCCATTTCTAGAATTTTCTTTGCCTCACCTAATTCTTTCATCTCAAACTCAGCTTTCAACCTTTGTTTAAGAAGCTGAATTTCTCTAGTGGATTGACTTGCAATGAGCATGTCATTCACGTATAATAACAGATAGACAGAAATATTAGGTGTGAAATGTTTAAAATATATGCAGCAGTCATAAGAACTCCTTAGGTATCCTTGGTTTATCATAATCGAATCAAATTTTTGGTACCACTATCTTGGGGACTGTTTAAGTCCATACAATGACTTCCTAAGAAGACATACTTTCTCCACCTCTCCCTTAGCTTCAAAACCCTTTGGTTGATCCATAAAAATCCTCTCTTTAATGTCCCCATGAAGGAAAGCAGTTGCGACATCTATCTGCTCCAATTTTAAATCCAATTGGGCAATGATAGCTAATAAAATCCTTATAGAAGTGTGTCTCACAACTGGAGAAAATACCTCATTAAAGTCTATGTCGACCCTTGAGTGAACCCCTTAGCTACCAATCTTGTCTTGAACCTAGGTTTAGCATTATTTCCAGCTCTTCTTTAATCTTGAAGAGCCATTTGCAGCCTACTATTCGTTGCCCTCTTGGCCTTTCTACCAATTCTCAGGTATTATTCTTCTTAAGGGATGTTATTTCTGACTTCATGGCTTTCAGCCATTTATCAGCATCCTTAGAGGACACTGCTTCTTCATAGGTGAGGGGTTCTTCGCCTATAGTTTCAGCTGCATTGGTTAGGGCATATGCAACTAGGTCAGAATAACTGTATCTTTGTGGTGGCCTATGGTTTCTAGGCTGCACTACAAGAAATTTAGTATATTGTGACAAAAATAATTGTGATGGATTAAATTGTCACGAAAAATATCATTTTTGTGACAAAATTGTGACAAAATAGAGTTTTCTCATGCCAAATTCAAAAAGTGAGTAAAGTAGTTGATGTTTTGAGCTAACATATGCGGTAAGTAGTTGTTATTTTGAGAACGATAATGTTCAAGATTCGAGTTGGAGAAACAAAGGCTAGAAACACTTGTCTTTTATAGGCTTTTCAGTGCTTTTTGTATCTTAGTTATATATTTGGGGAATGAATTTATCAATTCTTGGAGGCTCTGTAGGAGATCTCTTTTTCCTGCTTGATAAAATGTCTTAATGAGAGATTCTCATGACATTTGATACAGCATCACATTTTTATCTTTTCATTGTGCATTTTCTATTAATGCAAAAGCTATATGGAGAACTACACCAGTGGAAAATGTACATCAGTTTTGTTTTTCCTTGCAATAATTTTTTTTTTTTGATGGATTTCTTGTATTTTGGGATTGGTGTAGCTTGAGTCATAGTTAGAGATGTGCTTTTGAGGTAATCTTGATATTCTAAGGTCAAATCCGTTTGGGAATAATTTCAAAATTTTTTATTTATCCAAAAAAGTAAAGGTTTTGAATGAAGTATTCCAAAGGAGAGAGAAAAAGATTAAAAATAGTTTTAATTTATAAAAAATTAATAAAACGCTTAACTTTGAAATCTGCCAACTCAACAAATAATCAAGAATAGAGTTGGCAATTGTTCGGTTTGGTTTCAGTTTTTGCCAAAACCATAATCAAACCAAACTTAAACTACTAAAACCAAAACCAAACCATTACCCATTGGTTTTAAAAATTAAAAATCATAACCAAACCATTCGATTTGGGTTTGGTTTCGGTTTTAACTATGGTTTTTCTAGTTTGATCCATACCAACAAACAAAGACAAACTCTAATAAAGTTACATTTTTGTTACATAAAGTTACAAATTAACTTCAAACTTCTTAGATATAATTATTTGATTGATAAGAATAAAATAATTTAAGATTAGGTTTTATTTTTATTTGTTAATTACTTTATAAATGTTAAATATTTTATATATTTGTAATGCATTAGTTAAAATACTTGTAAAAAAAATGCATTAGTCAATATATATTATGTGTATATATAATATATTAAATAAATATTTATTATATATATGTATATTCGGTTAGATTTGGTTCGATTATCGACACATTTGGTTTGGTTTCAATTCAGGTTTTAGTTTGGATTTAGTGAAAACCATAACCAAACTATACTCATTGAAACAATGTTTGATTTTTCCCCAAACCAAATCATTACCCAGTCAAACGGTTTTTAACTACGTTGACTGGTTCAATTTCGATTTGATTCCCCACGGTTTCGGTTGCAATTGACATCCCTAATCAAGAATTTACCTCTTGACCTTTTTAATTGGTTAGAAACCAAACAAGAAGATGTAGCATTCAGATAAATGTTATTCTCGAAAGATTCTCGTTGATTAAATGTTTTTGAATAATAACAAAAATCTACTGATTTGAGTCATGGTTATTGTAAGGAGAAAGTGGTTGATGATTGGTTTCTTACTTTTGTTTATATTTTGTTTTGGATGGTTGATTTCTTTCCAATTGTATGGAACTTGTTAGAATCTCCTCACACCCATTTAGTGTTCATTCATAAGTTAATTTCTTTTAGTTTTAATGTCAATGAATGTTGGGAGTCCATTCAATAAATTGAATTTCAGTCGAAAATCCAAAAAGGGAGTTACTGGCAGACAAACTTGTACACTAAGGGTGTGTTTAATAGTATATATTTTTCATAGAAAATGTCTAATCATGTATAATTATTACACATATTTTCTATGAAATAATCAAACACTCTTAATTTTTTTATGAAAAATATGTGTATGGTACAAACATTTAAAACTCCTTTTCATAAAATTCATTTTTCAAGGAGGTGGGGTGATTTTTGTTTTCTAGGCATCATTACTTAAAATTTAATGCAATCAAACACGTGTAGTTTTGTATAGCTTCTTTATTCATACTCTTCAAATTTTAGATTTTTATTATTTATTATTATTATTATTTCTGAATTAGTAATTGGACTTGATGTGTATAATATTTTATAAATTTTAGTTAGTATTTCATTTGGCTTTCGTATGTTGAATTTCATATTTGTTTTATTCTCCAATATCAGAACATTTTTTCATTGTATTTAGATATAAAAATTGTTGTAAATTTAGAGTTCGCATTTGCTTTATGTGCCTTTTCATATTCATTTCATACATATGAAATGAATGTACCATTATTGAAAAAGGTTTGGATTGACACACAGAAAAACTAAAGAAGAAGCAATCTGTTTATGGCAACAAACAAATACAAAAATGACAATCTCCCTTGCCTTCCTTATATTCTACCTTCGCGCTTTAACATTCTCTCTTCCCCCCCTCCCCTCCCCCCAAAATACAAAAATGACAATCTCCCTTGTCTTCCTTATATTCTATCTTCGCCCTTTAATGTTCTCTCTCCCCCCCCCCCCCCCCCCCCCCCCCCCCCCTTTCTCTTCTCCCCCTCCTCTTTATGGGTTTGGCAACTAGGAGATATATGTGAAGGAAGGGAAGGGTAATGCTGTATTTGAATAGAAATTAGTGCATCTACTAAAGCATATTCTCTTGCTCTGTTGAAGCGGTGGCGATTATAGGATCCTGAGTCAATTGGGGAGAAACCTGTAATCAGAAGGGGAAGTGGCAAAGACTCAGAAATCACTCGACTATGGAAGGTATTTTCCAACTTTCCTTCTTGTATCACACAGATCACCGTCACCGAATTCAATTGCTGTTGGTTTGTGGACTTAATCTGACATTGCATGAACAATGATGTTCTGTTATTTCGTTTTTTTTTTTGATGTGGGTTTTTGTTTACTTTTAATTTTGTTTTCGTGCTGCAAGAATTGCCTGAAAAAATTGAGGGGCTATCTTTTGTTTTTGTTTTTTTTTTTTTTTGGGGGGGGGGGGGGTTGGGTGGGTGGGTGGGTGGGATTTGACAAATGCCCATCACAACAGTATAATTAGTTTATGTGTGTCGAACATCAGTTTATTTCAGCGTCCAATTTGGTTTTAGTGTGTTTTATTTACCAGCAAGTTGACAAAATTTTTGGTGATGAATTAAGATTTGTTTATGATGAAATGGTCAATTGGTCTACGCACAATGGGATTATGTCACGTTGTTTAATGATTGGGTATGCAATCCTAGTTTTTCTCGTATTGAATAATTGTATAGATCCAGTTGAGTTTGTAGATGCGTAACTGTGTCCTTGTTCATTTAGTTTTTAAGCATTTGAATTATAGAAAAATAGCAGTGTGACTGCTTTGAAAGATGCTGAATTAAATTTTAGTGAGGTAGGAGCTCTACAAAACAGTGTTGGACCTAGTTAGCAAAACATAAATAGTAAAATTAAACCGTGTTGTTAGTACATAGGACGTTGATCTCCCACAATCTCCTTTATAACATAGATGTAAGTTGGTTTGTTCCCAGGCTTACAAGTATGAGATGGTGGTTAGGTAGGTAAACATTATTCTTAGAAGACCTGGTAACTTGTTAGATACTTTGATTCTTTTTTTTTTTTTCTCCTTGAAAGTAAGGACACGTAAACTTTTTAAGAAAAAAGGGTAGTGGTGGTCTTAGAGGTTTGCCTTGAGTAAGTCTAGGATTTAGGTGGAAGCAGTCAAAGTGTCAAGCATCTTAAATTAGATAGGCAGTTTTATTCAACTGTAATTTCTAATTAGTTCAGGGTTAAAATCGATAATATCAAACCTGGTTATTTGTATTGGGTTGTCTGCCCACTTAGTTTATAAAAAAGGAATGGGGGGGGGGGGGGTTGGCACATAAAACATTCAGCGAGTGCAATTCTATTCGATTGAGAGAAAAGGCTAGAGGTTTTGGATAGTCCTTTGTAATCTTGGGTGAGAGTCAAGATTGTACTTGGGTAGGCTATTGTACTGATCATTTCCTAATAAGAGAAAAGTTGCTCTTGAGGGTGTTTGAAGGCTAGATGTAGGATCATTCCAAGGAATGATTTGAACCAGGATAAAGATTGGTGTCTTCTTGTGGTTTGATTTACATTTTTGCATATTTTCATATATGTTTATATTCTTAAATTTTGTTTTATCAATTCATCCGTGAGTGTGTGCGATTTTGAGTTGTATTTATCCGTCTAAAGATCAAATTCTAGTGCTCCCTGGTTTAACAGGGGGCACTACTAAGTGTTTTGAAAAGCGCTAAGCTCACTTAAGCATAGAAGACCTATAGAGCTTAAGCACAAAGCACAAATTGAAGCATGCTCAAAGTGAAGTGCATATAAATAAAATAAAGAGTATATAATCTTTTATAAGTATAAAAAATATAAACTATTAAAAAATCAATCATTGAAAAAAAACTAAATAAGAATGAGGGCTACAAATTTAACAAAAAAAGAGATACTATTTTTCATTTTTATTTTATACCAGTTTACAAATTCATGAAACCATAGCAAAAACACATGGTGAACATATAAAAAGATATAATTTGATCAGTTGCTAGTCCTGATGGAACTTGAAAGACAAACTAGTCTGACCTATTGGTTGAAAGGATTTGAATATGCTAATGCTTATTTTTTAATTTTTTGTTTTTCTTATTTTGTTCAATCTTCTTTTGTTTTTTTGTAAAAAGTCCACAAAAAATGCAATTCTATTTCATTAACATGATTTATATAGAGGATTGGGCAGAAGAATAAGGGGAAAAATCATCCATAGTTTACAACAATCCCTAATTAATCAATCTCTAATTTACAATAATTTCCAATCAATCAATTCCTAATTTGCAATCAATCAACAATCCTTAATTTATAACAATTAGGAATTAATTATTGTTAAATAAGATAAATAATGGGTATTAGTGTAATTAGCTTAAAATACTTGTATATATATATTCTCTTGTATTATATACTTTTGGTAGAATACACATTATTTTATTCACATAGTATCAGAGCCAGGTTACAAACCCTAACCCTAGATTTAGCTGCCGCTGCCACCACTCACCATTAGTGTCGATCAATCAGTTGGCAGTCGCTATCGGCCCTGCCCTCATCACCGATCGCCATCGACACCATTGCCGTCGGCCAACATCACGACTCTTGTTTCGCGTTGCAGTCACCATCGTGGCTCTGGTTCTTGTGTGGCTATCATCGATCGCCCCTAACCAATGTTGTTCGCTTGTTGCCTACGCTGTGCGCCTTTGCTTCTTGTCTGGGCCGACCATCGACGACCCACCTTGCTCCGACTTCACCTTTGTCGCCTTTGCCAGTCGTCGGCGACCATCGCCTCTCATTTCCTCACCGTCCGTTGCTACTAGCCACTATCGATTACTTCTAGTATTTGTCTTCAAGTTTCTGCCATTAATAGTCATTCCACGCTTCACCTAGATTTGGTTTGATCCACTTGGCTCGGATTCGACCCGCCTTCTCCAAATTCGACCTGCTTTAGATCCAGTCAGCTAGAACAATGGGCTGTTCTTTCTGTATCATATCTTCATCTACAACATACTCTTCACCCACAAGTCTCTCCACCACGTCCACACCTGTAACCATTCTCCATTTTTCGGGTACACCAGTTATTACCACGAGGAAGTTGAATCGACAAAATTATTTCACTTGGTCATTTGCGATTGAAATTTGGTTTCTTAGACATGGACTTGAGGATCATTTATCAAAGACCATTTCAATTATTCTCGAGGGAGATCAACCTCTTTGGCGAAAAGTGGATGCACAGTTACTAAGTTTGCTGTGGTAGACTATTGAGTCCACCTTAATGCCTATATTTCGACCTCTTCGTGAGTGTAATGTTCTATGGACTCGAGCTTGTGAGTTGTATACGAATGACATCACTTGTATTTATGATATGATTGGTGCTTTGTTTAATCTAGGACGGGCTAATGTTTATATGACCACATATTTGGGTAAGCTCCAAGCTTCTATTACCAATTTTAACGAGTTGATGCTCTTTGATACATATATCAAGAAACAATAATAGCGGCGTGATCAATTGTTTACTGTTCTCTGTCTTCATGGGATTCAACCAGAGCTTGAATCAGTTAATACACAGATTCTCAATAGTGACTCTACATTCTTTGATGGAGGTATTTGCCAGGTTACTTAGAGCCTCTTCTATTACTACTGATCGTGGCACGTTTGTACCTGGATATTACTCAGCCTTTGCTACTACCCAGACTGATCGTCGTGGTGGTGGTGGGCGTCCTCTATCCTAGTGCTCCTGTTGTAATCGTCTTGGTCACACTCGGGAGACTTGTTATTGCTTACATGGTCGCCTACCTTAAGCAGCCAGTACTGCTAACATGGTTGTTGGCACTTTAGAGGGTCATGCGTCTATTACATCTAGTGATTCCTCATCGATGACTATCTCTGAGGGGGAGTATGCTCAATTCCTTAAGTTCTGTGCAACACAATAGGCCACTTCACCTGTCACATCATTTGCTCACACCGATAACCCTACTGCTTGCTTTACTACGTCCTTCTCTTCTCTTGGCTCATGGATTTTTTACTCTGGTGCCACTAATCACATGTCTGGTAATCGTTCTCTCGTATCTTATATTCAAACTTTGAAGTCTATACCTCCTATTACATTGGCTGATGGCTTTCACACCTCAGTCACAGGTATCAGCACAACATCACCCCTTCCTACTTTACCATTGTCATCTGTTTTACATTTACTATAATGTTCCTTTAATTTACTTTCTGTTAGTTAACTCACTCGTAGTCTTAATTGCTCTATAACTTTTTTGTTTGATTCTGTTATTGTTCAGGATCGGAGGACCGAACGAACGATTAGCATAGGGCTTGAGTCTCACAGACTCTACTATCTGTCTCCCTTGCTTCATTAGTGGCATGCATGATGACTACTTCCCCACTACAGGTTTATTGTTGGTTGGGGCACCCATCTCTACCCAATCTCAAGAAGATGGTTCCTAGTCTTTCTAGTATTTCTTTCTTAGAGTGCGAGTCTTGTCAACTTGGGAAATATAGTCATAGTTCTTTCCCGAGTAGAGTCAATAAACGTGTTAGTTGTCCTTTTTTAGTGGTCCATTCGGATGTATGGGGTCCCAGTCGTGTCAATTCAAAAGAAGGTTTTCATTATTTTGTATCCTTTATTGATGTTTTTTCTTGAACTGCATGGCTATATTTAATGAAAACGTGTTCAGAATTGTTTTCTGTCTTCATTACATTTGTGTTGAAATTAGAACTCAATTTAATATGCCCATTTGTGTTATTTGTAGTGATAATGCTCTTGAATATCTGTTCTCACCATTTAAATCTTATATGGCATCTAATGGGATTCTTCACCAAACTTTGTGTCTTGGAACCCCACAATAAAATGGGGTGGCTGAACGAAAGAATCGTCATTTAATTGAGACCGCCCACACGTTTCTTCTTCATATGCATGTTCCAATTCAATATTGTGATGATGTTGTCTTAACTGCATGTTACTTAATTAATCAAATGCCATCTTATGTCCTTAATGATCGGATTCCTCATTCTGTTCTTTTTCCTCGGGTTAACTTATATTCTCTTCCTCCTCATATCTTTGGGAGTACCTGCTTTGTTCACCATCTTGCCCCAGGTCGTGATAAGGTATCTGCTCGTTCCGTCAAATGTGTTTTTTTGGGTTACTCACGCCTTCAGAAAGGGTATCGTTGCTACTCTCCTCCATTAGCTTGCTATTTTGTTTCAGCGGATGTTACATTCTTTGAATCATCTCCTTATTTTCCCTTTTCATCTAGATCTCTGAGTCCGTGTCTACTGGCTTACATTTGCCTGTTTCTTTTCTTGGCCTTTCATCTTCTCCTTCTCCACTGCCCTTTACCTCTCGCCTTGATCTTCAGGTCTATCAGTGGCATTTTTGACTTGTGGCCCAACCAACAACGCCTGTTGTTGCTTGTTCGAGGGAGCCGTCCACTGACTCATCCTTTGTGCTCGTTAGTTCTTCCTCTTTTGGTCCATCACCCTTGGTTTCTGATCTTGATTTACCTATTGCTTTTTGTAAAGGTGCTCGTTGTTAGGCCTCGGATCGGAGGCTTACACGATTTGGTAATTAAGTAGCTGTAGGAATTTAAATTGAGTGAGAGGGAGAGAGAAATAGAATTGGAGGGAGAAATTGAGAAAGAGAGTGAAGGGAACAAAATTTGAGAGGGAAGAATTATGTCCAATTCATTCATAATTCCCATCCTCAGCGCCTATTACCTTTTATAGGTTGCCTCAGTTATAACTACTCAGGTACAAGCGGCTTAGAGCTACAACCGCAAAGTGCTACAGTATTTTGTTACATATATTTTCCTAATGACAACTTTACCCCAGCATACTAATTACAATCACACCCTTGGCCTGTCTTTGGGGTGAAGTCTTTCTTGTCCCCAAGAAAGGATAGGAGATGAGCTGCTTTGGGGTACTGTTTTAGCAATTCTAGAAGGTACTCCCAAGTAGTGTTGTCTGGATGTTGGTGGCTCCATTGGACAAGTACCTCTGTTAAGGCCAGTGTATCTTTGAAAGTAATCCTCTTATCCACTATAGCTTGGGGCTCCATAGTCACTTGTTGATCCTTATCCATTGTTGGGAGGTTCTGGCTAGTGGTGGCTGCCGGTTCTACTGCCTTTTTAAGCAGCAATACATGGAACACTGGATGATTAGTGTTTCCTTCAGGTAATTGTAGCTGGTAGGCTACCTTGTCTATCTTGGCCAGAATTGTATAGGGCCCAAAATACATTGGGCTCAGTTTAGATATCAGGGTTGTTGAGAAGGAATGCTGAAGAAATCTTTTAAGTGGACCCTGTCCCCCACACTTAATTCTCGGACACTTCTTCCCTTATCCACTACTTGCTTCATTTTGTTTTGAGCTGTTACAGTGCTTGGAGCATTCATCAGGACAAGTAGGGTGGGAGCCTTGTACCCAAATAATGCTTCAAAAGGAGACCTTTTTTGGGCACTGTGATAGTTAGAATTGTACCACCATTGTGCCATAGACAACCATCGATTCCAACTCTTCGGCTTGGCAAAGCACATACACCTTAGATAAGACTCTTAAATATTGATTAACTCTCTTCGTTTGTCCACCAGTCTCCGAATGAGAGGTTGTGGACATGTGCAACTTTACTCCCAATCCTTTAAACAACTCTTGCCAAAAGTGGCTGGTAAAAATCTTATCTTGGTCAAACACTATTGTCTTTGGAACCCCGTGCATCTTTGCCACTGTATCTAAGAATTGTCTCACTACCTCTTGGGCCGTTAATGGGTGAGTGAGGCTCACAAAGTGAGAAAACTTGGTCATTTGTCCACAATCACCATTATTACATCTTTGCCCTCCAACTTGGGTAACCCGTCAATGAAATCCATCGATATCCCTTCCCAAGCATGTTTTGCAATTGTCAGTGGTTGTAATAAGCCTGGCAAGGCCACATGTTCATGCTTGCATCTCTGGCAGATAGGGTAGGGGTGGCAATTTGTGTTGGTGGGTCGTAATCGTGTCGTGTTGAAATACACGTATAACACGTATTAGGCTAATCCGAACACGACCTATTTAATAATCGCGTCAAATTCCTTAAACCCGAACACGACACGTTTATTAAACGTGTAACACGATACGACCTGTTTAACCCGTTTAACTAAACGTGTTGTGTCGTGTTGTGTCACCTGTTAACCTGTTTAACCCGTTTAATTTAAACTGGTCGTGCTATGTCACCTGTTAAACGTGTTATTTAGTTTTAAACGTGTTATTTCGTGTATAATCGTGTTAACGTGTTCAGATCAACCCACTAACCCTTTTAATTAAACGTGTCATTTCGTATATAATCGTGTTAACGTGTTCGGGTCAACCCGTTAACACGCTTAATTAAACGTGTCATTTCGTGTCTAAACGGGTTAGACGGGTTAACCCGCCTAAGACACGAAAATAATCGTATCATAAACGGTTGACCCGTTTATGACCTGAAGCCGATTAATCTCAACCCTAACCCGCTTAACTCCGTGTCGTGTCGTGTAATCGAGTTGTGTCCAAAATTGCCAGCCCTCAGGTAGGTTAGGGTAATACAAACTCCACTACTTCCTTCTTTAGCCCCGGTCAAAAGAAAAGTTTACTTACTTTGTAATAAGTAGCTTGAGTCCCCGAATGGCCTCCCAGGGGTGAATCATGGAGGGATTGTAGGATTCTTCTTTTTACCCTTGATCCTTTCCCACTACTATTCTGCCCTTGTATTTGATTAACCTGTTTGACAGTGTGTATCCCTTACTCCCCATTGGTTCCACGGCTGGTTGCTCTTGTAACTCCTTGAGCCATTCAGTGCGTTGATAACTGTCTGTGATCTCCTTCACCCAATCTGGTATCACGATGGTGATGGCATTACAACATACTCCCCCTTCCCTTCTCGAGAGTGCATCAACCACCTTATTCTCCTTCCCATGCTGGTAGTGTATGGTGTAATCCAACCCAAGCAGCTTGGATACCCCACAAGTATTTAAGACTCTCATGATCGGTCTTTATTATGAAGTGGTTACACTCCAAGTAATGCCTCCACTTATCTATTGTCACCAAAACTGCTAATAACTCCTTATCATAGACACTTAGTCCTATATGCTTCTTGGCTAAGGCTTGACTGATGTAGGCTAACGGCCTTCCCTCTTGCATGAGCACTGCACCAACCCCCATATCACTAGCATCAGTTTCTACCACAAAAGTTTTTGAGAAGTTCAGCATGGTTGGGACCAATGCTTGTGTCATGGTTTTTTTTAGCGTTGTGAATGCTGATTCTGCCTTTGGGCTCCAATGGAATTTATCCTTCTTAAGCAACTTTGTAAGGGGTTTACTTATTACCCCAAAATGATGGAGGAACCTTCGGTAATACCCTGTCAGTCCCAGGAAGCCTCTTAATTCCCTCACCGTGGAAGGCCTTGGCCAATCTGTCATTGCAGATATCTTTTTTGGGTCTGTACTATCACCTTCTCTTGAAATCAAGTGTCCCAGGTACTCCACTTCTTTCTTGGAAAACAAACACTTAGAAAATTTTACATATAGTTGATTGAATTTAAGGATCTGAAAGGCTGTCCTTAGGTGGTTTAGGTGTAGCTTCAGGTTAGGGCTATGTATGAGAATGTCATCAAGAAACACCAATATGAATTTCTTGAGGTATGGTGCAAATAGTTGATTCATTAGGGCTTGAAAAGTGGCAGGGGCGTTGGTAAGGCCGAAGGGCATTACCACAAATTCATAAAGGCCTTGGTGGGTCCGGAAGGCTATTTTCGGGATGTTATTTGGGTGCATGCATATTTGGTGGTATCTCGATTTTAGGTCTAGTTTAGAGAAGATTGTTGTTCCATGTAGCTTATCCATCAGGTCTTCTATGATCGGCATAGGGAATTTGTTCTTGATGGTGAGGTCATTTATCTGGTGATAATCTACACAAAACTGCTAGGTCCCATTCTTTTTCTTGACTAATAGGACTAGGGAGGCAAATGGGCTCTGGTTGGGCTGAATTAGGGAGGCTGTGAGCATTTATTTCACCTGTTTTTCAATTTTTGCACAGGTGAATAACGGTAAGGTCTGACATTAACCAGCTCAAAGTTGGGTTTAAGGCGAATGGAATGGTCTAGGTTTCGGTTAGGAGGGAGTGAGGTAGGTTCAACAAACAAATCCTTAAATTCAGTCAAGAGCATTTGGAGGGAGTCTAGTGTAGTTACCTTATCTTTGGGCAGTGTGTTTGCAAATGTCAGCTTCCGCTGGTCATTCTTGACCTCGCCCTCTTCTTCACCTATCTCCCTGGCTTGAATAGAGAATAACTGGGAGATCTGAACTTTCCTCTTCTTCCATAATTTTTGTAGTCATTTTCCCGAGATGAGTTTGCATTCCCCTGTTTCCAAACTCCCCGCTAGGGTTAGTTTTTCACTGTCCACCTTCATTGTGACTTCCTGTTTGTTGAAATCAAATGTTAGAGGACTAATCGTCCTCATCCAATTGACGCCCAATACCATATCACACCCTCTTAGTTCTTGGACCCTTAGATCCATTGCAAACTCTTTCCCATCCATAAGCCATTTGAAGTCAACACACCTGTAATGGTTGTACATTCGATTACCATTGGCTACAGTAATAGATAATGGGGTAGTGGCCCTCAATTCACACTTCAGGTCAATAGCAATGGCCTTATTTATGAAACTATGTGTGTTGCCGCTGTTTATAAGGATCATCAACCTACTTTTCCCCGCTTGTCCCCTCACTTTAATGATTTTCCCTGTGGGCTCCCCTTTTAGAGCATGGAAGGATATCTCTCCTCCTTTGTCTTCTACTTTTGCTTCCTCCTCCATTTCTAGTACTTCGTTATCTTCCCCTTCATCATCATCCTCCCCTTCTTCTTTGCCTTCCATCTTCAATAGTTATCCATCTTCAATAGTTATCGTTTGCACTTGTGATTGGGGCCATATTTATCACCACATTTGTAACAGAGTCCCAACTGTCGTCTCTACTCCATTGTAGTCTATGTTACACGGAAACACCTTATAGGAGCTGTTTCCCCGTTTCCGAAACGTTTTCGATTCCCGTTTCGGACCCTATTTATGCCTATTTTTTAAGAAAAATGTCCGTTTCCACGTTTCCGTTTCTTATCGGAAATGTTTTCCGTTTTCGTACAACATAGATTGTAGTCCCTCTCGCCTCGTTATGATTTGTTCTAGGAGGTCCCAATGTGAATCCAACATTCATTCCCCTCACATTCATCTCCATAGGTTGTGGGGGATTCATGCTACTCTTAGGCCACGCCTTGCCTTCGCCAAAAATGGCTTCTAATGTTAGTTCCTATAAACTGGCCTTCTCTGCCACCTGTCTAACGGTGGTAGGGATCATCATCTTGACCATGGATCGTAATTCTCCCTTCAAGCCACTCACGAAGTTTGATACAAAGTATTGTTCTATGAGGTGTGGTTGTGCATTCCACAATGAGGCTCTCAACTCTTCAAACTTATCTAAGTATTCAACCACTGATCCCGTCTGTTTCTACATCTTAAATTCTTTGATTATATCCGACATATTCTTCTCCCCAAATCTCACGCACAACTCTTCCACAAAATCATTCCATCCCGCCTCCACTTCTTTTGCTTTGGTCCACCATTGATACCAGGAGTCGGCAGTATCGTTGAGATATGCCGTTGCCATGGTTACTCTCTGGACCTCTGGCACATTATATAATTGAAAGAATCTCTCACATCTACGGATCCCACCACCTAGGCTTGGATCCGTCAAACAGGGGAATCTCTAAGCGAGGTATAGGCGTATAGTTACTAACGTGAGAATTTAGGCCCCTTACCGGTACTCCCGCGTTCGCCTCCGACGGCTCACTTGACTCTCCCAATTCGCCTGGTCGTGGAAGTATCCCATGGCCAAATTGGTTGGGATTAGTCGTTAACTGTGGTGGAAACTCAGGTGGGAGCCTGAATTGTGAGAGAGTAGAGAGCATATTGAATATTGTATTGGTCAATCGTCTCCCTTTGTTCCTCCAACTCCCACTGCATCACTTCTCTAGTAGCAGCTTGATCTTCCCTTCCCTGTGCAATTGCTTCATGAGTCTGGTTCATCTCAAACTCCAACGCCTCCAAGCGCATCTCCAGCTGCTTCATGCGTGTGCCTTCCACCATTGATCCCACTTGAATGGTCTCTGTCTATGATCTCTGAGGACATTCGGCTCTGATACCAGAATGTTAGGCCTCAGATCTAAGGCTTACACGATTCGGTAATTAAGTAGCCGTAGGAATTTGAATTGAGTGAGAGGGAGAGAGAAATAGAATTGGAGGGAGAAATTAAGAAAGAGAGTGGAGGGAACAAAATTAGAGAGGGAAATGATTATGTCCAATTCATTCATAATTCCCATCCTCGGCGCCTATTACCTTTTATAGGTCGCCTCGGTTATAACCGCCTAGGTACAAGCGACTTAGAGCTACAACCGCAAAGTACTACAGTATTTTATTACATGTATTTGCCTAATGACAGCTTTACCCCAGCATACTAATTACAATCACACCCTTGGCCCGTCTTTGGGGTCAAAACACTCGTCATTGCACCACTCTTCGTCCCATTTCACATTTTGTTAGTTATAATTCTGTCTCGTGGATATTCTGCTTTTGTTTCTTCTTTATCTTCTGTTTCTCTTCTTAAATCCGTTCCCGAAGCTCTTTTCCATCCTGGGTGGCGGGTTGCTATGGTTGAAGAAATGTTTGCTTTGCATTTCACTGGGACTTGGTACCTCTTCCCAAGGGTAAGTTTATTGTTGGTTGTCGCTGGGTTTACACTGTTAAAGTTGGTCCTAAAGGCCAAATTGATTGCCTTGTTGTCAAAGGATACACTCAAGTTTTTGGTCTTGATTATGGTAATACATTTTCTCCTGTTGCTAAGATCTCTTTTGTTTGCCTTTTCTTGTGCCTCGCTGCTTTGTTTCACTAGCCTTTTTATCAACTAGATTTCAAAAATTCCTTCCTTTATGACGATTTACAGGCAAAGGTGTATATGGAGCAACCTTTTGACTTTGTTACTCAGGGGGAGTTTGGGCTGGTGTGTCGCCTTCGAAAATCCTTATACGACTTAAAATAATCTCCTCGAGTTTGGTTTGGTTGATTCAATTCAACTGTTCTTGAGTTTGGTTAACTTGTGGTGAAGCTAATCATTATGTTTTTTATCATTTTCAGTCTGGTCGCTACATACATTCTTCTAGTAGTATATGTTGATGATATAGTACTTACATGGGATGATGATGTTGGTATCACTGAATTGAAGGCACATCTTTACCAACAGTTTGAAACTAAGGATCTGGGTTCCTTGAAATATTTTTTGGGTATTGAGTTAGCTTGGTCAAAGCAAGACATCTATATTTCTCAAAGAAAGTATGCATTGGATATGCTAGAGGAGACATGGTTGCTTGGATGTGAGCCAACAAATACCCCTATAGATCCGAATATTAGACTATTTCCAGGACAGGGGGAGCCTTTTTCTAACCCTGGGCGTGGAGGAAGAGTACTTTGGTTCCTATATACAAGAACAAAGGAGATGTTCAAAACTATGAAAATTACAGAGGAATTAAGTTAATGAGTCATACCATGAAACTCTGGGAGAGAGTAATAGAGCAGAGGCTTAGAAAAGAAACAAATGTATCATAAAATTAGTTTGGTTTCATGCTTGGTAGGTCAATAATGGAAGCTATATATTTACTGAGGCGTCTAATGGAAATGTATCAGGATCATCAGAAGGACCTACATATGGTGTTTATAGATCTAGAAAAGGCCTATGATAGGGTACCTAGAGAAGTATTATGGAGGGTTTTAGAGAAGAAATTGTTAGTGTAGGTGCTCTAGACCCAATCAGATTGGGCATGTTGTACACTGACAATTGTAATCATGTTATTATTTGAATAAAGAGTTATTCAAATTCACAAGAAGTCATTCTATTAGTTTCTTGTTATTATTGTAATAACCGAATGAAACTAGATAGAAGTCCATATGATGTATACTGTGAATAATCTATAAAGATGTGAGATGATGCATCACAGTTTCTAGACATCATTAAACGTCCCAAGTTGTAGCAATGTCAAGAATGGACATTGACAATTGCGGTAAGACTTGTATGTGCTATGTTTTTGCTATGTGATAGCAATGGGGTTCTCACACCCATAAGCATGGAGATGCCTAGACAAGTACATAGGTGACCAATGTTGGAGAACGTGTCACTGGACATGACTCGCCATGAGAATCCATTTTGGTTATATGTTGATGGAATTCTCATACGAAATGGGTGTAACTAATCCTTGGACCTGAGGTTGTCACGGTCATCTCATAAGAAGACCGATATGCTTTGACATCGTTTCGATGGGCCTAGATAAAGGCTGCACGTGGGCGATCGTTGGGCATATCGTGAAGCTTATGGAGATGGGTGCATAACCAAGATGAGACTCGTCTATCCCTTGATAGAGGATGATGTATCTAAGGCGCCTTCGGTGGATATTTACTTTAAATCCATGGCCATGGTAAAAGAGATCAATAAGGAGTTATTGATTTACTTTCTATTAAGTGAAGATATCCAGAAGACCGAAGAAAACTCATGTGATCGTTATCAAGCAACACATCGCCATACTTGAGATCACATAAGATACATTGACGAGAGGATCGAATTACACGGTAACCATGCTCGTGAAAAATTATTTGCGGATTATGAATCCTTCTGAATAATTGGGTAGGCATGATGCCTTGCTAGAGGCCAATCTTGTCTTATGTGTTTGTACCGACACATTGACAACATATTCGGAAGCCTAATGAGTCATACGCAATAGGCACGGTCCCTGGCTTAAACCAGGAGAGTGGACGTATGGTTAAGTGGGACACTTCGGCAAGAAGTTTTGCCGTCGTAGGTTCTCACGGAAAAAGAACAAATAGACGTAATGACGTCGATATGACGAGGAGTCGTCATAATGGAAAGAGTTTCTGAAAAATAGCAATTGATTAAATTAGAAAGTAGTTTCTAACTTAATGATTAAATTAGAAAAGAAGTTTCTAATTTAATAATTTGGGCTTAATTTAATACTTGGGCTAAATAAAGTATTTGGGCCAAATATTAAATTAAATTAAATATTTGGGCTAAATTAGATTTGAGTCAAATATTAAATAATAAATATTATATTTGGGCTAAATTAGATTTGGGCCAAATATTAAATATTAAATATTTGGGCTTAAATTAGATTTGGGCCAAATATTTTATAAATGGATTTGGGCCACTTTAATCTCTAGTTGGACTAGGATTAATGGGCTACCCCAATCCATATCCATTAGGGTTTGGAAAACCCTAGGAGGTTGCCTCCTTATATATAGCCCTTTATGGGATGCCCAAATAAAGCCACTTTTATTTTGTTGGTTTTCAAGAGTTGAAAATCGATTCTTTTACCGTCCATACACAAGCCGCGCAAAGGAGAAGGAGCTAGCACTCCTATTCCGCTCTCCTTGCCAACGGACGCATGCCGCGTATCACGAGTTAGAGGCCGGACGTTTGGACGGCTCGAATCCGCGAACGACTCGATAATCTAAAGGTTAGATTTCTTTATTTGTTTGTGAATGATTTAATTTCGACGTTGATCCAATCGCCGGGATCGGGGTAAGGTTCAAAATTTTGAACTACGCTGCTTGCCCCGTAGCGATCTTGCTTTTCTTTCAGAAATGAGTCAGAATAGCCTATATACAAGCTCTTAAGGACATGTATCACGGTGTAGAGACAAGGGTCAGAATATGCGGAGGGGATACTGAACCATTTACAACTACAATAGGACTGCATCAATGTTCTGCACTAAGTCCATATTTATTTGCCCTAGTAATGGATGAACTCACTAAAGATATTTAGACAGATGTGCCATGGTGTATGCTATTTGTAGACGACATAGTGTTGGTGGATGAAACAAAAGAAGGAGTGAACACTAAGCTTGAGTTGTGGAGAAACAATTTAGAATCTAAGGGATTTAAATTAAGTAGAAAGAAAACAGAATATATGGAATGTAAATTTAGTAAAAATGCAAAAGTGAATGATGTTATAATAAAATTAGAAGACCAAATCTTACAAAGAAATGACCATTTTCGATATTTGGGATCAGTGATTCAAAAAGATGGAGAAATTCACGAGGATGTTGCACATAGAATTAAGGCAGGTTGGCTAAAATGGAGAAATGCATCAGGGGTGTTATGTGATGGTAAAATCCCATTAAAATTGAAAGGAAAATTTTATAGGACAGCTATAAGACCAGTTTTGCTGTATGGCTCAGAATGTTGGGCAGTCAAATACCAACATGAGCAAAAGACGAGTATAGCGGAGATGAGGATACTAAGATGGATGTGCGGCTATACAAGAAAGGATAAAATTAGAAATGAAGTTATTCGTAATAAGGTAGGAGTAGTGCCAATCGAGGAGAAGATGAGAGAGACTAGATTAAGATGGTTTGGTCATGTGAGAAGGAGACTAAGAGACGCTCCTGTGAGGAGAGTTGATGAAATGGAACAATTAGTCACAAAAAGAGGTAAAGGTAGACCCAAAAAGACTTTGGGAGAGACATTAAAATTTGATATGAAGTATATGGATTTAAATGAAGATATGACAAAAGACAGAAATACATAGAAGTCTAGAATTCATGTAGTCGACCCCACATAGTGGGATAAAGGCTGGATATGTTGTTGTTTGTGAGTGTGGTAAGTTAGTTCTTGGATTCACCTTGTGACAGTCACCAAAATGCCTTGATTTGTATTCTTCGGTATATTAAGGCTGCCCTTGGTCGGGGTGTATTGTATTAGAATCATAGACATAGTTAAATTGTGGGATATATGGATGCCGATTGGGCAGATCACCTAATGACAGGTGATCCACATCTGGATATTGTGTATTTGTGGGTGAAAATTGTTACGCGTCACTAGCTCTTATACCCTTTATTACTGTCGATTTTTTATTTTTGCATTAGCTATGTTGCTGTAACTTCTTATTTCAGTAATTTCTTGTTAGCATAGTGGACAAGTGGAATATTCTGTGCATGGGCCAGTTGGCTAATTGGTTGCAATGGCCGGGCTGGGAATCTGCCATTGGGCAGCCTACTTATAGTTAGTTATCTGGCTATGGATGGCATGAATGAGAATTACCAAATTCTGTTTCTCCTTATCGTTCTTCTCTCTCTCTCTATTTTCTCTCTTCCTCCCTCTCAAATTCGTTTTTGCAACTGCTCGGATTGAGCAGCTACTAATCCAATCCTACCCGGGTTGGAAATCTCACTATTGTTATGCGAGGATCGTGACAACTTGGTATCAGAGTTCCGATTCTCGGCTGATAACATTGAACCAATGGCAGATGGAACTAGGATGAAAGGATTGGAGACGCAGCTGCAACAGGTCAGCTCGTCACTGGTCAATTTCCACAACCGAGTCGATCAGTTGGAGTTGGGAGCTACGAGGGGGCACGAAACAATCATAGCATTGGACCGTAAGGTCGAGAGTTCAATGGAAGGAATGGAACGCAGGCTGGATGGTTCCATTGCCAGAGTGAGGGATGAGTTGGGAGCCCAGATGCAACGATTTATGTTGATGTTCACCAGACAACATGTAGTAAGGCTCTCGCCTGATTTTCCTCCCAGGGGAAGAACGAAACCTATTCTAGGGGACCATATAATGAACCAAGGAAGCGACCACAAGGAAAATGAGATGGAACCTGAAGAGGAAATGGAAGGGTCAGTGAGGAGAAGGAGAGATGACCAAGTTCATCACCAACCACCTGGGTTTCCTATGCCCCGAATGGAGATACCAACCTTCAAGGGAGCCAATCCCCGATGGTGGGTCAGGGGGTGTGAGAGAGTATTCGAATGGTATAATATACCTGAGAGGCAGAGGATCATGTTGGCATCAGCCTACTTTAACGAGGTGGTGGATGCATGGTATCAAGGATGTGTGGGAATGGGAAGGACTCACACCTGGGAGGAATTTGCAGAAAGATTGAATGAACGCTTTGGAGAAAGAAGTATGGTGGATGTGTTAGAAGAGTTTAATAAGCTGAAGCAGGTTGGGAGTGTCAAATCCTACCAAAAACGGTTTGAGGAGCTTAAGTCCCTTATGATCCACCATAATCCGCACCTATCTGAAGCTTATTTCGTGTCCAGTTATTTGAGTGGGTTGAATGATGAACTGAGACCTATGGTTAAAGTATTGAAGCCCAGAATGGTCGAGCAGGCGTCAGAAAGCGCGCGGCTACAGGAGATGGTGGTTGAAGCTCTAGTAAAGAAGCAGAAACAGCAACAGAGAAGCATGGGACTAGGAACGTTTCCTCCGGGAAATAGGAACCCCACTAGGGAAGCAGCCAAGGAGAATGCTGGAACAAAGAATGTGGCTGGAGGAGGATTCCCATCATATGGTGGTTGGTTGGGAGATCAAATGAGACTGTCGGGGTTCTGCTATAGGTGTGGGGACAAATACTTCCCTGGACACCAATGTAAGAGACAAATTTTGCTGTTAGAAGGCGATGAGGAAGGGATGCAAGAAGGAGAAGAAGAAGCTGCTGAAGAAGAGAGTGAAGGGGAGCACGATGGAGAGATTTCCATACATGCACTCAAGGGAGTCCTTAACAATAAAATAATTAAGGTTGAAGGGAAGGTGAATGATTGTAGCTTAATGATCCTGATTGATAGTGGAAGCACTCATAGCTTCCTTGATGAAGGAATGGCGGGAAAGCTTAAGTGCAAATTGGCAACTACACTACCACTGAGTGTAATTGTGGCCAACGGAAGCAGGGTAATAAGTTAGTCAACATGTCGAGGGTTCTGCTGGGAGATGCAGGGGGAACCATTTGAGGCTGACTTGAGGTTGTTGGGCTTAGGGGGATGTGATGTCTTTTTGGGCGTAGATTGGATGAAAGAAGTTAGTCCTATTAGTTTCGATTTTAATAGGATAGAAGTCTCCTTTGAGAAATGAGGGAGGAGACTGACTCTTTCAGGAGGAAGAGAAGCAAGGGTATGCAAGATGATAACTGGAAAAAGACTCCACAAGGTATTTAAGAACAAGTGGGGAAGGTTAATGCAATTGTTTTCAATTGTGTCAATAGAAGAGGAGTCGGGCAGTGCTAAGCCAGGAGAAGCCTTATTCAGCATCAAGGCTCCAGACACCCCTGAGAAACAGGTACAAAACATGGCCGGCCTTGATAAATTGCTGATTGAGTTTAATGATCTATTCTAAGAACCAAAAGGCTTACCCCCCAGCCGAGAGTTTGACCACGTTATCCATCTTAAACCTAACTCAGAGCCTGTTAATGTGAGATCCTACAGATACCCACCCATTCAGAAATTTGTTATAGAAACTATGGTTACGGAAATGTTGCAACAGTCTATTGTTAAACCCATCCATAGCCCCCCTTTGCTTCTCCGGTTTTATTGGTGAGGAAAAAAGATGGTTCATGGCGTTTTTGTGTGTATTATCGCCAACTTAACGCCATAACTATCAAAGACAAATTCCCTATACCTTTGGTGGAAGATCTCTTGGATGAGCTAAGTTAATCCAAATTCTTTTCCAAGCTTGATCTTCGCTCGGGTTATCATCAAATTAGGATGAAACCCAAAGACACCCCTAAAACAGTCTTTAGAACCCATCATGGACATTTTGAGTTTTTAGTGATGCCGTTTGGGCTCACTAATGCCCCTGCCACCTTTCAATCACTAATGAACGAAATTTTTGAGCCTAAGAAAATTTATATTAGTTTTCTTCGATGACATACTTATCTATAGCCCCTCTTTTAAAACTCACCTACAACACCTTAAAACCACCTTTGAGATCTTTAAATCCAATCAGCTCTATATCAAGAAGTCTAAATGTGCTTTTAATCAAAGCCAAGTAGAGTACCTGGGGCATGTGATATCGGAAAATGGGGTTAGCACCGATCAAAGCAAGATAGAGGCAATGTTGAATTGGCCAAAACCCAAATCAGTCAGAGCTTTAAGGGGATTCTTGGGCTTCACAGGTTACTACTGCAGATTTGTCAAGGGATATGGGGTCATTAGCAAGCCATTAACCGAACTCTTGAAGAAAGAAGGATTTAGGTGGGGTGAAGAGGTTGACATGGCCTTTGAAAGGGTGAAGGAGGTTGTGAGTAGGGTGCCTACTTTGGGGTTACCAGATTTTGACAAACCTTTTGTATTGGAGACAGATGCAAGTGAAACCGGTATTGGGGCAGTGTTGATGCAAGGCGAGAGATTGCTGGCCTTTCTCAGCCGTGCACTGGGACCAAGGCATGTGGGGTTAAGTATTTATGAGAAGGAGTTCCTGGCTGTGTTGATGGCCGTTGATAAATGGCGGCATTATTTTGAAGGAGGGAGGTTTATAATTAAAATCGACCATAAGAGTTTGAAGTTCTTACTACAACAAAAATTGCACACTCAGCTGCAAAAGAAGGGAATGTCCAAGGTTATGGGGCTGGACTATGTGATTCAGTATCGAAGAGGGAAAAAAAATGTGGCTGTCGATGCTTTGTCCAGGTGTCATGAGGTTGGGGAAGTGTCCCTTATTACAATGATAATTCCTGAGTGGTGTAAGGAAATTAGTGACAGCTACGAAGGAAATGCAAGGATTAAACAGATACTGGAAAGAGTTGCTACAGGTAGCCAAGAGAGAGATGGGTATAGCCTGAGTGGAGGAGTGCTGAGATACCAGGGGAGGATAGTGGTTGGAGATGATGATGCTCTCAAAGAGAGGATACTACGGTCCCTTCATGAGTCAGCTCTAGGAGGGCATTCGGGAGTGCAGAACACCTACCTAAGGGTAAAACAACTGTTTTATTGGCAAGGTCTTAAGGCAGAGGTGAAGAAATTTGTCATGGCCTATGAGGTGTGCAAGCGGTGCAAGAGTGAAACGGTGGCTTATCCTGGGCTTCTACAACCTCTATCGATTCCGGACCAAGCTTGGGAAAGCATATCTATGGACTTCATTGAAGGGCTGCCGAAGTCCGAAGGGAGGGACATCATTTTAGTAGTGGTTTACAGGCTCACAAAGTTCGCATACTTCATAGGGCTGACACATCCGTTCATAGCCCAAGATGTGGCTCGTGCCTTCTTGGACCAGGTAGTTAAGGTTTATGGGGTCCCAAAGGTTATAATTTCCGACCGAGACAAAGTGTTTACTAGTATTCTATGGCAAGAGCTCATGAAAGCCTTGGGGATGAGGTTGGACATGTCCACAGCTTATCACCCTCAAACGGATGGCCAAACTGAGAGGGTGAATCAAAGCTTGGAATCTTATCTAAGATGCATGAGTTTCCTGCACCCTAAAGAGTGGAATAAGTGGTTGCCAATGGCTTAGTGGTGGTACAATTCTAACCATCACTCATCACTCAAAATGTCCCCATTCAAGGCTCTTTTTGGGTACCACCTACCGCCCTTATTACCGGCTGTGGGAAATTACTCAACAGTGGCTAAAGTGGAAGACTATCTGCAGCAAAGGAAAAAGGTATTGCAACAGATAAAAAGGGAGTTGGCATCCGCTCAAAATAGGATGGAACAGATGTTTGACCGCAGAAGGAGTGACTGAGAGTTCGAAGTGGGTGAGGAAGTCTTCCTAAGGCTGCGATATCCTCATCTTAAATCCATTTCGTCCGGGCCTGTATCTAAGCTTAGCCCAAAGTATTTCGGGCCATTTCCCATAATTGCCAGGGTTGGTCGGGTGGCTTATCGACTGAAACTTCCAGATGAGTCGCGCATCCACCCTGTATTCCATGTTTCGCTATTGAAGAAGTCAACTGGATCACAGCTGGTGAGTCCTTTGCTGCCACAACTACCGAAGGAGGTAAGGAGATTGGTGGAGTCGGAGGTGATATTGGATCGTCGAGACATCAACAGACAGGGGGCTCCTATCATACAAGTGTTGGTTAAATGGCAGGGCGCAGGAGAGGAAGAGAGCACATGGGAATACCTACCGCAGCTGTTGTAGCAGTTTCCCAGGTCCGCTAGCCTCTTCAGCCTTCCTTGAGGACAAGAAGGGGCTAACGGGGGATGAATTGTCACGCGTCACCAGCTCTTATACCCTTTATTATTGTCGATTTTTTATTTTTGCATTAGCTATGTTGCTGTAACTTCTTATTTCAGTAATTTCTTGTTAGCATAGTGGACAAGTGAAATATTCTGTGCATGGGCCAGCTGGCTGATTGGTTGCAACAGCTGGCTGGGAATCTGCCCTTGGGCAGCCTACTTATAGTCAGTTATCTGGCTATGGATGGCATGAATGAGAATTACCAAATTCTGTTTCTCCCTATCATTCTTCTCTCTCTCTATTTTCTCTCTTCCTCCCTCTCAAATTCATTTTTGCAACTGCTCGGATTGAGCAGCTACTAATCCAATCCTACTTGGGTTGGAAATCTCACTATTGTTACGCGAGGATCATGACAAAAACTTAGTTTCTTGTAAAAATAAGAAACAAACTGTTGTCGTCAGGTCCAATGCATAAGCTGAATATAGGGCAATGGTCGTAACATGTGAACTAATGTGGCTGAAATAATTAATTGAGAAGTTATGAGTTACGCAAGTCAAGTCTATGCAATTGATTTGTGACAATCAGATGCCAAACATATTGAAATTGATTGCCACTTTATTAGAGAAAATGTGCTCTCTGGGAATGTAGTTACATCATATGTGGGTTCCAACGATCAGTTGGTTGATTTGCTCACCAAGTCACTTAGAGGTTCTTGTGTGAATTACATTTGTACCAAACTGGGCATGATCAATATATATGCTCTAGTTTGAGTTGAAGTGTTAAATAAGATAAGTAATAAGTATTAGTGTAATTAGCTTAAAATACTTACACATATATATTCTCTTGTATTATACACTTTTGGTAGAATACATACATTATTTTATTCACAATCATCCATCTCTAATTTAGGGCAATCTAGCAACAATCATCAATCCTTATTTTAGCACAATTTGGAATAAGTTAGCAACCCCTAATTTACATCTAATTACATGTTTCCTTTAATATTTTCTACTTGGTAAATATAGCTGAGTTTGCTTTTTTTTTTTTTTAAAAACAAATTTATATATGATTTTATTTAATACTTTCTAATATTTAATAATAGATTTTTTTTTTTTTTTTTTTTTGTGTAAGAATTCCATACTATCAACATGCTATTGCAAAAATTTAAACACATCTAGCCATTTATTGTTACGACTCTAGGGTTTCAATAGAGAAATTAGGGCCAATTGTAGGGAGAATTAGGGAGAATCAAAAGGGAAAGATAGGAAGAGTGGCTGAACGGAAGAGAAGACAAATCTGAGAGGGGGAGAGAGAGAGAGAGAGAGTTTGGGAGAGAGGAGAACAAATGTTTCAATTCATATTTTCCATATCCCCACAAACCTAGTAGCTTAATATAGCTACCACCAGAGCTCACAATCAGCCTATTGGTTATTCCTATAACAATATTAACAGCTCCTCTAAACTACCTAACTGCCATTTAAGAGCCTATTGTTACAACCAACTGTTAACCCTACTGTCTATTATTACAACCATCCATACTAACTATCTAACTACCGTAGGGTCCTAACAACATTCATATTATTTGATAAAAAAAAATAAAACCAAGTTTATTTTTGAAGGCTTTATTGGGCTTTAGAGCTTAGGTAAAAGCCCAACTTAAGCGTATTTTAATCACACTAAGCTAAAGTTGTTGAGCTTCATACAAATAAAAGCCCCAAGCATGTTGCGCTTCGCACTTAAAGCGTGCTTAAGTGCACTTTTTTAAACACTGCTACCTCTATACACAAGCTGTCTAAGGAGAACTTATATCCCACATCAAAGTTAGTATCTCTGATCTCTTGTAGATTTGTCAAAGCAAGAAAATCAGGAAATGCGTTAACATTCAAAATGCAACTGTTGTACCCTAGAACAATGGGCCTGAGCCCAAGGAAAGACAACCCAAAGAAAGAAGCCCAAAACGAAAAAGGCCCAAGGGCCATTAGGGGACCTTCTGCAGAAGGCAGTCTTTGAGAGACCCTCAGTGGGTTTCCCGGATGACTCCGAGTGACCCTCGACAGGACACCTGCGGGTTCTCCAGGTTCATCCCAAAAAACTTATATGGCTCACCTTGAGGAAATCCTACTAAAAAGACCTAGTGACCTTTCTTGGAAGCCTTTCTTTGTGTCTTGGGAGTCCCTTTCGAGTGATTCGAACCTAGAAGCTTTTCTCCTAGTCGCGGGAGATCATTCCCAAAGATTTTCAGGCTCCTCAGATATGGTCTCCAAAAGACTCTTTGTGACACGAGACTACAGAGAATGAGCCAAACTTACCTTTGATGTGTGTGCCTGGAAATCCATTGAGTGATCTCGAGAGATGTGGGTATTACTCCATGTTGAGGATATAATCACAAATTAAAGAAGATAAAGGGCCAAAAAAGAAGAAAGAAGAGTTGATAAAGATGTAGCTGTCCGTTCCTAAAAATTAGAAGAAGATGAAGCCTCTTCTTATCTGAAAAAATAAGAGAAAGTTTAGAAAATTTATCTCTACTTTTCTATTGTTGTGTTTGTATTTTAAATTTGTAATTTGAGTGTGGAAATTAATCATTCCAGATTCACCTTGATTTCCTTAAGAGTGTTAATCTCTAAACTCTGAGGTTATTTACTTTGTTCATGGTATTAGAGCCATTGGTTTGGTGATTGATTCTTTTTCCGTTTTTTCCCTTTCTCCTACCACAACAAACCTGCAACTCGATGACTGGTTCTTCAACCTCTAGTGAAAGTTCTTCTCGTTATCCTACAACCTCTCAGATTATGCCATCATTCATTACACCGATGGCTTCCGATCAGCATACCCTTCAAGTCACACATCGCCTCAATGGGACGAATTACCGGGAATGGTCGCAATCAGTTTTATTAGTTATGAAGGGCAGAGGAAAGGTGGGATACCTTACCAGAGAAGTTCTACAACCAGATCCAGAGGATGCTACTTATAATGCATGGGATGTGGAAAATTCCATTGCTATGTCTTGGCTTATTAATTCAATGGAGCCAAAAATAGGAAGAACCTATTTATTTTATAAGACAGCCAATGAGGTATAGGAAGCAGTAAAAAAACCTCTATTTGGACATAGAAAACACGACCAAGTGCTTTGAAGTTAGATCAGCCATACGCACAATTCGCCAAGGTAGTCTTTCAGTTATCGAATACTATAATTTGCTTTTTGGTTTGTGGCAGGAGATGGATTTATTCTATGAGGTTCATTGGGAATGCACTAAGGATGGTGTAACTTATTCCAATATGATAGAGAAAGAATGAGAAGGTAAGTTTGTAGGCTTTGACACCAGATGGATAACCTATAGATACAGAGGAAGGTAAGTCTGGAAAAGGTATGTCCTTTGTTTTGACCCCTGACCAAGTGGAGATATTACAACAGCTATTCCACCAAACAAAGGTTTCAAAAACCTCAGATTTGGAAGAAAGAACCAATCTGACAACCACTATCTCTAAACCAGGTAATCTTCACAAATGCTTTGTATCTAAATTGATAGATGTCAGATGATGATTGGATTGTGGATACTGGGGCCTCAAATCACATGACCAGAGTATTACAAAAACTGATTGATTGTTAGAGTAGTTTAAATATCATGTTCTTTCTCTCAGCTATATGTATGTTGTTCTTTGTATTTTCAGTTAGCGGCTGTTTTGTTTGTTTCTTGTTATGAGCGGTTGAGCTGTCTATTTAAATGTAGCTCATCTTCATAATCTATTGAGGCTTGATTATTTTCCTATTAGCTGGAAATCTTTCTTTCATTCTCTCTGGTTTTATTTCTGCCCTAGTTGTTTCTTTACATAGTATCAAAGCCACGATTCGAAATCGATGGCCTCCAATCAAACTCTCGATTCTTCCTCGTCTCCCTCTCCTCGTTCTTCCTCTTCGTTATCGACTGGATCTCAATTGGATTTCTCGTCAATTGCTAAGGCGTTGAACTTCATTCCGATTAAACTCAATTCCAGCAATTATATTTTTTGGAAGGCACAAGTTCTTGCTACGGTGCGTGCCTTCGATTTGGTGTCGTTTCTCAATAAAACGACACCTCCTATGAAGTTTCTGGCTATGTCTGACGGTGAAGAAACGGAAGTTAATCCAGCATATTTGAGCTGGATTCGATCCGATCAGCTTCTATTAGGATGGCTGTTTTCAACAATCGATTAAGAGGTACTTGCTCAGGTGATTCATAGTGAGTCATCGGTTGAGGTATGGAGTATTCTAGAAAATTTGTACTCTCGCCAAACTATAGCCAAATCCTTGCAATTAAAACAACAGTTAAGGTCTATGAAAAAGGACTCTCTGTCTATAAATGATTTCATTCTCAAGATTAAAACAGTCGGACACATTTTGGCAGCAATAGGTGAACCACTAAATGATAAAGAATTGTTGCTTGCAATTCTTAATGGCCTAGATCAGGAGTATGAGACAGTTGTTAGCCTTATTACATATCAAATGGATGAGATCGATTTGGAAAAGGTACAATACTTGTTATTGATGCATGAACAAAGACTTTCAGTCAAAAACTCCACTGTCAATTTTGATTCGGTCTCTACTATGCATGTAAATGTGGCTTCAATGCCTTCTGCTCAGAATTATAATTTTGGTAGCACTCGAGGAGGATCATCTCAGCGAGGAAATGGATATGGTAATAGAGGAGGAGGAAGAGGTCGAGGTAGGAATTCTAATAGGAGAATTTACTGTCAGTTGTGTGGTAAGCCAGGCCATTTTGTGGATCAGTGTTATCATCGGTTTGATAAAACATTCCAGCGGCCATCAAACGCAAGTTTTGGCAGATCTAATGGTGGTAATCCACTACAGTTTGTTACTCAACCTCAGTTTATGAATCAAAATCCTTCAAGAGCTTACTTGGCCTCCTTTAGTGATTTTAACGGGGTCTACACTAATGATATGGCTTCAACACAAGGCACTCACTATGGTAGTTCTTCTAATTCTTTCACACCTGATAACTTTACTGCTTCTCCTTCTCTTCCCGATTCAAACTGGTTTGTTGACTTTGGAGCAGCTAATCACATCACCTCCAACCTCAATAACCTTTCTTTACATGCTCCCTATACTGGTGGAGACAAAGTTGCTGTTGGCAATGGTAAGCAACTTCTTATTAATCATGTTAGCACCAGTTATTTGCAGTCTCAACCAAATTTAGTCCTTCCATTATCTAATGTTCTTCATGTTCCTAGTATGAAGAAAAATCTGATTAGTGTATCTCAGCTTACTCATGACTATAATGTGGTAGCTGAATTTGATTCCAATGTTTGTTTGATTAAGGACAAGGCTTCCGGACTGGTGCTGCTTCGGGGACACCTTAAGGATGGGCTTTATCGGTTGACTCCAACATCTTGTTCTGCTGGTGCCAGCATTCCTGCTTCATCCCTAGACACTTCTTTGGTTTCTTCTGCTTTTCCTTCAAAAACATGTAATAAACTAGATACATGTACAAGGTCAAACTCATTTTTTCATGAGTTCCCACATGTTGTAAATGCTGTTCAGCATACTAAAATTTGTCAACAATGGCATGATAAGTTGGGACATCCTTCAATGAATGTACTCAGATCTATATTGAATAAAATGGAAATTTCTTGCTCAGGTTCCGATTTGTCCTTTTGTGATTCTTGTAAGATTGGAAAGTTAAGTCAGCTTCCTTTTTCAAGTCATGATATCATTGCAGTTAAACCCTTGGAATTGATTTACTCTGATCTTTGGGGACCTGCCCCTATTTTGTCTATAGAAGGCTATAGGTACTACATCACCTTTGTTGATGCATACACTCGGTATACTTGGATCTACCCCCTAAAGCTTAAATCAGATGCTTTGTCTGCCTTTACTATCTTTCATAAGTTTGCGGAACGTCAATACAACACTAAGCTTAAGGCTATGCAAACTGATAATGGGGGGGAATTTCGAGCTTTCTTACCTTATCTTCGAACTCATGGCATCCAATCTAGATTTACTTGCCCACATACTCATCAACATAATGGTATAACCGAACGCAAACATAGACACATTGCTGAAATGGGGTTAACATTGTTGTCTCGTGCTTGTATGCCTCTTCGGTTTTGGGTGGAATCTTTTCAAACAGCAGTTCATCTTATTAACCTGCTTCCTTCTTCTTCTCTCAAGTCTTTAACACCATTTGACTTGCTGTATAATAAACAACCTAATTACTTCATTCTTCAACCTTTTGGTTGCGCTTGTTTTCTCTTTCTTCGTCCATATAATCAACGTAAGTTTGATTTTCATTCTGCCAAGTGTGTTTTTCTTGGCTATAGTCATACTCAAGCTGGTTACAAGTGCTTGCATCCACCTGGGAGAGTGTATGTGTCTCGGCATGTCCATTTTAATCCTAGTGATTTTCCTTATTCTTCTTTGTTTCCTCCTTCTTCAGTGTCTCCGTCACCTGTTCCTCACAAGTATTCTACTGTATTTCTGGAACCTATTTTCACTCGCTCTAATTCTTCATGGCGTCCCTCGGTTGCGTCAGTTCCGGTCCCCACACAGTCTAGTAGTCAAATAGATGTCTCCTCTCCGTCTGTAGAACACTTACAGGAGCTGCCATCTAATCCAGCTGCTACATCTGCCTTTGTGCCCTGTACTGTATCTACTTCCGCACCTCAGTCTACACCTAAGCCCTCCAAACCTGTTCCTGCTCCCTCTCTTCATCCCATGGTCACTCGATCCAAGTCCAAATAGTTAGTTGCTCCTTCTCCTCATGCCTTAGTGAGTTCCGTTGAGCCTAATTCTGTTAATAAGGCCCTTTTAGACTCACGATGGGTTAAGGCCATGAATGAAGAATATACAGCCTTGCAGACAAATCATACTTGGGATTTGGTTCCTCTGTCTAAGGATATGAATCTGGTTGGCTGTAGGTGAGTGTTTAGGGTGAAGTACAATGCTGATGGTTCTATTCTTAAATATAAAGCCAGGCTGGTTGCTAAGGGATTCCATCAAACTCCAGGTGTAGATTATGTTGAAACCTTTAGCCCAGTTGTTAAGGCACCAACCATTCGTGTTTTGTTTGCTTTGGCAGCTACCTATGGTTGGGACATCCAACAAGTTGATGTAAATAATGCTTTTCTCAATGGAGACTTAAATGAAGTAGTTTATATGGTCCAACCTAAGGGATTTGTTAATCCTCAGTTCCCTACACATGTTTGCAAGTTGCAAAAGTCTTTATATGGGCTTAAGCAGGCTCCTAAAGCCTGGTATATGAAGCTGAGGACAGCGTTACAGTCATGGGGGTTTGTTCGTGCTGTATCATATGCATTTTTGTTTGTTAAGAAAACTACTGGTTGTGTGCTCTATGTGTTGATCTATGTTGATGATATTCTATTCACTGGTTCTGATAATGATGCACTTAAGTCATGTATTAGAGCTTTGGACACCCATTTTGCTCTTAAGACTCTTGGTTCGGTGAACTATTTTTTGGATTTTGAAGCTTATAGAGACAGCAGTGGTATCTGCTTAACTCAAACTAAGTATGTTCTTGACATACTGAAAAAGGCTGCTATGCATGATAGCAAGCCATGTGATACTCCTATGGCTGCTGGAGTTTCATTAACAAATGAAGGAGAACTATTTTTCAATCCTTCTTTGTATAGAACTCTCATTGGTTCACTGCAATACTTGACATATACTCGCCGGACATAGCTTTTACAGTTAACAAGCTGAGTCAATTTTTGTCTTGTCCTAAGGTGCAGCATTGGTTAGTTTGTAAACGTCTTCTTCGATACCTAAAGGGCACAGTTGGCTTGGGTTTAGTTTTCTCTCCATCTCAAGATGATTTGTCCTTACAAGTGTATATGGATGCAGACCATGCTGGCTGTAAGGTGACTCGACGCTCTACCAGTGGCTTTTGTGTTTATTTTGGCAAGAATCTCGTTGTTTGGGGTTCCAAGAAACAGACTATTGTTGCTAGGTTTGTAGGAGAGGCTGAATATCGCGCTATTGCCTTGGGTGTGACTGAATTGATGTGGCTGAAAACATTGTTTCAAGAGCTAGGCTATCCATGTGCTGCTGTTCCTATTGTGTGGAGTGATAACTTAGCTGCCAAAAGCATGTCCGAGAATCCAGTTTTTCATTCTCGAACCAAACATATTGAAGTTGATGTTTATTTTTGTTGGAAATGTATGCCCTAAAGACACGTTTTGTTTAATTTATGATAATAATGTTTCTTTTAGTCAGTTTGTGGCACACACATTATTTGCATTTAATTGTTGGAAAAGTGTCCATGCTATTAAGTAAGTGATTCATGTGATGGGTCGTTCTTCACAGTTAGGCATGAATCATGGGTACTTAATAAGTAAGAAAATATTACTCTTGATCTTTTGATAGAACTGGGCATTCTATCATGATAAGATCATTGTACAATAGATCCTAATGGAGGATGGCTTGCCTTAGCCAGTAAACAGTCCGTTTACTCTAATTGTACAAGCGCATTTGGAATGCGTAGAGTGGACCTGTGATAGAAGCTAATGACAAAATACTAATTATCATGAAGCTAGTCTATCACTGCTACTACGTGGACGAGTACTCTAATACTTGAGTATTAGTTGGTGGTCTAGTGAACCTAGAGCTATATTCTTAGATTCATTGTAAGTGAGGTCTATCAAAGATCAATAACCTTTTGAGTTGGGAGTATGGTTTCTAATTAGCTAAGACAGACTAATACAAGATAGTTTCTGTGATTCACCCCCTTGTGATTGTCCAAGAATAATCAAATAATCCAGGGCCCTGGGAACATGACTTAAGAGTGTGTGCTTCTGGGTAGCTCCCAGTGATAAGCAAGTACATTCGAGTAGTCACGGATTATTGGACTAGTGATCTAAGGATGGTAGAAATCATTTAGAGAGGTGTTAGTACATTATTCCTTTCTAAATGATGGGTGTTACGCAGAGGGGTATTTTCGTCATTACACTAGTAGGTCAAAGACATTGCATATGCAAAATTATTCGTGGGGTCAGTGTTACCATATGGTGATAGTTGGAACACTTAGAATGACAAAATATAGCTACTAGGTAGCAGGGATATTTTGGTCATTTTAGTAGCCGTGAATAATTTGTCTTTTGGTCCCCGGGGTAGCTCGATATAACTCATGTATTATTTAATACATTTGGCTTGTTGGGTGAATTACATTGAGAGAGAATTATTTTATTCAGAATGGTCCATAATTAATTGGGCTAGAATAAAATAATAGTTCATTAGTTTTTAATTAATTAATTGGGCTAACCCAATTAGAAAATTAATTAAATGGACTTGGCCCATTAGGGTTTGGCCCACTAGGGTTTTAACCCTAGGGTTCTCCCTATATATTCTCTCCTTGGTTGTTTTTCATCCAAGTCGATTTTTACTCTTCTTCACCGAAAGAGAGGCCACGAGTTCGAGTCATACTTCGGAAGATCGAAAGAGAGCCTTCAAGTTCTGATGCGAAGGAGCCGAAGGATTGCAGGACAGCCGTCGTCTCCACCACGCGAAGAAGCTCCCGCTCATCCTCCTCCTATCGCTTCATTCCGTCCAGTAATCCGTAGGAAAAGTAAGTTTCCTAGATTCTAATCAATACGAGGAAAGTTTTTTGATTAAAACGCTTCCGTTGCATGCTATGTATTCTCGAGATGATCCTTCAATTTTGTTAGAGAGAAAGTGGAGAATGGTGAAGTAGAGGTTAGGTACGTTCCTACAGCTAATCAAGTGGCTGATGTTCTTACAAAAGGACTGCCTAGAGACCGGTTTAAGTTTCTACGAGCAAGGCTTGGTTTGGTATTGTCTCCTGTACATGCTGGTTCTACAGATGCTGCTACATTCTCCACACTTGATCACTCAACTTCTATGGAGTCTGATTTGAGGGGAAGTGTTAGAGTAGTTTAAATATCATGTTCTTTCTCTCAGCTATATGTATGTTGTTCTTTGTATTTTTAGTTAGCGTCTGTTTTGTTTGTTTCTTGTTATGAGCGGTTGAGCTGTCTATTTAAAGGCAACTCATCTTCAGAATCTATGGAGGCTTGATTATTTTCCTATCAGCTGGAAATCTTTCTTTCATTCTCTCTGGTTTTATTTCTGCCCTAGCTGTTTTTTTACATTGACTATAAACAGTGTGATAAAAGTTTCAAGGTGATAATGGCAAATGGTACAATTTCACACACTAAAGGAGAAGGCTCGGTTTATCTAAATGGTTTACGGTTAAAATCAGTACTTTTTGTGCCCAACTTGAGATGTAATCTCATATCAATCAGTAAACTTACAAGGGATCAGAACTGTAAGGTGATATTTACTTCGCCTTCTTGTATATTTCAGGATCTTACTTCGGGGAAGATGATTGGTAATATTGAATAACAAGAGGGTCTATACTACATGAAAGAGGCTGTTCGCAGTTCTACCTTGATTAGGTCACATAATTCCTTGTTTTCATCTACTATCTCAGATTCTAGTATTAGGTTATGACACAATCGATTAGGCCATCCAAGCTTTCGATATTTGAAACTTTTTTATCCCCATTTACTTGTCAATAAGAGGGATGAATTTTTTCAGTGTGAGTAGTCCATTTATCAAAACAAACAAGAACCCTCATCCCATACATCCTTATAAACCAACAAAACCATTCTATCTTGTGCATAGTGATGTGTGGGGACTAACCAAAATCCCAAATCTTACTAACACTCGATGGTTTGTCACTTTTATAGATGACCATACTCGAGTGTGTTGGGTCTTCTTGTTAAAAGAAAAATCGGATGTTTATGCAGTTTTCAAGCGGTTCCATCATATGATTCTCAATATTTTTCAAACTTCTATCCATATCCTTCGTTCGGATAATGGTAAAGAATATTTTTCAGCCGAATTTGATAATTATCTAAGTGAGAAGGGCATCATACATCAAAATACATGCTCCTATACCCCTCAACAAAACAGGGTGGCCGAGAGGAAGAATTGTCACTTGCTTGAGACTATTAGAACCATTATGCTCACTAGCCAAGTTCCCTCTTCCTATTGGGGAGAGGCCATCCTCATTGCCTCCTACCTAATTAACTGACTTTCCACTCGAGTACTTGGCTTCAAAACCCCATTGAGTACTCTAATTTCTTTCTATCCATTCCTTACTCGAATGCTCAATCCCTTACCCCCTCGAGTATTTGGTTGCACTGTCTTTGTACATCATTACCTCCTCCAAATTACACCCAAAATCATTGAAATGTGTCTTCATTGGTTATTCTCCCACACAAAAGGGTTACAAGTGTTATTGTCCTAGCACTAAGAAATTTTGTGTCGTGTGATGTCTCATTTTTCGAGAATCAATTCTACTACTCTCATCCTTTACTGCAGGGGGAGCCACCAAGTGCAAAGCAAGGTGAGAGTAGTAGTGTCGGTGCTGGTTTTTTCCTGCCTGAGATAGTCCCAAATAGTACTCTTAATCATGTACCTAATCAAGGGGGAGAACAACCATCCTCAAACCTGCAAATACACCTGCCTAAGCTTTCTCTTCAGGTGTATTCACCCAGGAAGACCCTGCAATAACAAAACTAGTTATCAACCCCAATGGAGGATTTCAAAATTGAACCAAGACAGGATTACAGGTCACTACCAGATGCTGTTACAGTAGAGGGTGGACATGAAACATAGAATTTAGCCAGAATTATAGAATTTGAATGTTCCTATTGCTTGGAGGAAGGGGGTAAGATCATGTACTAAGCACCCAATCTCTAATCACTTGGTCTATTCGTGATTGTTTCCAAGTTATAGGATGTTTACAACAAAAATTGATGAAATCCAGATTCCTAGGAACATTAATGAAGCTCTTCAAAGCCCTTCTTGGAAATAGGTTGTGATGGAAGAGATGGAAGCTCTTGCAAAGAATGGTACATGGGAATTGGTGAGTTTACCTCAAAATAAAAATGTGGTAGGCAGCAAATGGGTTTTTACAATTAAATATAATTTTGATAGAAGTATTGCTTGACATAAGGCCAGGTTAGTGGCCCAAGGATTTACCCAAACTCACGGTATTGATTATGATGAAACTTTTGCACCAGTTGCAAAGCTTAATTCTATCCGTGTGTTATTGTCAATTGCAACAAATTTAGATTGGGAATTGCATCAATTAGATATAAAGAATGCATTCCTTAATGGAGATCTTGAGGAGGAGATATACATGAAGGCATCTCCTGGTTTTGAAGAAAATGGAAAGGTGTGCAGGTTGAAAAAATCAATGTATGGGCTAAAATAGTCCCCTAGAGCATGGTTTAGAAGGTTTAACTCAACCTTGAACTTGCTGGGATATAAGCAAGGGCATTCAGATCACACGTTGTTCACTAAACATGCTACAAATGGCTCAAAAACTATCCTAATTGTGTATGTTGATGATATCATTATCACAGGTGAAAACCAACAAGAAATAAAAACTCTTAAGGGCCAATTACAACAGTCATTCGAAGTCAAAGATCTTGGAAAGCTAAAAAACTTCCTAGGGATGGAGATAGCAAGGAGTAAGGAAGGTATCTATATCTCATAAAGGAAGTATATACTTGATTTACTGAAGGAAACAAGTAAGTTGGGCTGCAAACCAGTTGGCACTCCCCTGGAACCTAACTGGAAATCTAAGGAAAATAAAGCATACTCTATTGTGGATAAAGGAAGATATTAGAGGTTAGTGGGAAAATTGATCTATTTAACTCTCACACGATCGAATATCACCTATGCGGTAAGTATAGTAAGTCAATTTATGCATGCACCCACTTATAAACATCTTAATGCTGTCCATTATATCCTAAGATATTTGAAAGGAAGCCCTGGTAAGGGAATCTTGTTCAAGAAGAATGAAGATCGGGGAATTCAATGCTTTGTAGATGCTGATTGGGTAGGATCGTTGGAAGATAGTAAATCTACTTCAGGTTTTTGTACCAAGGTATGGGAAAATTTGATGACATGGAGAAGTAAGAAGCAAAGCGTAGTGGCTATAAGTAGTGCTGAGGCTGAATATAGAGCCATCGCACAAGGTATATGTGAGATCATGTGGCTGGAAAAATCGATGGAAGATCTGAGAATTCTACGCCTACAAAGCTATATTGTGATAGCAAGTCTGCTATAAGTATGGTAAATAATCCGATTCAGCATGATTGGATGAAACATGTGAGGATGGATAGACATTTCATTAAGCAAATGATCGAAGAAGGTGATATAAATCTGATATATATCCCTACAAGTATCCAAGAAGCTGATATTCTAACTAAAGCCATGAATAAACAAGGTTTCAAGCTAATTAGAGGCAAGCCGGGAATGATAGATATCTATTCGCCAGTTTGAGGGGGAGTGTTGAGCATATAATCACAAATCAAAGAAGATAAAGGGCCGAAAAAGAAGAAAGAAGAGCTGATAAAGATGCCGTTGTCAGTTCCTAAAAATTAGAAGAAGATGAAGCCTCTTCTAATCCGAAAAAATAGGAGAAAGTTTAGGAAATTTATCTCTACTTATCTGTTGTTGTGTTTGTATTTTAAATTCCTAGATTTTAGGATTTTTTTCTTCTATTTAAGTTTGTAATTTGTATCTTTGAGTGTGTGGAAATGAATCATTCTGGATTCACCCTGATTTTCTTGGAATGTTAATCTCTAAACTCTAAGGTTATTTACTTTGTTCACTCCACCTATCAATTTCACTCTCTATAAATAAGGAAAAATTCCCTCCGGTTGAGGTATGCTCAGAACTCTAATTCTACTTCACTTCTATAATTACCTCATTTTTACTTAGAGAGAGACTTACTTAAGCATTGGAGGGCTCATGTGGGAGATACCCTGCGCCCTTAATTGTTTTTTCTTCCCGAGGTCTCCCGAACACTCAAGGTTCGAGACGAACACTCACTCACAGTTATAAATTTATTGTTGTATCTAACTAACAACAATAACAAAATGGATTTAGTATAGTGAACACTGTTGTCAAGCTTCTTCGCATTACACTCTTTTAGATGTGCCATGTATGCAAAAAATTGTTTCAGTATAGAAAATACTATCCCCAAACTTCTTAGCACTACACTCCTTCAAATTTGCCATGTGCACGCTAGGAGATAATCTTTAATCTTTATTTGGATCCGATCTCTATACTTAATAGAATCTAATCAAAGGAACAAATGTACCTAACGTAAACCCATTATGTGCCAAACAGGCAAAAAAGTCCTGTTGCCATGCTGCATTAGCTAAGAAGAGGAGGTGGTCAAAAGATTCCTTTGCTCTTCAATATTTGAAACTCTTGGAGCCCTTTTCCTCATGTGACTGATTGTGAATTCTAGGTCTAGTACAGTTGTTTCCAAATGAGAAAGGGCCAGCTTAGACAAGCTTCTTTTCCTTATACTTTGGCTGGGAAGGGTGTACGGATTTTTGGTTGAAAAAATCTAACAAGGGTGGTAGCACTTATAATTAGTCATTCATTAGTGAACTAAGAAATATATCATTCTTGAGTTCTTCTTGCTCTTACGTGGAATTGGAAAACATGAAATTGTTTTGATCAGCCTCTAACATTCAATTTCATTATTTAGCAAAAGGCACTTTGTTGGACATATTATGTTGGAAATATCACAAATATATTGTGGAAATAAAATAATAGTTTACTCAAAGGAGGACTTGAGTAATAGCTGGATTGTTCT
Source organism: Diospyros lotus (assembly GCF_014633365.1). Lineage (NCBI taxonomy): Eukaryota > Viridiplantae > Streptophyta > Magnoliopsida > Ericales > Ebenaceae > Diospyros > Diospyros lotus. Next base: position 188,910 of record NC_068340.1, read on the forward strand.
CTTAATTTTATGGCCTGAAAAATAGGAGACCAAGGGATAAAGTGATAAGGTGATTTGGAGATTGGAAAACTCCAAGAATAAAGGGTTAAGGTAGCAGAATAATTCAAAATATTTCAGCAGTTTTTTAATTATTGTTATTGTATTTTATCGTCAAAACATATTCAAATATGTTCCTAGAATATAAGAGATAATCTAGTTGTAGTGTATAAATATCTTATACTACTCAAGAATCAATTAAGCTAGTATCTACAGTTTTCTCAACTTGTTTCATTTTTCTACATATTACAATTTTGGCAAGGAGTGGCGACTCCTTGCCAAAATTATAGATAGAAATGATTGATGAAATAGAATTCATGTAACTAATCCTACATAGTGGAATACAGGCTTAATATCATGTTTGAAGAAATAAATGATTCTTCTATATTGAGTTGAGTATATGCTTTACAATATATATTGGATGAGATATACAAAAAAAAAAAAAAAAAGAAGAGGAAAGAAAGACAATATACAAAAGGGAAAGAAAGACAAAGGAAAGAAAGAAAAACAAGAAATCTCTTATTTCCTAAAATAAGAAAGAAAATTTAAAGAAGTTTCGACGGTAAAACTCTTTGATCTATTATTCGGATTGGACACACACACACACACATATATTAGAAATGGTAACTGCCCTAATGGAGACAGTTAAGACACAGGAAAAGCTATCTAACTTAGAAAAACAAATAATTGTATAATGAATCAATTAAATTGTCCCTATTATTTTGCTTAACTGTTCCTATATTTTTGCACATGGTTTTCTACACGCTCAACCTGGCCTGTAAATATGAAGTAAGCGCAGCTTGGATTTTCACATCTTCAAATTGAGTCTTCAGTAGGTAGTTTTTGGTAGATCATTGGTATGTAGGAAATCTACCTTCAATTTTTCTTTTTATGAAGTGCCTGTCTATTTATGTCACTTTGAACATGTTGAGTTGTTGTTAATATCTAGTTAGATGACTAAAATATTAGGTAACCGAGAGGTCTACTTTACAACGTTTTTGCTGTGTTTTTAGAGTCGGAATACGTCTCCTTTGTGGTATCTCAGATTTCTTGTGCCGTCTCATGGAGGATGAGATTTTCTCCGACTTTATTAGTCATGGAATTGACAAGCCATGACATTACCATATTGTGTTGTCTTCCATGTCTTGTATTTTGAATTTGTTGGATTCGGTTTAGGGGCTTCACTATTAAGATAGTCATCTTTTCCTATGCTGCTTATGAACATCATAACCGAATGTCCATTAGAACTAAGAACAACGGGAACTTGAGAGGAAAAAGTTGAGACTGCTGTGATGAAGGATTCCACTGGGGTGATAGAGGAATTTTCTAATAAAAAATGTTTTGATACCATGAAAAAGTTTGGACGGTAAAACTTCTTTATCTATTATTTAGATTAGACACCTATATATATTACAAATGGTAACTGCTCATATAGAGATAGTTAAACACAAAAATAACTATCTAACTTAGGAAAACAAATAATTGTATAATGAATCAATTGAACTGTCTCTATCATTTTGCTTAACTGTTCCTATATTTCTGCACATGGTTTTCTACAAAATCAACTTCGACATGTTTAGGAAAGGTGATATGTAGGAAAGGAGATATTTAGGAATAAATCCTAAGAAATCTCTAACAATCTTCAACACTCCCCCTTAAGTTGGTGAGTAGATATCTTCTATGCATAGCTTGCTTGTTATTTCTTGGAATGGTACAACAAGTTCTTTAGTGAGAACATCTACTAATTGTTAACATGATGGCACATATGGAGTGCTAATGGAGCCAATTTTCAAGCTTCTCCTTTATAAAGTGTCTGTTAATCTCTCTGTTGTTAGTTTGATCATATTGGACAGGATTGTGTGCAATGTTGATAACTGAATTGTTATCACAATACAATTTCACAGGCCTAATTTTTTTAATCCTCATGTCAGCTAGAATTATTTTCAGCCACAACAATTTACAAATCCCATGAGCCATAGCACTGAATTCGGTTTCAACCTTCGACCTAGCAACCATGGATTGCTTCTTGCTCCTCCGTGTCTCAAGATTACCTCCTAAGAACATGTAATAACTTATAGTAGACCTTTTATCAACAAGTGATATTGCATAGTCTGCATTTGTATAAACTTCCAGGGTAAGCTCACCACCTTTTTGGAATGACAACCCTCTCCCTGGTGTAGCTTTGAGATACTGAAGTACTTTCTAAACTGCTTGTAGATGCTCTTTCTTAAGATCATGCATAAATTGACTCAATACACTAACAGCATAAGTTATATCGAACCTTGTGTTTGATAGATAAATTAGTTTCTCAACAATTCTTTGGTAGCTCCCTTTATCCACTACATTGTCTGTTTCTTCTTTGCCTAATTCAATAGGGTCATTTGTTGATTTGCTACCAAGCTTTCTAGTCTCCTTGAGTAAATTTAGAACATATTTCCTTTGAGAAAAATAAATTCTTTGTTTGGAGTAAGCAACCTCAATACCAAGGAAATATTTCAATTTTCCCAACTCCTTAATCTCAAATTCATAAGCTAAGTAGTCTATAAGGCTCCATTTTTTAGTTTCATCATTCCCTATAACAATTATATTATCAACATAAACAAGTGGGATAGTTACCTTACCTCCCTTGGTATGTTTAATAAACAACATATGATCCCCTTGACTTTGTTTATATCCCTCTTGCATCATAACTTTTGTGAATCTCCCAAACCATGCTCTAGGTGATTGCTTCAACCCACTTTCTTTAGCTGGCACACCTTACTTTGGTTTGATTCTTCCATCAAAGCTAGGTGGAATCTCCGTAAACACTTCTTCTTCCAAGTCCTTGTGAAGATAAAACATTCTTCACATCAAATTGTTGTAAATTCCAATCAAAGTGTGTTGCTGAAGACAATAGGACCGTCACAGTATTCATCTTTGGCTACTAATGCAAAGGTTTTAAGATAATCAATTCCATATGTTTGAGTATACCCCTTTGCAACCAACCTTGCTTTGTACCTTTCAAGAGAACAATCAGCTCAATACTTCAAAGTGTAGACCCGTCTACATTCCACTGGTTTCTTGTCTATAGGCCGAGACACAATCTCCCAAGTCTGATTTTTTTCTAATGCATTCATCTCCTCTTTCATGGCTTGTGCCCATTTATTATTTCATAAAGCTTCCTAAACTGTTTTTGATATATCAATAGAATCTATAGTGGTAAGAAAACTTTTATGTTGAGGGGACAATTGGTTTAGGGACACAAAATCAGATGTGGGATGTTGATTGCATTTTTTGGTTCCTTTTCTTAACTGCAATAGGAAGATCAAGGTCAGATCGCTCACTAATAGATGAGGGAGAAGTTATTTCAGTACCTGGATTTGGTTCAGAGTCATGGATCTATCTTTGGTTCGGATTGGCTTGTAAATGCCTTGAATAAACTTTCAATTCCTTGGATGCTTGATTCAATTGTCTGCTGCTGTTCTTGAGGGACAAGTTGTGATTTCAGGTCTAGTTGGGGTGGTTTTGGTTTGAATGAATAGGATTCTAAGAGTTATTTCGTATTATGCAATTCGGGTGTGTGTGTAGGCTGTGTGAGTGCAGGTTGTTGTACTGGCGGTGCTTGACTAGTAGAAACTCATCAGGATAAATTAAAATCCACATTCACATTTTCCCTTGAAGTCTCCCCCTAAAAATGAGAGAACTGATCAGAGTAGAAGGGGTTAGTTTAAGAAAAAGTGATATCCACAGTGACAAAGATTTTTCAATTAGGGGGATGGTAGCATTTGTACCCTTTCTGATGACCAGAATAACCAATGACGACACACTTTAGGGCTCGAGGATCTAACTTAGTGCAATGTTGTTTATGAGCATGAACATACGAAGTATAACCAAATAATTTTTGTTGGAGATAAACAACTTGGACTAAATATTAGGATAAAATCGGGACAACATACCTAGAGAGCTTTGATTGCTAATAACATGAGAAGGAAGCCTATTTATCAAATAGGCCGCGGTTAAAATTGCTTCTCCCCAAAGAGGTTTATGAACATTTAATTGAAAAAGTAACGCCCTAGTAAACTCTAAGAGATGTCTTTTTGTGTTCAGCAACTCCATTTTGTTGGGAGTGTTAGCACACGAGAATTCATGAACCATTCCTTGTTTTTGATAGAAGGATAGTAGAAAGTGGTTGAAAAATTCTTTCCCATTATCAAATCCTCCTAATATTTTCCTGAGTTTTGATCATACTATGGAATATAAAAAATTTTTAGTCACATCAGAATTTTTTTCATAAGATACAACCAAGTGGTATGGGTACAATCGTTAATAAACGAAACAAACCACCTAGTACCATTGATATTAGGAGTTTTGGATGGACTGCAAAGATTAGAGTGAATTAAAGAGAAGGGTTTAGATAATCTTATTGAACTTAAAGGGAGAGATATACAGTGATGCTTTGCAAACTCTCATACATCACAATGTGAACTATTAATTGAAATGTTTTGAAAAAGTGACGGGAACATAGTTTTAAGAAGTTGAAACGAAGGATGACCAAGTCTCAAATGATGAAGCCAAATTTTGGACCTTTTTGGAGAGATGGAGGTACTGTCAGGTGAGCATGGTGGCAACTGGTTCTGTCCATCTAAGTCACCTCTAGTCCCTTCAAGATAGTACAACCCGTTCCTTTCCTTGGTATATCCAATTGTCTTTCCCATGGTCTGATCTTGAAAAACACAATGAGTATCAAAGAATTTGATTGTACAATTTAGGTCCTTGGTGATTTTGGAGATGGAGAGAAGATTGGTTGACAATTTAGGAACAGGTAGGACATTAGGTAAAGAAAGGAGGGGTAGTTTTAATGTTGCCATGAGCAGCAATTGTAATAGTTGATCCATTAGCCACGAAGATCTTTTGGTTTCCAGTAGGGGAGAGCTAATGTTCGGTCTACTCGAACTAATGGAATTGAATCGACCAAACTTATTGGTTCAGTTCGGTTCGATTTTTTTCTTGCATCGGTTTGGTTTGGAATTTTTCGCAAAAGTTCAAGTATTCAGTTTTGGTTCAGTTATTTTGGTTGGAATAATCGAACTAACTAAACTAACCATTTGGTTTTTCCATTCGGTTTTTCGGTTATTTTTGTGGTTTTTGGTTGTGTTGGTTTCTTCGGTTTTGTCTGTTTTATCAGTTGTTTAGTTTTTCAGCTTGTTTGGTCTTCAGTTGGTTTGGTTTCTTTAGTGTTTGTTGGGTTTATTTGGTCGGTTCGTTTTTTTTTTATTTTAATTTTTGTTCAATTTTTTCGGTTTTCAGTTTGTTCGGTTTTTTGGTTAAGTCAGTCGGCTCAGTTCGGTTTTTTAGCCCAGTTCGATTTTTTCAATTTTTGAACTTTAGTCAATTCGTTAACTGAATCGATCATTTACACACCCCTAGTTTCCAGGGACAGGCATATAGTTGTCAAATATATTTTGAGTAGTGAGTCATATGATGGGTAGAACCAGAGTCTATAACCCATGATTGGAAATGAAAGATGTTGGAAGATCTAGAGAATTCAAAAATGAGACACTTACCATTTTGAGCCAATAAAAATGTACCAGAAGTCTTGGTGAGGGAGTTAAGCAATCCTTTGTGGATTGTATCCATCATTGCATTCAAAATTATATGAATCTAACTCCCCTATATGCATCCAATCTATATGTTATTAGTGAATCTTGCTTGGAAATATGAATTTGAATCTAACTCGTTTCCCTCCCTTCTTTTTTGATTTATTTTATGTTGCAGACATAATTTTGCATGGACCTGTAGAGCTATTGTCTGTATTAAGAGCCTGCATCAAATCCAGGTCATTGAAACACGGAAAACTAATTCACCAGAAGGTAATCACTTTAGGCCTTCAAAACAATATTTCCCTGTGCAAAAACCTCGTGGATCTCTACTTCTCTTGTCAATTGTTCAAATATGCAAAGCTAGTTTTCCAATCCATTGAGAACCCTTTAGACATGTCTTTGTGGAATGGTCTCCTGGCTGCTTACACCAAGAACTTCATGTTCGCTGAGTCTCTTGAGCTCTTTCAGAGATTGTTACACTTCCCTCATATAAAAGCGAATAGTTATACATACCCAAGTGTTCTGAAGAGTTGTGCTGGATTGGGTAGGGGTGATTGTGGTCAAGTGCTTCACGCTGTTGTGCTCAAAAGTGGAATTTTGACAGATGTTGTGGTCAGTAGCTCTGTAGTGGGCATGTATGCCAAGTGTGATATGTTTGGCCCTGCATTGCAATTATTTAATGAAATGCCGGAAAGAGATGTGGCTTGTTGGAATACTGTAATATCCTGTTACTATCAAACTGGGCAATGTAAGAAAGCACTTGAGTTGTTTGAGAAAATGAAAGGTGTTGGTTTTCAGCCTGATTCAGTGACACTGACAACTGCCATCTCTTCATGTGCAAGGCTTTTGGATTTGGAGAAGGGGAAACAAATTCATAAGGACTTGATGAAAAATGGGTTTGTGTTAGATGGTTTTGTCAGTGCAGCCCTAATCAACATGTATGGAAAATGTGGTTGCTTAGAGATGGCTGTGGAGGTCTTTGATCAAATTCCAAATAAGAGTGTGGCTGCTTGGAATTCCATTATTTTGGGTCACAGTTTGATTGGTGACAGTAACGCATGCATTGAACTGTTTCGAAGGATGAAAGAAGAGGGGGTTAGGCCAACATCAACCACATTAAGCAGTTTACTCATGGCTTGTTCTAGATCAGCTAATCTCCAAATTGGAAAATTTATTCATGGATATATAGTAAGAAACTGTATAGAGGAGGATATCTTTGTTAACAACTCACTTCTTGATCTGTATTTCAAATGCAGAAGCACTGCTGATGCTAAAAATGTCTTCAAGAAGATGCCAAGGAGGAACGTTGTAGCTTGGAATGCCATGATTTCAGGCTATGTTTCAACAGGCTCTTACTTCGACGCTCTTCGCATCTTCACTGACATGACAGAGGCTGGGGCAAAACCAGATGCCATTACATTTATTGCTATTCTAACAGCTTGTTCGCAACTTGCTGCCTTGGAACAGGGAAAGGAGATTCACAAATCTATCACTGCAAGCAAGCTTGAATCCAATGAAATAGTCATGGGAGCTCTTCTGGACATGTATGCTAAATGTGGTGCAGTCAATGAAGCATCTCGTATTTTCGACCAGTTACCCGAGAGAGACCTCGTGTCATGGACTTCAATGATCACGGCTTACGGGACTCATGGCCGAGCTTCTGAAGCTTTGCAGCTTTTCTGTAAAATGCAACAGTCCAACATAAAACCTGACCGAGTTACCTTCCTTGCACTAATATCTGCTTGCAGCCATGCTGGTTTAGTGGATGAAGGATATTACTACTTCAATTTAATGATCAGGGACTATGGTATCAAACCCACAGTTGAGGACTACTCCTGTTTGATCGATCTTCTTGGGCGTGCTGGAAGGTTGCGTGAAGCTTATGGAATTCTTCAAAGAAGCAGTAGCATTTCTGACAATATTGACTTGTTGAGTACAATGTTTTCGGCATGTCAGTTACATGGGGAATTACAATTGGGGGAGGAAGTTGCGAAATCTCTTTTGGAGAAGGATCCTGATGACCCATCAACTTACATTGTATTAGCAAACATGTATGCTTCTGTCAAGAGATGGGAAGAGGCACGTAGAGTGAGACTAAGGATGAAGAAGCTTGGATTGAAGAAGAACCCAGGATGCAGTTGGATTGAGGTTGGCAAGCGGATTCTACCCTTCTTTGTTAAGGATAAAACACATCCAGAATCTGAACTGGTCTATGATTGCCTAGTGAGTTTGTCTGTTCACATGGAAAAGGATGAACTGGACTGGAGTCTTATTAGAGATAATGAATAGCATACACTGTCCAAAACTAGATATCCTTTTATATTTTATACCAATTTACAAGTTCATATTCTCATCCTCATTTAGTTTTTTTAAGGATTGGTTTTTTAATAGTTTATATTTTTTATGGTTATAAAAGTTTATATACTTTTTATTTTATTTATATGCACTTTACCTTTGCTTAAGATGATGGTAATCTTGATTAAGCCATCAAGCTTTTAGTTTTTTTTTTTTTTAAATTATATTAAGTTTTGTTTAGCCAAAAAATAGAAAGACAATATTACCCTTGATCTCAGTTTAACTTACTTTAACCTTGTATCTGTCTCATTACCCCAAAGACTTGATCTTTTAGGTGTCCAACATCAAAACTGGACGTGGTAGCTGGGGAATGTGCGCGGGCGCGCGGAGGGGGGGGGGGGGGGGGTGTTTAACTTCTGTCGTGAAAATTTATTTGTCCCCCCCTTGCTTCTACATTTCCTTCCACAGATCGAAGATCAAAACATAGCATAGAAAGTTTTGATTGGTATTTTTATCAAAATGTATTTTAAGTTATCTTTCTAGACGGCTAGATGGAAGCATGTAGACTGTGTCTTTTATGCGTTCTTGTCTCATACTTTGAAAATGGTTGAACAAGCAAAATTGAATTCTACCGAGCAAAAAGAATAAAAAAAAAAAAACACGAATTCTGATTAACATTTCTTTAAGTAGTATCTGTAATATGTTTGTTGTTGCATCTGTACCCTTTTTTGTGGGCTAAATTCATTTAAAACTCGTGGCAAGAGTATGGGAACCAAAATTTAAGGGACATAGGGATCTTGCTTTATTTATTTGACAAGTGTTGGTGTGATAGTAGAACTGTCCTAGGTTAGGCATGTGCAAATGGTAAAGAGGAGACTGGTGTATATTTTTATCATTCTTCTCTTGCGAACAGGGATGGGGCAAAGCTCCTATCTTTGGTAGGGAAAGCCTTGTAAGGGAAGTTTCTTTTTTTATAAATCTGTTGCCAAACCAGAGTCAATCAGGAGTATTCTTTCTCAGGTATTCTTATATGATACTGAGGATGTATGATCAATGTTATTAGGCAGTAATGTTTATGGTATCAAGGAAGGGGGCTACATAAGCAAAGAAGTATAAAGAATGTTAAGCATGGGCATGGAATTTATGAACAAGGATCCCTGTGGGCAGCAGGAAAACTGCAACCATTACCTTCACTAGAAATTAAAATTTTAAAATCTAAAGAAAGCCTAAATCCTAGTATCACAAATTAACATTTAATAATTCCCATTTCTCAAAAACTTGTCACTGCAAAGTCCAAAAATTAAAAAAAAAAAAAAAAGTGCTTAGCAGATGCCCAAACGCAAGAATAAGGAGTAAGAGAAGACCTTTGTTCTCTTCTCCAAGTTACCTGGGGAAAGCCAGAAATATGACCGTTATGACGGGGAGAATTATGAGCATAATGGTCGGGGCGTGTTCACTGTGATTGTCTAATCTGGGTCGAGTGAGGAAGAACTGGCACTTGCGATTTTGTTTTGATTGCATGGGGTGACAAGGATCCATGGGAGCCCATCGAGCTTGGCAGAACTTCTGGCAAATTTGATTGTGTAGAAGATTTTATTGTCCTCCCTAATGTTGGCCATTGCCCTCAGGTTTCTCTCTCTCTCTCTCTCTCTCTCTCTCTCTCACACACACACACACACACACACACACACAGCACGCAGTGCCTGGGTAAAGATCGCTATTTGTATTTTGCCTTCTAAGGGAACTAGGAATAGCAATACTTTTCATGTCACATTTTGTACCCTTGATTGTGGGCAAATTTAAACGCGAACATGGTTGCAGTGAACCATCACATATGCATAGAAGCTTACCATAATTTTCATGTACCCTTAATTGTGATCAAATTCAAATGTAAAAATTGTTGTGGTGAAAGATCATGTGTGCATAATAAAAGCTTACCCTCATGTTAAGTGGAAAGAAATTATTTATCAAAGTGTTTATGCTTGACGTTCTACAAATATTTTGGTGAATGATAATTTCTAAATTCTAATTGCATAATTTGTTTTCTTGTGTGAAGAATGAGGCAACTCATCTCGTCAACCAACTAATTGAATCCTTCGCTGCTCACCATGCTAAAACTCAAGCTAGTCTTTCTCCAAAGATTATGTAATTAATCACTTTCCAGGTTAGGTTTTTACTTTTTCTTGGTGCATTGAACTAATTGAAGATATGTTGGATTTGCTTGGCATCTATTGCCAATCAACCTATCCTTTTTTCTGTAGCAAGCAACCCAACCAGTAAACACGGTGTGGTTACATCACAATATATAATGTCTTTTTGTCCCATATGAATTTCAGGCCTTAGAAAGCCGCACTGGACAGTCATGTGTCATTATTTACATGATCCCCACTTCTTGTTTTCTTCCTCATATAATTATGTATAACATTGCTTCAAAATGGATGTACATGCAGGGAGGAATTCCAGGACTTACATTATATCACTTAAAGAGGCATCTTCAGGTAACTAAAAATATTTCAGGCCACCCTTGGCTATTTTCTCAACTGTCTGTTCTCTCTTTGTTTGGTGCGTTTGCATTACATTTAATTCCTAGTTGCAGTACTGGATTATTTTTTAACACTATAGTTGGTAGTTCTACCCTTTTAAACAAACCACAATTAATACTGTACATGTCTTTAAGAGGCAGAGAAAATGTCTAACCAAAAAATGTCTTCTTTTTTTTTTCCTCTTAATACTTTTTTATCTTTTTGTTGTTAATCTACAAGCACTGAGATTAAGAGCACATCTTTACTTTTCGATAGAAATACAGGCTCGGTAAGAATCTACATGGACACGTGAACGGTGGGACCAACAAAAATGGTACGTATTCAATAATGATGAGGAGTATAAATTATTTTGCAACTGTTTTGGCAACGGAATAGGAAGAGCATACCAGATTTAAGATTGATTGCAATGGCAGGGGAGAAGATGTCAGAGACAAATAATGGAACTCACACAGTGAGTCCAAGCTTTGGACCCCAAGCAAATAAGTAGGACTCCAAAACCCATTTCACCTTATTTCCGATTTATTTATCAATTCTTTTATTTCCTAACAATTGCTTCCACTGATATTTTACCAACATTTATATCTATGATCAGAAGCTTACATATAAGTGAAGCAATGCAAATGCAAATCGAAGTGCAAAGAAGACTACATGAGCAGCTTGAGGTACATAACACGGACAATTTTTCATGTATTAAATTATTGAGGGGCCTTATTACTCTTACGTACGTACTGACAAGAACTCAGAAGCTACACATCTAGACATATATACTAGTTGCCGTTTGTTGAATTACAGGTCTTAGCTGATCGAACAGGGAACAAAAGATATAAACTTGATCTTATGATGATTGCATGCATGGCAATATTTGTCATTCAGAAAAAAACTTGGTAAAAGGTTTTTGCAGTAATATTTAAATAAAATCTTATCTGATGTAAAACAGGTACAGCGACACTTGCAGCTCCGAATAGAAGCTCAAGGGAAATATCTACAGGCAGTTTTGGAGAAAGCCCAGGAGACTCTCGGAAGACAGAACCCTGGAGCTGTAGGACTGGAGGTTGCCAAGGTTCAGCTTTCCGAGTTGGTGTCAAAAGTATCCACACAATGCTTGAATTCAAAATTTTCAGGGGTGAAATCGAAAGAATTGTCAAGTTTATGCCCACAGCCAAACCTGACATCTCAGCCTACAGATTGTTCGATGGACAGTTGCTTGACCTCCTGTGAAGGCTTGCAATCGCCAAGAGAACAAGATATGCACAATAGTGGAATGGGATTAATAGCTTTTAATGCCTGTGCAACTTTTGAGAAAAAGGAGGCTGACAAGGAGCCTAGACTACGGCAGACTGAACATAGATGGTGCACTGAAGACCTGATCAAGGAAAACAAAAAACTTGTTTCCTCAGTGAACATAAACACAGAAAGATCCATGCTCTCTATAGAAATGGACTCTGTTAGGCAGACTATTATGACATGATATAGATGCATGTATGCTGTGATAATGTTGGTTTTGACGTAGAGCAAAAACAGAACACAAAGGTTGGAAGAGCTGATTTCTTTTGATTCAAAACCATACTTATAGAGATTACATCCAAGATTTTTAAACACATTACCAACTCTACCAATTCCTCTATGCAGACATGCAGCTTAAATTAAACTCATTCACTCATTTTACAAAAAAATAAGTTTAGATTAAGCTTCACAATTTGTCAAAAATATCTAGATACATCTAGTTTAATCAAAAAGATTTTTTTTTTCAGTGACAGCAAGCTCATCACAGCACCATCACTCCTCGTTGGCAAGTTTATTGCTAACTCTAAGCATTGATCTTAGCTGTTCAAATCTGATCCTTGGTAGTGCCTTGGTCGATAAATTAGATCAACTTCTTTCTCCTTTTCTGCTTCTCTTATGAAATGATAATTGATTTTTATATGCTTGATTTTTTCATGAAAGACTGAATTCTTAGCAATTGCAACTCCTGACTTGTTATCACAATAAATCTCGATAGAGTTCTTCTGTTCTTGCTTCAAGTCAGCCAATAACTTTCTTAACCAAATAGCTTGATTTATTGCTGCTGCATCTGCAATATACTCAGTTTCGGCTGTAGATTGCGCCACAGTATCTTGCTTTCTCGAGCTCCAACTGAACACACCCGAACCAATTAGGAATACGAAACTAGATGTGCTCTTCATATATTCATTTGAGCCTGCCAGTTACTATCAGTGTAGCCAATCAGTTTTAATTCCAAAGCTTTTCTGAACCAAACTCCATGATCTTCAGTTGCTTTCACATACCTCAACAGCTTTTTGTAGCTCTTAAATGCACCTCACTTGGTGTTGACATGAATCTAGATAATAAGCTTGCTGCAAACATAATATCTGGCCTTGTTGCCGTTAAATACAACAAACAATCTATCATACTCTTATAGATTCCCTCATCAATTTTTTTAGCTCCATATTCTTTAAGTAATTTTTCATTTATTACCAAAGGAGTGCTAATAGATTTACAATTCAACATTCCAAACTTCTTAAGAACTTTTTTGCAAAATTGCATTTTAGGAAGCTTCACATTTTTGCAAAATTGCATTTAGGCCCCTCCAATTTTGGAAATTTCGCTTTCGGCCTTTCTCACAAGCCCCTGAGACTTTCCTTGCTTCCACGAAGACCCCAAGGCTCTAAGATTGACATTCACACCCCAAACTTTTAGAAATAATAACGTTTAGGCCTTCCTCGGGTATTTTTTGAAAATTGTACTTAGGCCCGTTTTTTCGTTTTGGCTTTAAATCTACTCATTTCTTCCTGAAACCTCTGAAGGGTTATTCTAATTGACAAATCGAAGCTTCCCATAACTTACGTTATCATTTCGGGAGTCTCCTACGAGAATTTGATTTTGCAGCTTAAATGGCGACTGCATTTTTGCTGTACCGAAAATCGTTCTTGATTTCATTTTTTTCCGTCCTAAAAATCATGCCTCGAGATGCTCGTTACAGGCGTTCATTTTTTCTTAGACATTTGGGCTTTAGGGTACTCCCTTCGGCTGATTCGGTAAATTTTTTAGGCTTTTCTGATACCGAATTTCTATTTTTCCTTTAAAATAGTAACCCAAAGTTCTTGGGTATTACATTATCCCCTCCTTAAAGAAATTTTGTCCTCGAAATTTTCGTATTCTTACCTACTAAGACATCAATATTAGGCAATAACTCATAAAAATGACGACTTTTATCTCTTAGTCGTACATTATCATTGATCATTTTGCAACCACATCAATTGCATCACTTACACAACTAAGGCCTATCGGGTATATTGGGTTTTTTTGAACATAATATCCCGTTGTAGCTCTTTACTGTCGGCCATATACCTCGAAAAAACGAAAAAACGGGATGACTTTAGTGTGATTTTTCCACTGAATCTTTATCAGCGGGATGACTTTATTCCTCAGGGCTTGGTTGCGCCGATCTAGGATTCGCTCGGGCGACTCTGGGTAAGTTAGATCGTCTCTTAACTCGATTACTTCCACTCGAATTTCTTGGGTTGGATTCTGTATATGCCTCTGAAGCTGAGACACATGAAAGACATCATGGATGTTGGATAGGCTAACAGGAAGTTCTAGACGATATGCCAACGGTCCAACTCGTTCTTTTATTGGATAAGGTCCAATAAATTGAGGTCTTAGCTTACCTTTTGTCCTTTCCTCGCGTTGTCAAACGCTGAGGCGATACCTTTAGATATACATAATCTCCTACCTCGAATTCCAAATCTCGCATCCTTTTGTCCGCATAAGACTTTTGACGACTTTATGCAGTTCAGATTCTTTCTTGGATCTTTCGAATCTTTTCTGTAGTTTGCCGAACCAGCTTGGGTCCCAATATTTGTTTTTCTCCTACCTTAGTCCAACAGATAGGTGATCGACATTTTCTTCCATATAGAGCCTCATAAGGTGCCATTCCAATACTGCTATGGTAACTGTTGTTATAAGCAAATTCTACTAAGGGCAAATGCTCTTCCCAGTTACCCTCAAAATCCAAAGCACACGACCTTAGCATATCTTCTAATGTTTGAATGGTCCTTTCAGACTGTCCATCGGTCTGCGGGTGATAAGTCATACTAAGATTCAATTTCGTCCCCATGCACTCTTGCAAGCTTCCCCAAAATCTTGAGGTAAACCTTGGATCTTGATCGGAGACTATACTCACAGGCGTGCCATGAAGTCTAATTATCTCTCCAACATACTGCTCCGTAAATTTTCGTACTAGTTTATCCATCCGTGTAGGCAAGAAGTGTGCTGACTTCGTTAGCCTAATGACGATGACCCAAATTGCATCATTGCCTTTCTGACTCCTAGGAAACCCCGTCAAGAAATCCATTGTGACGTGCTCCCACTTCCACTCCGGGATGTCCAGTGGCTTCATGAACCCTGCTGGTCTCTGGTGCTCTATCTTCATTCTTTTGCACGTATCGCATTGCGCCGCTTTTTTTGCCACACTTGTTTTCATTCCCGGCCACCAATAGACCTCTCGGACATCTCTATATATTTTTATGGCTCTCGGGTGTACTGTATAACGAGTTCTCTGGGCTTCATTAAGAACTCTTTGTCTCAAATCTTTCAAATTTGGCACGTAAATCCTTCCCCGAAACCTCAGTATGCCATCATGCATTTCAAAATCAGGTCTCTTAGGCTGGCCATGCTCGTCCACCCATAGATGTATTCGTTTATCATCCACATATGCCTTCCGTATTTCGTTCACCAAATCCAGTTGAACTACCATGCCAGCGATAAGGATGGACAATTCCTTCAGCACTACACTCACCGTTAGATGGCTAAAAGCCTCCAACATTTGCCACTCACAGGCCATCATTCCGGCCATAGAGATAGGTACATTCCTACTCAGTGCGTCAGCCACCACATTGGCATTCCCTGGGTGATATCGTATGGTGCAGTCATAGTCCTTCAGAAATTCCATCTACCGTCGCTGCCTAAGGTTCAGCTCCTTTCGCGAGAACACGTACTTCAAGCTCTTGTGGTCTGTGAACACCTCAAAGGTTTCACCATACAGGTAATGTCTCCATAGCTTCAGAGCATATATCACGGCCGCCAATTCCAGATCATGTGTCGGGTAGTTTTCTTCGTGCCTCTTCAACTGTCGCGACCCATATGCGATCACTTGGTCGTGTTGCATTAACACGCAACCTAGCCCTATCTTAGAGGCATCTATATACACAACGAATCCCCCGTCCCATCTGGCATTGCTAAAACAGGTGCCGAGGTTAATTTATTTTTGAGCTCTTGAAAACTTTCATCACACTTGGCCGTCCATTCGAACTTACCATCTTTTCGAATGAGTTTCGTCATTGACGAGGCTATTTTTGAAAATCCCTTCATGAATCTTCGATAGTAGCCTGCTAATCCTAAAAAGCTTTGCACCTCTGTCACATTCGTTGGCTGCTTCCATCCCTGAACAACCTCAATTTTTTCCGGATCTACTGAGATTCCCTCGGCAGAGATTACGTGTCCAAGAAACGCGACTTGGGGTAGCCAGAACTCACACTTCGAGAACTTGGCGTACAACTGGTGCTTCTTGAGTGTTCCTAGCACCACCCTTAAGTGTTCTTCATGATTACTCTTATTTGAGGAATATATCAATATATCATCTATAAACACGATCACGAACTGATCTAGATAGGGTCTGAACACCCTATTCATGAGATCCATAAATGCTGCTAAAGCATTCGTTAATCTAAATGGCATCACGAAATACTCGAAATGGTCATACCTCAACCGAAAGGCTGTTTTCGGAATATCTTCGGGCTTAATACTTAATTGGTAGTATCCAAACCTCAAGTCGATCTTTGAAAATATCTTTACCCCTTGCAATTGATCGAACAACTCATTGATTCTCGGGAGTGGATACTTATTTTTTATCGTGGCTTTATTCAGCTGACAGTAGTCAATACACATCCTCAAGCTTCCATCATTTTTCTTTAAAAATAGCACTGGCGCGCCCCACGGCGATGTGCTCGACCTAATGAATCCCTTATCGGTCAGCTCCTGAAGCTGACTCCTTAATTCCCTCATTTCTGCCGGGGCCATTCGATATGGAGGAATAGATATCGATTTGGTTCCTGGTACTAGCTCGACTGAAAACTCGATCTCTCGAGGCGGCGATAGTCCTGGTAGATCTTCTGGAAACACATCTTCATACTCTCGTACTATCCGCACCTCTTCGAGTTTTGGTACTTTTTTTTCTTCCAAACGAGCATAGGCTATACATCCATGAGCGCCCTGGCTTATCAATTTTTCTGCCTTCATCGCCGAAATCATTTTCCCATTCCTAGGGTCACCCTGCCCTCGAAATTTAAGCCATTCCCCTTCGGGTTTGTTTATGGTCATTATCTTCTTTCGACAATCTATTTTAGCGTCGTATCTAGACAAGAAATCCATTCCTAAGATTACGTCGAAGTCATACACGTCTAGCAAAATTAGATCGACTTGAAATTGAGCATCACTTAAACTAATTTAGCATTCTTCTATCACTTTTGAGGACCTCGTACTTTTACCCATGGGAGTCGAAATTATTATCAGAGATTCCATAGGTCTAGCCTCTACCTCCAAACTTGTAGCCAAAGCATACGACATAAATGAATGCGTTGACCCAGGGTCTATCAGTGCATGAACAAGGGTATCCGATATGAAAAGCGTACCTTGCATGACTGTCGGATCTGTCCCCACATCTTCCTTGGTGAGGTTGTAGACACATACCTGACGAGTCCCACGAGCCTCTCCTATTTTTTCAGTTGGCCCATCTACTTGTCCTAGTCTTGGCCTCTTCGGGCAGTTACTTGAATAGTGCCCTGGTTGATTGCACTGGAAACACACTATCTTCGACAGGTCTTTAACTGGAGGTGTTTCCTTTCTCTTGCGACAATCCCTACTTATGTGCCCTTGCTTTCTGCAGGAATAACAAATAGGCGTTCCTGCTAAGCATTTCCTCCTTGGATGGTTCTTTTTGCACTTGAAGCATTGCTTGTCGCTCTAGGGATTTTTATTTCCCATTTTCTGCTTCGGGTCCCCTTTTGTTTCTCCAGACCTAATCTGCTTCACTTGCAGAAGGTTCCTCTCCGTCGTTAAAGCTTTACTTAAGGCTTCCTCATATGATTCGATCGACCATGTGCTCAAGGCTTGCAGCAGATCCACTAGAAGTCCTGACATAAACTTTTGTGCCTTCTACCACTCATCAGTATCATACATCGGCACGTACTTAATGAGCTGATTGAATTTGGTGTCATATTGAGCTACCGTCATTTCTCCGGTTTGCTTCAAGTTCGCAAACTCCCAGCTCTTCTCTTGCCTCCAAGTAAGGGGGAAGTATTTATCATTGAAGGCCTTCTTGAATGCCTCCCATACTGATACTGGGGTCTCTTCAGTTTCAGACCCTTGTCTCGAGTGGGACCTTTGCAACGCTCGCTTTGCAGTTTGCCACCATTTCCCAGCTTCTTCCTCTAACATAAAAGTGGCACAGTTTAATTTTTTCTCATCGTTGTATTAGAGATGTCAAAGCAACTTCTCTGTCTGCTCTAACCAGTACTTAGCCAAGCTAGGGTCATCATGGGGCTTCCCTTTAAACGTTGGCGGTCGCTGTCGTCGGTATTGATCCAGCACGTTTTTAGTGTGCCTGACCGGGTCTTCTTTGGTTGTGTATGCCAAAAGATTCTCTATAACCCTCTCGAGGCGATCCAAGTGTCCTTCAGGAATTGATGATTCCGTCTCCGTCTCCCCCGTTCGGATGCTACTACTGTAGTGGCGATTTCCACTACTTCTTATATCCTCTATACCTCGATTGGGGCTGACAGGAGTTATATTCCTTTGCTGTCTTGTGGTTACCATCTGAAAGACAAGACGAAATCTCATTGCACGAGAAAAAGGAAATTTCATTTTATAACATTTTATATAACATCGATTACGAGAAACATAAGGCATACATCCCAAAATACTAGTAAGCGAGAACATAAGATCGTCCACGATTCTTTTCTATGGGCTGGCAAACTTCCAGACCCAAACATCATCGCTTATCATGTCATCCTCAGATTCAACCTCGGGTCCTTCGAGATCGTCGTGCACCATTACTCCTTCTTCATCGTCCGAGTTGAGGTAACCGACGCCCATCATATTGGCATCGGCTGCCACCATGTCTTCCCAATTTTCATCGGGGTTGGACATTTCTTCTTCCTCCAGTTCATCTCCTTCGTACATGTTGAGGGCATGGTCGCAAAACTACTGGCAGTAGAAGTACAAGGATGCATAGTTGCCTTGGAGGTAAAGTCCTTCGGCTAGGTCTCTCCATATTCCCTCCATATGATTGACCAGAAAATTGACTTGGGCAGTCATTAGGCTTGGTCGCATGAAACTGCTCGACGGCACATCTCTTAGAATTCCTTCGAGGAGGTCTAGGCGACTGAAGACATCCACCACAATTAGCTCGTTATCTGCCCATCGGCTGATCCAGTGGGTCACCCAAAACTGCTCGAGATAATCGTTTTCCATGCTGCCAATTAAAAATCAGTTAGATTTTCTACTATTCATCGGGAACAGTAGCCATTCAGTGTTTTGTACATGAATAGTGCACCAAGTAAGTTCCCAAGTAAGAGAGGTGGGTCACAATGGACACACTTAAGTACCAAATTTTGTCTTAGCTAGAACTTTCCTAGACATGCGCATTTCAGTACAACATACTTAAGTTCGTAACCTTTAAACTTCGATCATCAATCTCTTAATCTATAGAGAAGGATTTCTTAATCTAAGTTTTCTAAACATCGAGTTCATAGATCCTTAAAGATCTATCCTGATTCTCCAAATAGAACTTTGTCTCTAGTACCAACTGTAACACCCCGTCTTCCAGGGTATTAATATATGCTAGGATTTTTTTTTTTTAAACATAAACCGACAATAAATCCTCAACATAACTTTTATTTAATAACACTCCTAAATATAACGGAAGCAAGATCAGAACCTATATAATACCTCAAAAACACAACATATGAGGGTACATACATATTGTTCGCCCAACATAACATTACCAACAATATTAAAATCCAAACAATACATCCGAATAAAGTAGATAGTCCTAGTCCCACATGGGATCCACAAAATTTCCACCACGATCATGCCTCAATCACTTCCTTGCCCTTCTAGCTGCGTGGCTCGCCTGGAACGTGGAATATTCCAGGGACATAATTCAATATTAGAAGATGAAATTTTCTAAGTAAGGGTTAGATAAGTATGAATGAATGATGCATGATGCATGGACAATTATAAACCTATACCCATAATATAACTTCCCAGACCTACCAGCCCGGCACGGAACCCTAGGCAGAATCCCGAACCTCTTACGGGATAAGCCTAATGTTGTTCCATTAATTGCCCTAGGGGAATTTTGGCTACACTCTCAGGGTAACATCCCAACCCCATACACAAGTTTCAATATGAAAAAAATATCGTGTCGTGCGTATATCACGTTTTCCCATGCAATAGTATATGAACGAAGATGATCATAAAATGTGAAAATATTATGCATAGCGAGGAAAATCATATCATATATGAGTTATAGGTACAAAACCACTCACCTTTCACAGTTATCGGGATACCTCAAAAAATGTACAAACTGCCTCGATTTGCATGCCAACCTTAAAATTCGCACCAACTATTTCACCTCACTTCCCAAAGCACTCTAAAATAGCTCGAAAAGATGGCCGGAAGTGGTCCAACTGGAAGCTTGAAGTCTCGGCCGACTCGACCAAATCGCTTCTTCGGCGAGCTTCGAAACCCACTCGATCCGGCTCCTTTGCTCTCCAAACTTTCCAGAAACGACCTACTACCCTCAAAGATCAAAAGCCCTTTATCATGGATGCTCGATTCGGCCTCTAACCCTTCGAATTTTTGCTTCTAATTTCCACAAACCGTCGGCCATTGAAGGCCTATTTCTAGCAGAAATCGGGCCTCGAAACACCCATGGCCGTCTTCACCGAGGTCTCAAACCTCCCAAACCGCCCTTGGATGACCAAAAAGCATTGACCAAGCCCCTAAAAAACATGATTACAGGTTTGGCCATGGCCGACCCATTCGCGGTCGATTTTTTTTTTATTTTTCGGCCACCCCCACGCTTGTTGTCGGCCAAGACTCGCTCCCTACGCGTGCCCGACCGTCCCCCTTGAACTTCCTGTAGTTGGAACCGCCTGGTCGGAGGTTGCTGAGGCTGTCGGCCATGGAAGCTTCACATTTTTGCAAAATTGCATTTAGGCCCCTCTAGTTTTGGAAATTTCGCTTTCGGCCTTTCTCACAAGCCCCTGAGATTTTCCTTGCTTCCATGAAGACCCCAAGGCTCTAAGATTGACATTCACACCCCAAACTTTCAGAAATAATAACGTTTAGGCCTCCCTCAGGCATTTTCTAAAAATTACACTTAGGCCCGTTTCTCCGTTTTGGCTTTAAATCTACTCGTTTCTTCCTGAAACCTTTGAAGGGTTGTTCTAATCGACAAACCGAAGCTTCCCATATCATTTCAGGAGTCTCCTACGAGAATTCGGTTTTGCAGCTTAAATGGCGGCTGCATTTTTGCTGTACCAAAAATTGTTCCTGATTTCTTTTCTTTCGGTCCTAAAAATCATGCCTTGAGATGCTCGTTACAGGCGTTCATTTTTTCTTAGACATTTGGGCTTTAGGGTACTCCCTTCGACTGATTCGGTAAATTTTTTGGGCTTTTCTGATACCGAATTTCCTCGAATTTCTATTTTTCCTTTAAAATAATAACCCAAAGTTATTTGGTATTACATTCTCCCCTCCTTAAAGAAATTTTGTCCTTGAAATTTTCGTATTCTTACCTACTAAGACATCAATATTAGGCAATAACTCATAAAAGTGACGACTTTTATCTCTTAGTCGTGCATTATCACTGATCATTTTGCAACCACATCAATTGCATCACTTACAACAATTAAGGAAATTTTATAAATTGAAAGATTAGGAAAGTATTCTAATCTGGTTTAGGAAACTAAACAAGAATAGCAATAAAGATTTGTTGCCTCTTCTCCTTTCCTTCTAGAAGACTGATTTCCATCCTCTTTTTATGCCAACACTCCCCCTCAAGCTGGTGAATGAATATCCATCATTCCCAACTTGCATACTAAGCTTTCAAATCTTCTAGTTGCCAATCCTTTTGTTAGGAGATCAACCACTTGTTGCTCAGAAGGAACATAGGTAATTTGTATTATACCTTTCTCAAGTTTTTCCTTTATAAAGTGCCAATCGATCTCGATGTGCTTAGTTCTGTCATGTTGTACATGATTATGCACAATGCTTATAACCAATTGATTATCACAAAATAACCTGGTTGGTTCATTGATAGCTATCTTCAAATCTTCCAGCACAATTCTCATCCATAGAAGTTCACATGACCCAAGTGCCATAGCTCTGAATTCTGCCTTTGTACTTGACCTTGCCACTATGTTTTGCTTCTTACTTCGCCAAGAAATCAAATTGCTCCCTAAGAATATGCAGTAGCCTGTAGTAGATCTCCTATCAGATAAAAATCCAACATAATTTGCATATGTATATCCTTGTATATCCAATTATCCTCCTGTTTTAAATAGAATTCCTTTACCCGGGGCTGTCTTCAAATAGCACAGTATTCTTCTGACAGCTTGTATCTGACCCTCGGTAGGGTAATGCATGAATTAACTTATTAAACTCATAGCATAGGCGATGCCTGGCCTAATGTGAAATAAGTAAATCAACCTCCCTATCAACCTCTGATACCTTTCCTTGTCCACAATTGGGCTCTCTGTGTCTCCTCCTACTTTTGCATTTAATTCTACTGGAGTGTTTACTCCTTTGCTTCCTAGTAACCCTAGCTCCTTCAAAAGATCCAATATGTATTTGCATTGGGATAGGAATATACCTTCTTCGGAGTATACCACCTTTATTCCTAAAAAATATTTGAGTGACCCAAGATCCTTGATTTCGAAATTGTGAGATAACTTCCTCTTTAGATCTTACTGCTCCTCCACATCATCTCCTATCACAATAATGTCATCCACATACACCAATAGTGTTGTCACCTTTCCATTCCCCTAGTGTTTAAAGAAAAAGGTGTGATCCCCCCATATGTCTCATGGCTCTAGAGAACTTGTCAAACCTGGCTCTTGGTGATTTCTTGAGACCATAAAATGCCTTTTTAAGTCAACACACCTCTCCACCTTTTCCTTTCTGAAATCTCGGTGGCTGCTCCATAAATACTTCCTCCTCTAACTCACCATAAAGAACTACATTCTTCACATCTAGCTGATGTAATCTCCACCCATAGCATGTTGCCAAAGACAATAGAATTCTTATCGTGGTCATCTTTGCTACTGGTTTGGGTGTAACCCTTGGTTCCTAATCGAGCCTTGTATCTTTCCAAAGAACCATCTACATTGTACTTTAGGTTGAAAACCCATCTACAATCCACTGGAACTATTTCTCTCGGCTTAGGAACTAGATCCCATGTATTGTTTTTCTTTAATGCTCTCATCTCCTTTTGGATGGCCATCATTTAATTTTGATCTTTTAAGGCCTCTTCCACTAACTTAGAAATAATAGTGGAGTAAAGAGAAATCAGGAAGCTCTTATGTCTTGGGGACAATCTGTGGTAAGAAAGATAATTGGCTAGAGGATGCTGAGTGCATCTCCTAACTCCTTTTCTAATAGCAATAAGGATATCCAAATCAGTAGAAAAGGAATGAATAGGGTCAAGAGAGTCAACCTTTTCAATACTTGGCTAGGAGTAAGATGTTGCTTCATGCTGAGGTGAAGACATGAACTGTTGTTTCCTGTGATAGACAAAAAAAGTACCCTTGAATTTGACTGGAAATGGGAAATCTGATGGCTTGGCTTGGTTTGGGCTTAGGTTGGGATGAGGAAGAGCATGGTCACTATCTTGATCAACAACTGTAACTAGCTGATCAGTGGCCTGATCGGTGGCTGTAGTGGGATGAGTAACATGGACAGCTCTGGAAGTATCGGTCAAATTTGTGGGAAGAACAAGATCAGGGTTAGGAAGAACAAGATCTGGGTTAGGAAGGGTTACGGCTGCTTGGTCTTCGTTCCAAGGAGTCTCCCCTTGAAAACCAAGATTAAGAGGACCAAAGAACTTCCTAGTAGGGGGTGATAACATTTGTAACCTTTTTGGGTAAGAGAGTAACCAAGGAAGAGACACTTAAGAGCCCTTGGATCTTTTCACGGGCCTGTTGAGGGATATGAACAAAGGCTACACTATCAAAAACCCTAAGAGGAAAAGGGGTATGTAAGTTGATGGAAGGGAAAAATGAGGAGAGACACTGAAATGGGTTGCAATGATCAAGAAGCTTAGATGGCACTCGATTGATTAGGTAGGCTATACTTAAGACAACCTCTCCCGAGAAACTTCTAGGGACATTATGAGAATGAAGAAGGGACCAGGTGACATTTAGGAGGTGTGTAACACCCCGCTTTTTCGGGTGCGTTATAAACTGGGACAATTCTGGGATAATAATTTTTTTTCTATTTAAAACCACGACTAAACCATATAATTTTTCTTATCCATCCCAAAATTTCCATACATATATCTCGAAAGAGAATCATCATATATATCAAATGCGAAAGCTAGAATCGAACCTGACATCTTAACATTAATCATAAATCAACTCTTACATCATCGCTTCTTGAACTTAATCCTTAATACAAGACTATTCATTAATGGAACATAAGTTCTCAACATAACTTAATACATAACATAAGTTCTTAACCAACATTAACCCTAAATAGGGTTATACATTATCATTCCTTAAACTTCAATCATAAATCATATCTTACATCATGAACTTTCAAAACGTTCAGAGAACAAAGTAGCAGAACTTAAATACATGGGCTACATATCATACATTTCATTCACATTCATTTCATCATGCACTTTGCCAAGTGTCATTTCATGCCTCATTCATCTTCGTTTATGCTACAATCTCTATCTGGAATGTTTGAATATTTCAGGGGTAAAGCCCAAGTTAGATGATGAATCATCTAAGTAAGCATTCATTTAAAAATTTGCATGCGTGAGTGCAAAATGCAACAATGTCCTGTCCACTTGGCCGTTTGAGCCGACAAGCCTTTAACAACTTTCATACCGGCCTAAGCCGACGTAATAACTTACATACCGGCCTGAGCCGACGTTGTTTGTCCGTACTCTTAAACATATGCAATGCATGATGGATGGTAACGTTTATGTATGTATGCATCTCATCATAACATGTTAATGCACCTACGTGCAAACACATCGTAACATAACATGTCAACATGCCAAAACATACATAATTTCAACATATAGGCAATTCATTTCAAATAATAGGGCACGTTTTTAGAAAATACTTTTCATAAATAAAATAAATTTTGAGAAAACTAGTTTACCTTTGCAATCTGCTTAAACCTCGAGAAGCATGCTTTTAACCTCAAGTGTGCGATTGCCTCGATTTGCATGCCAATCTCAAAATTCGCACAAATTACTTCATCTTAAGTTTCAAAGCATCATAATCACCATATTTATTTAAATAAACATTAAAACCTATTTTTCCATAATTTCTGGCATTTTCTTTAATTTTCTTTCTATATATTTCTTAAATATTTTTTTAAATAGATTACTATGACAATTCATAAAATAGTATTCTTGAATTTTTAGTTTTAGGAAATTTCACTCACCTTGATTTAGCCCCTAGGCTTTCTCGATATACGCGCACTCGATCTTGAAACATGTGCCCGACCCATTTTTCTCACAAAAATCTCCGGAATATTAATACATCTCCATTTCCTAATTTTCTATAATTTTTCGGGAGTTTTCAAAATTTTTCTCCATTTCTTTTCCTTTTTCTCCTTTATTTTATTTTATTTTTCTTTTATTTTCTTCTTCTTCTTCTTCTTCTTCACTGCAACGCACCCGCGCACAGCTCCTTCCTCTCTTTTCTCTTTTTCTTCTTTCTTCTTTCCTTTTCTTCTTTCTTCTTCTCTTCCTCTTCTTCTTCTTCACCCGCGAGCTGCCTGCAACTTGCGCATGGCCGCCCGCCACCACTGGCTCCCGCTCACTTGCCCGCGGCCATGGCCGTGACTCGCCATCGCCTCGCTTCCACCTTGCCGCTCGCCATCGACTGCACCGCGCGCTACTGCCCGCGTTGCTTCCTCGCTCAACCGCCGAGCTCACGGCTGCCATGGCTGAAAATCAGCCACAATTGTGGCCCTCTAATTGCTCTCATTTCTTCTTCTACTTTCGGTTACCCACTCCCCACTTCTTCTCTCTGATTATTGCTTTCTTCATGGCCATGGTTTGCTGCCATTTATAGGCAGCCATTTGCTTCCACATATCACACATACGCACACAAATACATATATATATATAAATTATACATCAATTCCTATCTCAATCACCTATTCCAAATCTCTTCCGAATTTCCTCCCACACACACACATACACAACATCGTGCTGCATGCTGCAAATACACCTCCATTCGCATGCCATTTCTGCGCACACACAGCACACACATAGCACACACAACACACACACACACATATATATATAATTTATTGTATATTATATTATAATAATAAAAATTATAAATTTAAATCCCACTTTTTATCTATATTTTAGTTAGCAATTTCCCTAATTGCAATTATACTCTCAAACGACAAATTAATTTGCGTTACGATACATTAAATCCTAAATTAATAATTCCAAACTTATTCGATAAGGACAATTTCGTCCATGCGCCATCATCGGACCTTTGTTTCATCCTAAAACCACTTTAGGGTTGATCGTTATGAAAAACAAGAGCCCCCATAGGGTTCCGTTGATTTTTCGGAAGTCTCTTACGATAATTTGGTATTTCAGCCTAAAACGAAACTGTATTTTAGCTGTACCGAAAATCATCTTAATTCAAATTTACTTTACTTCCATAAATCCTATTTTGGAACGCTCATCGAGACCATATCATTTTCCATAGCCAATTACACTCTAGGACATTCCCTGCAGTTGATTCAGTGATCCATTTTGCTATTAAACTCACTTTTCGGTATTTTAATCTCACCGAAATTACATTGCAACCTTATGCTGAAACGGGGTCTTACAAGGTGTCTCATCTTTTGCTCAGCAACTCCATTTTGTTGTGGAGTGTTAATGCAGGAAGATTCATGTATAACTCCTTTGTCTTGAATTTTTTTTTGCAAATGCTAATTACAATAATCTTTAACGTTATCAGTTCGAAATTTTTGAATATGAGAACCAAATTGAGTCATAATCATGGAATAAAAGTGAGGTAATACAGTGCTAACAGCTACCTTATCCTTTAAGAGAAATACTAAGTCATTCTAGTGTAATCATCAATAAAAGAGATGAATCACTTTGCCCCAGAACAATTAAGAGTTCTAGATGGTCCCCAAACATCTGAATGCGCAAGAGCAAAAGGATGAGCATATCTTTTATTACTAATAGGATAAGGGACTCGGTGATGTTTTGAAAGTTCGCATACATCACAATGAAAAACACTAGGATCTGATTGTTTGAATAAAATAGGAAGCATAGCTTTTAATAAGTAGAAAAGAGGATGCCCAAGATGGTAATGGTGAAGCCAAATATCCGAATGAGAGGATTGGGAGAAGCAGGTTGCTTTAGGCAGAAATTTGACAGGTTGTAGTAGCTCCAATTTAATGGCATACAGTCCATGTTTTTCCTCAGCAACTCCAATCATTATTCTCATAGCCATGTCCTGAAATTCACACGAATGAGGAGAGAAAATTACTCGACAATTGAGATCTCTAGTGAGTTGGGGAACAAAAATTAGGTTTGTGGATAAATTAGGGACATGTAAAACTGTTTTAACAGAGAGATTAGGGTTAAAAGTCACTTGTCCCTAACCTTTGATGGGAATATAAGTTCCATTAGCAATCACAATCTATTGGGGTATTTCAAGAGGCTTATAGATGGTAAAAACATTGGAATCATAAGATATATGATATGTAGCTCCTGAGTCTAAATTTCACGTGTTATTCCTATTAGTTTATAGGCTATTAAAGAACTCAAAACACTTTTACCTGATTGTTCACCTTGATAGGCAATGGAGCATGATCTTCCTTGAATTGATTTCAGAAACTCCTTGAGTTTGCTGATTTCATCAGGATTAAGTTGTTGCAGCTCCTGTTCTGCCTCTATATCAGTCTTTTTCACCACTTCTCCTGGCTTATTTGAGAGATAAGCCTGATTTTTAGGCATGTCCTGATTTCTAAAGGACATATGTTTGAATCCTCCTAGCTTCTGTAACACAACATCCTTCCTATGCAACTTGAAGCATGTCTCACTAGTATGCCTCAGCTTCTGACAATAAGTGCAGCACAAGCCCTCCTTACCATGCACTCGGGGTTGTCCTTTTACTCTTCCTTATCGCATTTTAAACTTTGATCCTTCACCTTTTGATAGGATACCAGGTAGAATTCCAACAACAATCAATTATCAATAGTTTCTAATACTTTTCAGCAAGAAAACAAGAATAAACCAGGGCATTCGAGAGGCCCTTAACTCTCCCAATTCTTTTATCAAAAACTAGCTACCATTCTCTTTCTTTTCCCCTCTTATTTATACCTTTCCTTCCCATATTTCTAACTGAATTTCCTTCGCACATACTGATTATTACCTCAGCATGTGGATTACAATTCTACCCCTCCCATGTGCACATGTTGGTTGTTACACCTGCATCAAAAACTAGCAATAGAAGGTGAAAAGATTGCTTGTGGCATCTTTGGTAAGTCCGGTGCACCGGCGGCCTATCATTACTCCCCTCCCGCACTTTCACCTTGTCCTCAAGGTGAAAAGATGGAAATTGTAGCTGAATTATGTTGTAGGGCTCCAAAGTTACCTCTAATGGTTGTAAGCCCTTCCACTGTACCAAGATATCAAGCCCGCGCAAGTTAGACCCCTGACCAGGCCGAACTCCCAGCACCGCTTCGGGTTCAACCTTCATCTCTAAGTCTGCCTTCAGCTGGTGGGGAATCTCCACTCTTACTCCCACTTCTCCTTTGGCCTCTCTTAGCTAGGACACATGGAAAACATGATGAATATGGCAGTGTGCTAGTGGTGTCAGTTTATAAGCCATCGGTCCCACCCTCCTCTCAATTTCAAATAGCCCATAGTACCTAGGATCCAACTTCTCATTTGGGTAGGCAGCTAGGAACTTCCTTCGATACGACTTGATTTTTAAATAGACAAAGTCACCAATAACAAACTGCACATCCTTTCTTTTTCGGTCAGCCCCCTTCTTCATGATTGCTTGAGCTCTTGCCAATTGGTCCTTGAGTTCTTCCAACGCTAAATCTCGCTCCATCAGTTGTTGTTCTACTGCAGACACCTAGGTAGTGCCTTTGTCAAACCTTATCAAGGTTAGTGGTTCCCTTCCATAAATTGCTTGGAAGGGAGTCACTTTTGAAGCAGTGTGGTGTGATGTGTTATTCCACAATTCAGCCCATAGCAGCCACACATACCATCCCATGGGTCTTGCTAATGCAAAACAGCTCAAGTACGTCTATAGGGTCCAATTGAGGACCTCCATTTGCCCGTCCGTTTACGGGTGGTAGGCCGTACTACGATTAAGCTTAGTACCTTGAAGCCAAAACAACTCCTTCCAAAAACGGCTCATGAATACCTTGTCTCTATCCGAAACAATAGACTGAGGCATACCATGAAGCCTCACTATCTCTTTGACAAAAATTCCAGGTACTACTCCTGCTGTGAACGGATGCTTGAGACTAATGAAGTGTCCATATTTGCTGAGTCTATCCACAACCACAAGTATAGAATTCATATGGCCCGACTTTGGTAAACCCTCAATAAAATCCATGGCTATATCCTCTCAAATCTGATCGGGAATAGGAAGAGACTGTAGAAGACCCCCCTGGTGTTAAAAATTCATACTTATTTTGCTGGCAAACGTCACAATTTCCCACATATTGGCGTATGTCTCTTCATACCAGCCCAATAAACACTCGCTGCAATCCGTTTATAGGTTTTCAAGAACCCAGAATGACCTCCTACACTTCCATCGTGACCCTTATAGAGTAATAATGGAATTAGGGAAGAACCCTTAGGCAGGAACAACCGCCATTTGTAAAGGAGCTGGTCACCAACTAGCTGGAATTCTGATTGGGAAGTCAGATCCTGCTGTAACTCCCTTATAATTCCCTGGAAGTAAGCGTCCTTCTTCTCCTCTCGGGCTAGCTGATCTAATTGCACCACCTTTGGAACTGTTAGTGCGAATAAGGCTGTTGGGTGACTGATTCTCGAAAGGCTATCCGCAGCCTTATTTTCCAACCCTGGCCAATAGTGTATCTTGAAGAGAAACCCCATCAACTTCAACATCCATCTTTGATATTCCGGGCTCACCATTCTCTACTCCAATAAAAACTTCAAGCTCTTTTGATCGATCCTTACAATGAACTTTCTTCCCAAGAGGTAATGCCTCTATTTTTGGACTGTAAACACCATGGCCATCAGCTCCCTTTCGTAAACTGATTTTTTTCTCTCCAATGGTTTAAGAGCATGGTTGAAGTATGCAACCGGCCTAAGATTCTGCATCAATACCGCCCCTAACCCTTGCCCCGAAGCATCAGACTCAATTATAAAGGGCTAATCGAAATCTGACAGGGCTAGAACTGGGAGCGACACCATTGGTGTTTTGAGCTCCTTGAAGGCTCGCTCAGCCTCCCCATGCCAAAAAAAATTATTCTTCTTTAGTCTCTCCGTGAGGGGCCATGCCATCTTGCCATAATCCTTTACAAACCTCCTATAGTACCCCGTGAGATCAGGGAATCCCCTCAATTCCTTCAAAGAAGTGGGTGTAGGCCAGTCCAACATGGCTTGCACCTTGCAACGATCAGTTGACACGCCTTGCTGGGAGATGATATGGCCAAGATACTCAACTTCCAACTGCCGGAAGGAACATTTCTTCTTGTTTGCAAACAACTGATTTTCAGCCAGTAACTCCAGAACACAGCGCAAGTGCTACACATGTTGTTCAAAATTTTGGCTATAAATTAATATGTCATAAAAAAATACTAACAAAAATCATCTCAAAAACTCCGTGAATACATCATTCATTAAAGATTGGAAGGTGGCCGGTGCATTCGTCAATCCGAAGGGCATAACGAGGAATTCATAGTGGCCCTCGTGTGTTTGAATTGCAGTTTTTAGCTTATCTCCAGCCTTGACTCGAATATGATGATAACCAGATTTGAGATCCAATTTCAAAAAAACCTTAGCCCCATGTAATTCATCTAACAGCTCATCAATGACTAGGATTGGAAACTTGTGGGGGACTGTTACTTTGTTGAGAGCCCGGTAATCTACACAAAATCTCCATCCCCCGTCTTTCATTTTAACGAGTAATACTGGATTGGAATAGGGGCTGACATTTGGCTTTATAATTCCAGCTACCAACATCTCACGTACCATCTTCTCGATCTCGTTTTTTTTTAAGATAAGGGTAGTAGTAAGGTCGAACACTAACTGGGGGAGTGTCGGGTAGAAGGTTGATGGCATGGTCCTTATTTTTGGTGGGTGGTAGTCCCTCTGGGCTGGCAAAAACCCCTTCGAACTCAGCCAATAATTCCTCTAAATTTCAGGGCAGTCCCACTTGCAATTCATTAAATTCGGCAACCACCTCTCCTATTTCCAGCAGTACTCTCTCTCCATTTTCTTTAAACGTCTTCATCATGGCTTTTAAGGAGACTAATGTCTTACTTAAGCTAGGATCACCCTGCAAGGACACGACCATTCCCCCCATTTGAAACTTCATGGTCAGATTCCTCCAATCTATTAGTGTAGGTGCTCTAGACCCAATCAGATTGGGCATATTATACACTGACAATTGTACTCATGTTTATTATTTGAATAAGGAGTTATTCAAATTCATAAGAAGTCATTCTATTAGTTTCTTGTTATTATTGTAATAACCGAATGAAACTAGATAGAAGTCCATATGGTGTATACTGTGATTAATTTCTAAAGATGTGAGATGATGCATCACAGTTTCTAAACATCATTAAATGTCTCAAGTCGTAGCAATGTCAAGAATGGACATTGACAATTGCGGTAAGACTTGTATGTGCTATATTTTTGCTATGTGATAGCAATGGGGGTGTCACACCCATAGGCATGAGATGTCTAGACAAGTACATAGGTGACCAATGTTGGAGAACGTGTCACTAAACATGACTCGCCATGAGAATCTATTTTGGTTATATGTTGATGGAATTCTCATACGAGATGGGTGTAACTAATCCTTGGACCTGAGGTTGTCACGGTCATCTCATGAGAAGACCGGTATGCTTTGACATCGTTTCGATGGGCCTAGATAAAGGCTGTACGTGGGCGATTGTTGGGTATATCGCAAGGCTTATGGAGATGGGTGCATAGCCAAGATGAGACTCGTTTATCCCTTGATAGAGGATGATGTATCTAAGGCGCCTTCGGTGGATATTCACTTTAAATCCATGGCCATGGTGAAAGAGATCAATAAGGAGTTATTGATTCACTTTCTATTAAATGAAGATATCCGAATGACCGAAGAAAAACTTATGTGATGATAATCAAGCAACACATTGCTAACTTGAGATCACATAGGATACATTGACAAGATGATCGAATTACACAGTAACCATGCTCGTGAAAGGTTATTTGCGGATTATGAATCATTCTGAATAATTGTGTAGGCATGATGCCTTCCTAGAGTCCAATCTTGTCTTATGTGTTCATACCAACACATTGCCAATATATTCAGAACCCTAATGAGTCATACGTAATAGGCATGGTCCCTGGCTTAAACCAGGAGAGTGGACGTATGGTTAAGTGGGATACTTCAGCAAGAAGTTGTGCTGTCGTAGGTTCTCACGGAAAAAGAACAAATAGACGTAATGACGTCGATATGATGAGTGGTTGTCATAATGGAAAGAGTTTCCTAAAATGGTAATTAATTAAATTAGGAAGGAGTTTCTAATTTAATAATTTTCTATTTGTTGGAGTGAAAAATAGGAAATAAATTAGATTTGGGCCACAATATTTTATTTAAACCTATAATTGGATTTAGGCCACTTAATTATATTTCTAGATGGACTAGGATAAACCCACTTAAAATTCTAATTGAATTAGAATTAATGGATTAGCTCAATCCATTAGGGTTCGAGAAACCCTAAGATATTTCAATATAAATATCCCTTTATGGGTTTCGCAAATTAGTAGGGGTTTTTGGTGTCGTTTTTCAAGAGTTGAAAAATATATTACCGCTCATTCTTCCCCGTTTCTTTTGGCATCAATACGAAACGAGGGTGTTATTTTTCTGTCCATACACAAGCCACGCAAAGGAGAAGGAGCTAGCACTCCTATTTCGCTCTCCTTACCAACAGACGCGTGCCGCGTATCACGAGTTAGAGGCCGGATGCTTGGACGGCTCGAATCAGTGAACGACTCGATAATCTAAAGGTTAGATTTATTTATTTGTATATGAATGATTTAATTTCGACGTTGATCCAATGGCTGGGATCGAGGTAAGGTTCAAAATTTTTGAACTACGCTACTTGCCCCGTAGCGATCTTGCTTTACTTTCACAATCCACACTCATTTTTCCCACCGAAGCCAGCCATTTCATGCCGAGAATGACATCGGAACTCCCTAACTCAAGGGGAAGGAAATCTTTCACTATCTGCAGGTTATCAAGGATCAGTTTTACCCCTTTGCAAACTCCCGCTTCTTGAATAGCCATCTCGATTCCCATTATCACCTCATATCCAGCAGTTTTTGTCCTAGGAAAACTCAAACGTTGCACCAACTCGGATGCTATGAAGTTGTGAGTTGCTCCTCCATCCACCAGAACTACTACCGGCTACCCTTCTATGAGTCCCCTTAACTTCATTGTTTGTGGTGTAGTCAATCCCACAACTGAATTTATGGATAATTCGATCACTTCTCCCCCATATCCCAACTCTTCATCGCTTCTCTGCACTGCCTCTTCCTCTGCCACTGCCTTGCTTATTTCTTCATCATAGATCATCAAAACTTAGAGCTCTTTGTTTTTGCACCTATGGCCTATCAAATATTTTCATCATAGCGGAAGCAAAGGCCCTTCTCCCGCTTGGCCTTCCACTCGACCTTACTAAGCTTCTTGAAAGGGAAGCTTCGGCCATTTCCAGCGGTGTGAAAACGGGGTCGCGGCTAGGTTACGGAATTTTGGGAGGAACCCAAACTCTTCGCTAGTACTGGTGACATCTAACTCGCGACTGTGGGTGCTATAGAGTATCTGCTCCTGGGTGGTCCAGTTGCCCGATGGCAACTTTGAAGAGCTACGTTCTTGTCCTCAATGTTTTGAGCCACCACCATAATCCGATCGAGCCCCCGTGGTTGCAGCACCCTGACCTCCGCCCTTATCTCTGGTTTGAGGCCATTTAGGAACTGGCCTTCCAAAAACGCCTCAAGAACATTAGGCACTACCGCGGTCATTGTCTCAAACATCAACTGATACTTCTTAACAGTTTCTTCCTACCGAAGAGCCAAGAAGCGCTCTTCCAACGACCCCTCTTGAGTAGGGCGAAACAGGCCCAGAATTCCTTGCTTCAAGCCTCCCCAACTCCAAATCCCTCTTCGCCTTGTCTCCCATTGGAACCAAGACAGAGCCGTGGCTTCGAAACACAGTGCTGCAGACTCTATCTTCTCCTCGTTCGTTAGTTGATTGACAACAAAATACCTCTCGGCTCAAAAAATCAACTCATCTGGATTCTCTCCTTAAAAAATGGGAATCTTTAATCTCCTTCCACGCATGTCTGATCGGTACCCGCCCTGGACGCCTCCATCCGAGTTGCGACCTCCCACAACCCCAAGGGTTACTTCGGAATCCATTGTGAATTTCGAAGGTCCTTCTCGCTCCTTGGACTTGTTCTTCCTCTCCCGCTCCTACTCGTCCCACTTTGTTCGCATGAAAGTGAATTATTCGAGCATCACCGCTACATTTCATTCCATCGCCTGGATATCCCCTCTAATGTCTTCGACTCCCCTTTGCATGCCTTCCATCTTCAACTCCAATTCACCAACTCTCTCCATTAAGTTCACCATTAGGTTCGGAAAACTTTGATACCAAATTGATAGGATACCACGTAGAATTCCAACAACAATCAATTATCAATAGTTTCCAATACTTTTTAGCAAGAAAACAAGAATAAACCAGGGCATTCGAGAGTCCCTTAACTCTCCAAATTCTTCTATCAAAAACCAGCTACCATTCTTTCTCTTCTCCCCTCTTATTTATACCTCTCCTCCCCATCTTTCTAACTGAATTCCCTTCGCACATGCTGATTATTCCCTTAGCATGTGGATTACAATTCTACCCCTCCCATGCACACATGTTGGTTGTTACACCTGCATGTGCTGACCCCTCACTCTAATCTTCATGCCTTCTGCTGCTTGTGGCGTCTTTGGTAAGTCCGGTGCACCGGCGGCCTATCACCTTTATTAGTGATGATTACTGATCCTTCAGCACTAATATTTCCCAGCATCGCTATTCTCTTATTTTCTTCATTTCTTAGCATTGAAAAAACTTCATTAAGGGATGCAAATTTTCCCTTTCCAAGGATTTGAACACGTACTTGATCATATTCAGTATTGAGGCAGATAAAAAATTTCGCGATTCTATCTCTTTCAAGAATAGAATTGAAGGTGGCTACATCTTTTCCACATTTTATTTTAATGTTTTGGTAGTGATCAAGCTCTAGCTAATACCCATTCATTTTATTATAGTATTCTGTGATAGTCAATGCCCCTTGTTTTGTGCTACTCAACTTCATCTTAATCTTAAAAATAATTGACGCATCTTGAACCTTAGAATAGGTTCTCTTAATCGTGTCCCATATTTCTTTAGCAGTGGATAAGAACATGTAATTTTTTCTAACCTTTGGCTGCATTGTATTTCACAACCATGACATGATCATGGAATCCTCTATATCCCAAGCTTGGAATCCCGGATCCGATTCGTTGGGACTCAGATCTATCAAGTGAGTCATCTTCCCTCTCCCCTTCAGGAACATCTTTACCAATTGCACTCACTATAGGTAGTTTCGGCCATCCAATCAATATGATTGGTGCATCCCTGGTAGATTGCCAGTTTGCATTGCTCCAGTTGAAGTAACCATAATGTTGGTCTCATCAGTGTCCGTAAATGGAGCTATTTCCGAGATTTCTGACATGGGTATAGAAAAATTGCTACAATGAAGAAGATCTGTAGTAAAGAAAAGATTTTTGAGGCAATAGGAGGCTAGCAAAGGCAATCAAAGGAAGCAAAAAGGGCTATCACCAATGAAGGCCGTGGAATGGCAATGAAGGCTAGAAATAAGAAAGCAACAATACTCAAAAAACGATCTTAGGCGCTGGGCTCTGATACCGTGAAAAGCTTGCATGGAAAGCTTAGAATATTTCATTGATATGTAGCCCTAATTATAGGGCTAAATCTGTACATCTGTAGAAAGTATACAATAGGAATGATTTACAACAATTAAGGAAAGATTAGGAAAGTATTCTAATCTGGTTTAGGAAACTAAACAAGAATAGCAATAAAGATTTGCAGCCTTTTCTCCTTTCCTTCTATAAGACTGATTTCCATCATCTTTTTATGCCAACATCACCCTTAAGACCTTTTGTCAGTAGCTATTATTCTGAATATTGTCTACCCTGAATTTGTTATTTTGGTTCTTTTTACTTGTTTGTTCCATTTTATGCCCTTCCATGCATAGCTTAATAAGTTTCTGTAGTTTCTTATTTAATTCTTTGAGTGAGTATGATTCATAGAGAAATTGGATGACTCATATGAGTTCATATAATCATTCTTATAATCTTATGTTCTTAATTGAGGTTGAACTCCTTTGCAAATGGAATTTGTTTTTTTGAACTAAAATTGTAGAAGTATTATCCCATAGCTTTGTTCCAGTTTGATGTGATTTAGATTTTAGTTTGTTATTCGTGATAATTAATTTAAATTAATTATGTTGTAGAATTAGTATCTATGTCATAGATTTGAAGCTGCTAAATGGTTGGTTGAAAACAGACCAAGTGCCTAAGGAAGTTTTTTAAATCAATTTGTATGATATTAATAATGTTAGTCTTAGATGTTATCTAATTATTAGGCTTGATGCAGTTGTAATTACTCATTTCATTTGAGATTTTATAGTTTCAATTGATTACAACTGTCACTGCAAGAATTGGCAAAATGGCTATTCCCATTGTGTGAGTGCTATTTGTTGATTAATCAGTTTGTGGAATCAATGTCTCAGTTTAAGACTGGTCTAGTTAATCATGCCTTTGCTGCTACACTACGAGAACTCCTTCTAGTAAGTTTTCTGTGTTGTAAGTTATTTGCTTGAGTTTTATTGGATTTGGACAGTTTTTATTTTGTTTTCTTCACCTGTATGCAGATTATCTTATGTTGTATTCAGACACAAGTTTAAACATCAAGCAAACACGTTTAAATTGTCTTATTTCTAGAAAAATGAAAATTATGGGCAAAACCTGAAGTCATTCTCAACTAATGTTAGCTTAAGTTTAGAAGTGAAACAGAAGGGAAAATATGGCCTAAATGATAAATTCTATCATGTTTTATTTAATTCAAACTACGGAGCAACATGGCTAGCAGATCAACAGCATGATCAACATGCTATCTTCGCTATCTCAATTCCAGTTATCACTGGATTTTTCACCCCAGGCAGTAGCTGATCCAATTCTTCCCAACCATGGTATCCTCCCTATGATCTATGGACTGCAAGCGATAGAGGAACTCCTAGCCTTGGAACTAGAATTTCAAGTAAGAGGATCATTTTCCCACTCTCCCAATGATACCCCAATGCCTAGGGAAGCGGAGTTGGTCAGGTGGACTAATTTTGCTAAAGATTTGTGCGACTGATTTGGGAAGAAGAACATGATTGATGTGATTGATGAGTTCAACAAATTAAGGCATGAGGGATTGGTGACAGATTATCTGGTTAGATTTAAAGAATTAAGGTGCTTGAATTTGACTTTGCAACCTGCCTTAACGGAGTGGTGCTTCGTCTCCAATTTTATTAGTGGTCTGAAGGACGAATTGAGGTTAATGGTTAAGATGATGATGCTTGCAATCGTGAAATAGACGATTGAGAAAGCAAAGTTTTAGGAACACACCTTGGAACTCATTTTTAGAAAGCATGGGCTACAACTTAACAGATCTACTGGGAGCAACCAACAGATTGAAGGAACCTCTAAGGCTACAAATCATGTGGAGCAAGAATTTAAGGGGAAATTGGAGTTGGACTGGCCATATGTAACTAAAAGCTCTGGCAATGAAGAGAGATCGAACATGGATATTGGTGGGGATCATAGCTTATATTTGCAGGAAATCGATGGAGTAGCATCAGGAGATGAGGATGATGTTGTAGATGGGTTCCATGCCACTGATGAAAGACAACCATGCAATGGGGACTTGGACCAAGGAAAGAAGCAAGAGGCTAAGGACTTGCACAATCCTACTGCTGCTTTGAGCATTAGTCTTATTGTTACTTGAAATGGTGTAGATCAGTTACAAGTGTTAGCTCTAGTAGAAATGGAGCAATTGAAACTGAATAAACAAGAGAACAACCATATGGTTCAGAAGATTATGAAAAAGGATGTTGCTGCCATATGGTTTGGGAGTTCGGACACTAGAAAAGGGAGTGTTGACATGGAGATCCTTGAGGTCTACAGTTTATGTCTGCAGGGAAAGCAAAAGTAAATTAACATAAGAGTGAAGAGGAAGAGTCCTAGAAGAAGAAGAAAAGAAAGAAGAATCCAATAGATCTTGAAGGCAAGGATTGGATGAATAGTAGGGCCAATAGTTGTAAGTTCTTGGGGACAAGGACTCTCTCAAGGAGGGGTGAATTGTCACGACCCCAATGAATCCCCAAGGATATAGTAGTGATACGAAATATATGTTTCTTCTTTTCATTATATTTTTTATTTTAATTGTTAGTATATTCAGTTGTAAGCCTATAAATAGGCTAGAATAGTTAGAGGATGGTATGTTTTGAATGATAATTGAAATTCTCCCATTTCCCTCTCATCAGTTCTCTCTCTCAATTTCCCTTTAATCTCTTTCTCTATAAATCTTCCCAAATTCTCGTCGTATCTTCCCCTCTTTCAGTGTAATTTCCCTCTATTTCTTCCAAATTCCCATCCAAACCCTAGGGTCATAACAAATGTTTTACTGAACTATGGGTAAAAAAGAATCATTTATGACGGACATTTATAGAATCAACAATCTTCTTGTAAAGACTATCCTAGAAACTCAAAATGACACAATATTGCACAAAAGTTAGTTCAATCAATTATTGTTACTTGCAGAGAAGGTACAAAAATATGAGAAAATTACTTGTGCTATCTCTGGAAGTCTCCTTTCTATAACCATTCGTTTCACGACAACCATGGGTTTGTTTAGGAAGATATGAACAATTTAGTAAGACTATTCAAGGTAGTCAATCAATCGAAATACTTGTATTTTTCTAAAGTTTGAGGACATGAAACCATAATAAAATCACCTAAATTTTGGGCATGTTGTAACCCATGGAGTAAAATTTCCAACGACATATAGTTAATGGAAAATACTGATGTTCAGTCCATCAAATACTCCAAATAGAGATAGATCTAATAGGATACTAGGGTTAACCCAATCGACGTACATAGAAAATGTGCTAAAGAGGTTTAGCAAGGAGAATTCCAAGAGATGACTCATTTCGATGAGTTAAGGAATTCACCTCTCTAAGAAGCATTCCCCCAAAACTTCTGAAGAGAGAGAGCGTATAAGTAGGATACCTTATGCATCAGTTATAGGATCCATAATGTACGTCATGTTATGTACGAGACCTGATGTAGCACATGCTCTGAGTGTCACGAGTCGATATCAGGTAGACCCAAGTGAGGAACACTGGAAAGAAGTTAAAAATATCCGTAAGTACTTGAGAAGAACTAAGGATATGTTCCTTGTTTATGGAGGAGGTGAGGTGAAACTTGAGGGCTTCACACACTCTAATTTTCAATCTGATGTAGATGATAACAGATCCAATTTTGGATTTGTGTTTTTGTTGAATGGTGGAGCAGTGAGTTGGAAAAGTTCCAAACAAGAAATCACTGCAGACTCTACTTGTAAAGCAGAGTACATTGCGGCATCAGAAGCGGCTAAGAAAGCAGTTTGGATGAAAAAGTTCCTACTGGAACTAGGAGTGGTTCCAACCATAGTTGACCCAGTCTCTGTATACTACGACAACAATGGGACGATAGCTCAAGTTAAGGAACCAAGGTCTCATTAGTGAACAAAGCACATTCTAAGGCACTTCCACATCATTAGAGAGATTATAGAGATGGGAGATGTAAAGACAGATAGGGTTTGTACCAAGGATAATATAGTAGATCCATTTACCAAAGCATTTTAATAGAAACCTTTTGAGAAGCATCTTGGGAAGATGGGTATCTTGAATAAGGGTGATTGGCTTTAGGTTAAGTGGGAGATTGATAGTGTTGTAACTTGAGAGCCAATCATGACTTGTGAGTTTGCTGCGTCTTTTATAAATCTCGGATATATTTTGATTAATAAAAGTATTTTTCTTTTAATACTTGGTGATGCATTCATCTTAATGTTTTCTTATCTAGATGAAGCCCAAAGAGTGTAGCAATGTCAATCGGGCTATGATGATATCATATTAATGAGACCGAATGACTGATGCTTCATTCTTAAACTATTCCCAGTCATAGGACTATAGAGTGAGGTTTCTATAGTACCGTTAAGACTGGTACACACTATGCATGCTCGTAAGAAAGGTAATTGATCTCATTGCCTACTTGTGCGGTGACACTAATGCAAGTGTGTAGGTGCTTATTGGTGAATGGGTTCACTGAATGACCTAACTTGAGAACACCCAAATGGTAACTTACTAAATGTCAATTGGGAGTTCTCTGTGGTGACAGGTTCTAATAATCTCTTTTCCTAAGGTACCACGGTTATCTTATATGAGGAGTGTCATGCTTTGATGCCACTCTTCCGGGTCCAGTAAGATGGGTCTCTAATAGAGTAATTATTAGTATGATCTGAATCATACAAATATAGGTGAGTACGTAAGAAGGAATCCATCGACCTTAGTAAGAATCATAAAAGGTATATGCCCTATGTGAATGATGAAGTCACAACTTAAGAAGTCGTTGGCTAACGCGAATAGTTGAGAATTAATAAGAGTTATTAATTCAACTATAGGAGTTGTGGACTTAACATTCGTACACATAGTATCGGTTATTGGAAGTTTGACATTTCACAATACTTCTAGACCGTATTGGGGCATTATGATAGAGAGATCAAATAGCACTGAAACTTGTTGCGGAAAGGTTTATTTGAAATGCTGTTTGCATTTCATTATGATATGAGGGCCATGATATGTTGCTAGACATCAATCTTGGTCTAAGGGCAAAATGGTAATTTTGTCATGAGATGACATAAATTGCAAATTATAATCAAAGAGTTTGATTAGGAGTAGCGTTCTATAAATTGTCTTTCGCCATCTTCATAGTGAACCTATAAGGTCTCACACAAACAAAGAGAAGTTTTATGAAAACAATTTAATAGGATCAAAAGGTGTTTCGGGTCTAGACGAATTTGTGGGTTTTTGGGGCGAGCTAGGACTCGCAGAAAATTTCGCAGGATGTCAATAAGGAGTAAAAGAAACCAAGGGAGATAACGACAACGGGCCGCGTCGGGCGTGGTCTGAGGCTTGCCCATGTGCAACCCAGTGGGTGCCCGGTATGGCCCGGAGGCAGCCATGGGCGCTTGCATCTACCAAGGGGGCAGCAAGGTCGCACATGGCTTGCATGGCCCTTGCGCTCGCTTGCACAGCCCTAAGCGCGCAACCCAATGATAGGGCGGCATGTCCTAGACGTGCTGGACTTGATTCCAAACCCTAGTTAGACTAGGGTTTGTCCTCATTTCCTATAAATAGGCCATTAATGCCTTTGTCTCTTAACGGAAAAATGACTTTTGATAGTAATATGCTAGAATGTTAGGTTGTCGTAAGAAAAAAATTGTGTTCTGGATAGACCTAAATTGATGATTTGCGTAACCAGCCGCAAGAGATTAAGAGATTATCTCTAAAGTTAATATGCAATCGAGGTATTGGTAATTGATAAAAAGGTACGTCGAGTTAGTTCAATGTTATCAATTTCTGTGCAATCATGACACTTGAGTTAGTTCAATGTTATCAATTTATGTGCAATCATGACAGCTGATGTAATATCCTAGTATTTTGGAATAATATAATAATTGTTATTATTATTTTTGTTTGTATTTTTACTTCCATTGGAGATTATAATTGAGAAAACTAATGGACTAAGTTGAAAAAAAAAAAAAGAAGAAAGAAAGACTAAGTAAATAGGCTTAAAGTTAATGGACTAAGTTAAAAAAAAAAAAAAGATTAAGTAAATGGTCTTATAATTGGTGGGCTAAATTGAAAAAAAAAAAAATGGGCTAAGTAAATGGGCTTATAGTTAGTGGACTAAGTTGAGAAATTAAAGGTTAAGTAAGTGGGCTTAGAGTTAGTAGAGTGGGCTTAAATTTATGGACTAAATGAAAGAATAGTCTATTCAAAATAGGATTTAGTTGAAAAATAATTAAAGTAAAAAATAATTAAAGATAGTGGGTGAAATAATGAAGAAATGTAGAGACAAAGTAAAGTGTGGACAAATAATCAAAGATAATGGGTGAATTAATGGAGAATGTGAGAGACAAAATATGGTGTGAATAAATAATCAAAGATAATGGGTGAATTAATGGAGAAATATGGAAGACAAAATATGGTGTGGACAAATAATCAAAGATAAAAGATGAATTAATGGAGAAATGTGGGAGACAAAATAGAGTATGGCCAAATAATCAAAGATAATGGGTGAATTAATGGAGAAATGTGGAAGATAAAGTAGTGTATGGACAAATAATTAAAGATTATGAGTGAGATTTAGTGGAAAATTAAATAAAAAAATGATAAAATAATAAAATATAGTGGATAACTACAATTAAACTAAACTTAATTCAACCTCTATAAATAGAGAAAACTTGAAAGCTTGGAAGAATTGAATTAGAAAGAAAAATGTTGTAAGAAAGAAGGATTTGAGACTAAGAGAGAGATTTGAAAAAGAAAGAAAGAAAGAGATTGTGAGAAAATTGAGCTTGTGAAAGAGATTTGGGAGGAAGAAGTAAGGAAGAGAAATTTGAGCATATTAAAGACAAGATTGAGGAAAGCATTACAAGGTAAGTGTAAAATATCTCAAAGGAAGTTGATAATATTTTCTTTTATCTTATTATGTTTAATTCTTTTTTGAAAAATTTAAAAAAAAAAAATCAAGTGTTTTATTTTATGAATTATTATGGAAGAAATTTATGAAAAATATGGAAAGAAATATTTACTTGGTAATTTTTGGGATAAATGGAATTCTTGGAAAATATAAGAAAAATAGGAAAAAATTATGAAAAATTCCCATAAAATTTTAGAAGATTAGAAATGTTGTTTTATGAATTTTCATGGAGAAAAATTAAAAAAAAAATGCTTGGGGAAGTATTGAGAAATTTAAGTGATTGAGAAAAATTTGAGGAAAATAAGTTTTAATACCCCTTGAATAAATATGATGTCCAGGAATCATTGAGACTAAAGTTTGAATATAACTAGAAGTCTAGTGCGAAAGTCGAGGCAAGCACATTTTTGAGATTAAAGCACATTTCTCGAGACTCA
Organism: Diospyros lotus; assembly: GCF_014633365.1. NCBI lineage: Eukaryota > Viridiplantae > Streptophyta > Magnoliopsida > Ericales > Ebenaceae > Diospyros > Diospyros lotus. Next base: position 232,240 of record NC_068340.1, read on the forward strand.
AGCCGATTTTCAAAGGTAAGCTAGTATTTCTCAAACCTAATTTATCTATGAAAGGTAATTTCTAAAATGTGTCATATGATTTGATAGTATGCTTATATGTTAAATACGATGTATGTTTCAAAGTATGTTTCGACATGTTGACATGAAATGATGTGTGCGTATGTGACGTAGATGCATTTACATAATATGATGATGATATGCATATGTTCACATGTAATCCATCATTGCTCATGCATCGCATATGTTTGAGAGTACGGGTGGGCATCGTTGCTTTACCAAGGGTGCACCCATACACCTCGGCCTGGAAAGAGTTGGTCGTAAAAATAGTAAATGGCATATGAAGTATGGATGCCCATCGGCTCAAACAGGACAAATGTCAGGACATTATGCATTTACATTCATTCATGAATATTATACTCTTACTTAGATGGCCGATCATCTAATTGGGCGATGCCCCTGGAATATTTAATGTTCCAGATGGAAGTCATGGCAGAAACGAAGGAAATGAAGGCATGTGATGGCACTCGTTGAAGTGCGTAAATGTATCAGTTATGCATATAACCTATCATGTTTATATCCTACTATGTTATCCATAATGTTGATTATGATATTTCGGCATGTAATATTACGGGATGATCATGATTATGTTTAAACACTAGTACGTTTGAGAATGAAGTTATGATTTTATTATGAATATGAATCTACGATTCTGATGTTAAAAGCTTGTTAAGTAGTAGGTTACGATCTATCATGTTTCTGCTATTAGCTATGCTTACCCTAATGAGGAGAATGAGAGAAAGAAAAAAATTATATATATATGAGGTAGAATTGGTAAAGTAATTATTAATTAATAAACGTCAGGGTAACAAACGCTTCGAGAGGAACGGGGCGTTACAGTTGGTATCAGAGCGAACTATAAAAACTTAGGAAAGATCATCAGGAATTCATGAACTCGAGGATTAGAAAAAAAAAAAAAAAACTTGGATTTAGAAATCCTTATTTAGAGATTCGGGGATGGATGATCGAAGTCATAAAAGCTACTAGATTTAAGTGTGGTATAGTGAAAGTGCATGTCTAGGAAAATTCTGGCTAAGGAAAGACTTGGTATTTAAGTGTGTCCGTTTGTGACCCACCTCTCTTTCCTTGGAGCTTACCCGGTGTATTATTCACGATCAAACACTAATCTAGTATACAGCTATTATTCTCAGTAAATAGTGGAAGCACTAATAAAGTTTTGTGTTGAGTCAACAGGATGGCAGGAAACTTTTCAGAACATGTGCTAATTCACCATTGGACACATCGCCTTAACACAAGGGAACAAAACCCTGATGGTCTCTATGCATACTTAGCTCAAATTGAGGGCATTATCGAGGATGTGCCACCTAGTTACCAGCTATGGCCTGACTTAGCCCAATTCCAAATAGATTTCTTTCCTTTTTGATGCATTGGAGGGAGAGCTGAAAACCATTGCTGAATGGGTCCAACAAAATGGAATCTTTCATTTATGTTATTACTTCTGTGAGGGGATTCGTCAACGTTTGGCAAAACTGTACGAGGAAGAGCCTTGGGAGGAACCTGAGGAAGATCTTAGCTTGGACGGAGAGGAAGAGGAGAGGAAGAGGACATTTTGGAAATAGAAATCGAGAATCACCCTCCAGAATTCGATAGTTCTGATGATGAGATGGAACTAGAAGAGTATAGGAGTGATCTCGAGGGACCTTCTTGGGAGTCCGAAAACGAGGAAAATGTTTGGATATGGAAGTCGGCTAGTTTCAAATAGGAGAATCTTTTGAGTTTTTTTTTTAATTTCCCTAATGGACTATGTAATGAATATGTATTTCCTTATGAGATAATGAAAGTTGCTTAAGTTAAGCCTTGGTAGATGCTAAGTTCCTGTAGTCTAATAAGAAATGTTATTTTCAGATGGTGCACACTCGAAGAATGTTGATCGTAGGACCACACAACCATCAAGATGACGACACTGAAGGACGTTCTAGTGACATTCCTGAGAGTAATGCAAGCCAAGAAAATTCGGGAACAAATGGAAGTCGGTTAGATCAAATGGAGAGGATTATGGGGAACATGATAGGGTTCATGCAAGGAACCCAAACCCAGGATGATCGAGTGACCAATATGCTCGACCTGTATCGCCGTCAACACCCTCCCACCTTCCAAGGAAGACTTGGAGCGGATCCTAGCGAATGAGAATTTTGGATCGAACAAACCGAGAAATTGCTTGATCACCTCCATTATGGCGACGAGGAAAGGGTTAATTGCGCCACCTTCATGCTTCAAGACGAAGCGGATAGGTGGTGGAAAGGAGTTAAGAGGGCGATGACACCGCAAGCTAGAGCATCGTACGTCACATGGGACCGATTTAAAGAACTCTTCAACGAAAAGTACTTCCCATTGAGTTTGAGAATGAAGAAGGAAAGGGAGTTCATGGAACTAAGCCAAATTGGGGACATGACCATCGCTCAGTATGAGGATACCTTCAATCGGTTAATTAAATATATGCCCATATACAAGGGAGATGAAAGAATTAAAGCCCAAAAGTTTTGGGGAGGATTAAATCTCAAGCTTCAGAGAGCCTTGAGCAATGTAGGCACTCAGTCCTATGCTAAAGTAGTACAACAAGCCGTCACCGCTGAGGCTAACTTAGGATGGATCGAAGCCATTCAAGGAGCAAGCTAGCAGGGCAACAACTCTAGCCCAGGGAAAGAAAAGAAGCTGGACCCCAAAGGGTCTCAATTCAAGCCCAGCAAACAATGCCCACGATGACAGAAGCAACACCCTGGGAAGCCATGCCATCAGGGAATGAAAGGTTGCTACAACTGTGGGGAGGAAGGACATTTCAGTTGGAATTATCCCAAGAAAGGACTCACCTGTTACAATTGCCAACAAGCGGGACATCTTTCAAAGGACTGTTCCAAGAAAGGAATCATCTGTTACAACTGCCAACAACCAGGACATTTCGCAACTGACTGCACAAAGTCGCGACAAGCTAGACAGCTTCAGGGACCGCCAGAAAATGCTAGGGTGCGGCAAGGAAGGGTATTCAACTTGACACAGCAAGATATGGCAGAGGACCCGACCGTAATTCAAGGTACCATGTTCATTTCTGATTTTCCTATGCATGTTCTGATAGACTCCGGAGCATCTCATTCATTCATATCACATGCGTTAGCTAAAGAGCTAGGGGAAGAACCTGAACAAATGAATTGCCGTATGATTGTAGCAACCCCTATGGGGAAGTCTCAAGAAACATCGTCGGGGTACCAAGATAAGTTAATCCAAATAGGAGATGTTAAATTCCTAGTAGACCTAATCCTACTAGAAATTATGGATTTCGATGTAATCTTAGGAATGGATTTCCTAGGGAAATACAATGCCTCGATAGATTGTAAAGCCAAAATAGTCAGTCTTAAAATTAGAGACTCTATTGTCAAGTTTCGAGGGCAAGGAAGGGTAAATGAAAAGAAGTGGATCTCAGCCTTGAAGGCAGAGAAATTATTGCAAAATGGGGCATACGGGTATCTGGCCCATATCGAGGAAAAGAAAGAAGATCTTTTAAAAATAGAGGAGGTGTGGATAGTTAATGAATTCAGAGATGTATTTTCGGAGGAGCTACCTGGGTTACCACCGTAGAGAGAGATCGAATTTTCCATAGAAATAATGTCAGGGGCAAGTCCAGTTTCTATACCTCCTTATAAAATGGCTCCTGCGGAATTGAGAGAGTTAAAAATTCAATTTCAAGAATTGTTGGACATGGGGTTCATCAGACCTAGCATGTCTCCATGGGGAGCACCGGTACTTTTTGTCAGGAAAAAGGATGGGAGCTTAAGGATGTGCATAGATTATCGGCAGCTAAACAAAATAACCATTAAAAATAAGTACCCGTTGCCCATAATAGATGAGTTGTTCGACCAATTGCAAGGAGCCAAGGTTTTCTCGAAGATTGATCTGAGATCAGGGTACTACTAACTGAGAATCAAGATAGATGACGTGCCCAAGACGGCTTTCCGTTCACGATATGGACATTATGAATTTATGGTTATGTCTTTTGGGCTAACTAATGCCCCAACAGCTTTTATGGATACCATGAACCGAATTTTTAGGCCATTTTTGGACAAGTTTGTGATCGTGTTCATAGATGACATACTCATTTATTCTCCTTCAAAGGAAGAACACGAATTGCATTTAAAGGTGGTGTTGCAAACATTGCGAGAACATAAGCTTTATGCCAAATTCTCTAAATGCGAATTCTGGTTAAGCCAAGTGGCATTTCTAGGGCATGTCATATCAGCCGAAGGAATATCAGTCGACCCAGCAAAGATAACGGCTATAAAGAATTGGAAGCAACCTCGATCTGTTACAGAAATTAAGAGCTTCTTATGGTTGGCTGGTTATTACAGAAAGTTTGTAGAAGGATTTTCCAAGATCTCTACACCCCTCACCAAGTTAACCCAGAAAGGAGTAAAGTTTGATTGGAACGAGCAGTGCGAGACGAGCTTTCAGATGCTCAAGGATAAGCTCACAACCGCACCGGTGCTAGCTACGCCAGATGAGTCAGGAGGCTATGTGGTGTATGCCGATGCCTCGAAGAATGGCTTGGGATGTGTGTTGATGTAGCACGATAAAGTTATTGCCTACGGATCCCGACAGCTTAAGAATCACGAGTGAAATTACCTGACCCACGATTTGGAGTTAGCAGCTGTAGTGTTCGCACTAAAAATTGGGAGGCACTACCTATACGGTGAGAAGTTTGAAATTTTCACCGATCACAAGAGTTTACAGTATGTGTTCTCTCAGAAAGATTTGAACATGAGGCAATGACGATGGATGAAGTTTTTGAAAGATTATGACTGCACTATCCAGTACCATCCAAGTAAAGCTAATAGTGTGGCTGATGCCTTAAGTAGAAAAGAAACTGCTTGTATGGCTGGATTAATGTTATCTGAATGGAAGCTAGTCAAGGATTTTAGCTTAATGACAGTGGGGGCAGTTTCTCAAGGAAACTCTTCTTACGTAACTAGCCTAACCTTGCAACCAGATTTGATGGATCAGATACAACAGGCCTATTCAAAAGATCCCCGAATTAAACTATGGGTTGATGAGTGCAGTCAGGTAAAGAAACCAGAATTTAAGGTAAAAGAAAACATCATTCGATTTCAAGGAAGAGTATTTGTACCTCGGGTGAAGGAATTACGACAAGTGATTTTGGGAGAAGCTCACCGATCTGGGTACTCAATACATCCTAGTGCCACTAAAATGTGCCAAGATTTGAAGTCAGTATATTGGTGGCCGGGAATGAAGAAAAGCGTGGCAAGATACGTCAGACAATGCGATACGTGCTAGAGAATCAAGATCGAGCATCAGAAACTAGGTGGAAGTTTGCAACCGTTAGAAATCCCGGAATGGAAATGGGAACACATCACAATGGATTTTGTGACGGGGTTGCCAAAGAGCCCTAAAGGAAGTGATGCCATCTGGGTAATTGTTGACAGACTAACTAAGTCTGCTCACTTCCTAGGAATGAAAGTAAGTCAACCAATCAACAAGCTAGCTTGTAACACCCCGCCCTATACAGGCATGTCACTATAAGGAAATTCCCGGGGTTTCTTTTTTTTTGATACCCGCGGCGCCTGTGAGCACAATCTTCACATGCAGATGAAACACCCGTCGTAAAACTACATCCGGCTCCCGCGGTGATCAAAGAACCACTCCTCATGCAGATATATACCCCGAGAGTTCCAGTCTTACTCATTTAGCTAGAAATAACAAATCTTAACTGAACGAGATAAAATAAACACAGCGGAATACTTAATTAATCAAAATGACGTGGCCCACCACGTGTTACACACAAAATGTTCCCATACCGATATGTGTATACAACATTGATACTAACGATTACAACACCGTCGAGCGGTTGCTCATACATACAACATTATAAATACTAGTGTTTCCAAAGTAATACAACAATTATCAAATAAACACCACAGATTCACCGGCCGTGTCCTCGACCTCGCAGCTGTCCCTGACTGGAACGTTGAATGTTCCAGGGGCATAACCCATGTTAGATGATAAACCATCTAAGTGAAGGCATGAAACAGATGTACAATGCATAAAGACATACGAGCATGGCATACTATACGACAACATGCAAGACACATCTATCTCGAGATATCACCTTGACATACTTAATCCCTCGAATATCCCACTGTGGCACACGTTCACCTGGTCCAACGTTAACCCCTCGAGTGCACCGTCGTGACACCCGTTCACCTGGTTTAACATTATTCCCTCGAGTGCCCCAGAGTGACACCCGTTCACCTGGATTAACATTGTCCCAATCTCAAGTAGACCCCTTATCGCCCCATATGGACCCAACGATGCAATTAGACTTGACCCTATATGATATGAAAATTTACACGCCATGCACCAATACTTTTAAAAATAAACAGTTAATGCAATATTGACACAACGAATGTAAGTAAATGCCTTGTGAAATAAGCTAAGTCTAGGAGCGTACAAATACTCACAAGAACTCACCAAAAGCACTTTAAGACACTTTCGAGTCAAGGTAAGACTAAAATCAAACCACTCACCTTAATTCGGAAAAGTCTGGATTTTGCCTCGAAAAACGTGCCACACCTCAAAAATTGTGTAATTCTTCTTCCAATGACCCAATTGATTCCTATTTCACCATTTAAGACCTTTAGAATCAATATTTCTATTTTTCCACAATTTCTCTATTTTTATTTATTTTTCAAACATTTCTATCTTCGGAAATTCATTAAAAATACCTAACATCAATTTTCACAAAATATTTTTCCATGATAATTCTTAAAATAATTTTACCTAAATTCTGAAATTAAAATAAAAGAAAAACCATACCTCACGCGCCCTCACGCGCCACCCAGAGGTCCCGCGAGTGGTTGCCACGCGCCGCCGCACAGTCTTCTTCTCCGGTCGTCTTCTCCGATTCCGGCGATGTCCAATGCCCTAAATTCTTATAGGGGCTTGTAGATCTCTTCAATGCGACCTCAATGGTGCCCTTAATCGTCGGAAAAAGTGGCCGGAGGTGGGTTTAAAACCCAGTTGCAGGTCGCGGTGGCGGCGGTTCGGTTTTCCGGCCAAACTTCCAAAACCCCTCTAAATCTACACCAAACGCTCCCAAATGCTCCAGAAATGATCCCCTCAACCCAAGGAACAAAAGCCCTTATCCCTCAAGCTCGATTCAAGCAAAAACACAAGAAATTTGAGCGATTTTTGTTTTTGAACCCTCGGCCGAAAACCTCCTTTTATACTCGTTTTGGACCCGATTTCCTACCATATCCGGCTCGTCCTTATCCCTTAAGCCCAAATCTATCCTCTAAACCAATCGAAAAACACCACATCAAGTGCTAGATCCCTCGAAAAATTCGGCCAAATCGGAAATCTTTTGGCCATTAATTCCGATCACATCAAGGCCATTTTCCGGCCAATGATAGCTCCCAACGGCCTCGTCGTCGCCTGGAGGCTAGCCTAGAGCCTCCGGGTGACCTGCCCGATGCCCCAGAAGCGGCCGCCGGCGGCCATAGGCGGCCGGTCGGTTTCACACCAAGCAATTTTCAAAAATTGCATTTTAGCCCCCAGCCAACTTTTAATTGAATTTTCTTTTATTTCCTGATACCCCTAGACTATCTAGCACCTTCACAATTACCCTCAGGTTGTATATTTCCTATTTCCCTTTGGAATTTCTGAAAAACTTGACATCTTGATCTCCCTCGGGCAGTTTACAAAAATTGCACTTTTGCCCGGGTGCTCCTAATTACGTGTTTTTGACTTCAATCCTTTGAAAGTCCCTTGATTGTGTTGAGTATTGCTTATTTGAACCATTTTGACCTTTGTTGATCCACTTGACACAGTCCCTCGCCTTCTGTTTATGTTAGTATATTGCACTTAGGCCCGAAACTATTGTAAATTTCATTTTGATCCCATAACTTCCAAAACTTCTCTTGATATTTAATACTGGGTATTACATAGCTCAACAGTATCTCAATGAAATTGTTAGATTGCATAGGGTTCCTGTAAGTATTGTCTCAGATCGCGACCCAAGATTCACTTCGAGATTTTGGGAAAGCCTGCAAAAGTGTTTAGGCACTCAACTTAGGCTAAGTACAGCATATCATCCCCAGACCGATGGTCAGTTAGAAAGGACCATTCAGACCTTGGAAGACATGTTGCGGGCATGTGCTGTAGATTTTTCAGGAACCTGGGAAGAGCATCTACCGTTGGTAGAGTTCGCCTATAATAACAGTTATCATATTTGCATTGGTATGGCTTCTTACAAAGCATTGTATGGTCGAAAGTGTAGGTCTCCATTATGTTGGACTGAAGTAGGTGAACGTCAAATGTTGGGACCCGAGATAGTTCAGCAAACGTCTGAGAAAATAAAAATCATTCGAGAAAGAATCAAAGAAGCTCAGAGTCGCCAGAAATCTTATGCGGACACTAGAAGAAGGACTTTGGAATTTCAAGTTGGAAACAAGGTGTACTTGAAGTTATCTCCCCTTAGAATGGTCACTCGAAGCAACAAGAAGAAAGGCAAGTTGAGTCCCAGGTATATAGGTCTGTATGATATATTGGAGAGAATTGGGCCAGTTGCTTATCGACTAGCCTTACCTATGGCCTTATCCAACCTTCATGATGTATTCCACGTATCGAAGCTCCGAAAGCACGAGCCGGATCCCTCTCAAGTAATGCCATCAGAAGCAATCGAGGTTCAAGAAAATCTCTCATACCTAGAGAGGCCCGTTAAGATTTTGGATCGAAAGGAGCAAGTCTTGAGGAACAAGTCAATACCGCTAGTACAAATTTTGTGGAGAAACCCAATAAGTGAAGAGTTGACTTGGGAACGGGAAGAAGATATGAAAACAAATTTTCCATTTTTGTTTGAGGAGTCTTTAGATAGAATGATCAAAAAATAAACAAATTTCGAAGACGAAATTTTTATAAGGAGAGGAGAATGTAATATTCTAGTATTTTGAGAATAATATAATAATTGTTATTATTATTTTTGTTTGTATTTTTACTTCCATTGGAGATTATAATTGAGAAAACTAATGGACTAAGTTGAAAAAAAAAAAAAGAAAAGAAAGAAAGACTAAGTAAATAGGCTTAAAGTTAATGGACTAAGTTAAAAAAAAAAAAAAGATTAAGTAAATGGGCTTATAATTGGTGGGCTAAATTGAAAAAAAAAAAAGGCTAAGTAAATGGACTTATAGTTAGTGGACTAAGTTGAGAAATTAAAGGTTAAATAAGTGGGCTTAGAGTTAGTAGAGTGGGCTTAAATTTATGGATTAAATGAAAGAATAGTCCATTCAAAATAGGATTTAGTTGAAAAATAATTAAAGATAGTGGGTGAAATACTGGAAAAATGTAGAGACAAAGTAAAGTGTGGACAAATAATCAAAGATAATGGGTGAATTAATGGAGAATGTGGGAGACAAAATATGGTGTGAATAAATAATCAAATATAATGGGTGAATTAATGGAGAAATGTGGGAGATAAAATATGGTGTGGACAAATAATCAAAGATAAAGGATGAATTAATGGAGAAATGTGGGAGACAAAATAGAGTGTGGCCAAATAATCAAAGATAATGGGTGAATTAATGGAGAAATGTGGAAGATAAAGTAGTGTATGGACAAATAATTAAAGATTATGAGTGAGATTTAGTGAAAAATTAAATAAAAAAATAATAAAATAATAAAAGATAGTGGATAACTACAATTAAACTAAACTTAATTCAACCTCTATAAATAGAGAAAACTTGAAAGCTTGGAAGAATTGAATTAGAAAGAGAAATGTTGTAAGAAAGAAGGATTTGAGAGTAAGAGAGAGATTTGAAAAAGAAAGAAAGAAAGAAAGAGTGTGAGAAAAATTGAGCTTGTGAAAGAGATTTGGGAGGAAGGAGTAAGGAAGAGGAATTTGAGCACATCAAAGACAAGCTTGAGGAAAGTGTTACAAGGTAAGTGTAAAATATCTCAAATAGATGGAAGTTGATAATATTTTTTTTTATCTTATTATGTTTAATTCTTTTTTGAAAAATTTCAAAAAAAAAAAATCAGGTGTTTTATTTTATGAATTATTATAGAAGAAATTTATAAAAAATATGGAAAGAAATTTTTACTTGGTAATTTTTGGGATAAAGGGAATTCTTGGAAAATATAAGAAAAATAGGAAAAAATTATGAAAAATTCCCATAAAATTTTAGGAGATTAGAAATGTTATTTTATGAATTTTCATGGAGAAAAATTAAAAAAAAATGCTTGGGGAAGTATTTATTTTGGAGTTATTGAGAAAATAATGGGGAGAAATTTAAGCGATTGAGAAAAATTTGAGGAAAATAAGTTTTAATACCCCTTGAATAAATATGATGTCCTGGAATCATTGAGACTAAAGTTTGAATATAACTAGAAGTCTAGTGCGAAAGTCGAGGCGAGCACGTTTTTGAGATTAAAGCACATTTCTCGAGACTCAAGCCGATTTTCAAAGGTAAGCTAGTATTTCTCAAACCTAATTTGTCTATGAAAGGTAATTTCTAAAATGTGTCATATGATTTGATAGTATGCTTATATGTTAAATACGATGTATGTTTCAAAGTATGTTTCGACATGTTAACATGAAATGATGTGTGCGTATGTGACGTAGATGCATTTACATAGTATGATGATGATATGCATATGTTCACATGTAATCCATCATTGCTCATGCATCGCATATGTTTGAGAGTACGGGTGGGCATCACTGCTTTAGCAAGGGTGCACCCATACACCTTGGCCTGGAAAGAGTTGGTCGTAAAAATGGTAAGTGGCATATGAAGTACGGATGCCCGTCGGCTCAAACAGGACAAATGTCAAGACATTATGCATTTACATTCATTCATGAATATTATACTCTTACTTAGATGGCCGATCATCTAATTGGGCGATGCCCCTAGAATATTTAATGTTCCAGATGGAAGTCATGGCAGAAACGAAGGAAATGAAGGCATGTGATGGCACTCGTTGAAGTGCGTAAATGTATCAGTTATGCATATAACCTATCATGTTTATATCCTACTATGTTATCCATAATGTTGATTATGATATTTCGGCATGTAATATTACGGGATGATCATGATTATGTTTAAACACTAGTACGTTTGAGAATGAAGTTATGATTTTATTATGAATATGAATCTACGATTCTGATGTTAAAAGCTTGTTAAGTAGTAGGTTACGATCTATCATGTTTCTGCTATAAGCTATGCTTACCCTAATGAGGAGAATGAGAGAAAGAAAAAAATTATATATATATGAGGTAGAATTGGTAAAGTAATTATTAATTAATAAACGTCGGGGTAAGAAACGCTTCCAGAGGAACGGGGCGTTACAGCTGAGGTAGTTCAATGTTATCAATTTCTGTGCAATCATGACAGTTGAGGTAGTACAATGTTATCAATTTCTGTGTTATCATGGCATATGCCTTAGTATAAGAATGGGTTGGGAGAATTATTAGTCAAATAAAATAGGTTTTGAGGACTCAATTAGAAGAGATATTGGGTTTTATAAATAATTTTGTGATTCGTGTAGCCGTTGGTATAGAGCTACACCGGGATATTCTGAAAAATGAGTAAGATGCTTGGTAAGCATGGATCGTGTTAGGATATAAGTTATGAGTGATTATTAAGGACTAGGTGTGGTATCTATGCTATTTCAATTGGGAAATCATTAGCAATGGCAGTAATACAATTATCACGGACCAAATTTCAAGGACGAAATTTATTTAGGGGGAGAATGTAATACCCAAAAAATTATTAAGAGTATAAATGATATTTAATAAAGGGTATAACTGGAATTATTGAAAGAATAATGCTGTAGGACACACTAACGCAGTTTTAGACTACTGAATTAGTCAGAGGGAGTACCCCAGACCTTAGATAGCCAAGGAAAATGGTATAGTAACGACGAGTGATTTAAATTATGATTTTTAGTAATGAAAGAAATTGGATCGAGAACAGTTTTTGGTACAGCTGTTGACTGGGCTGAGAAAACTGAATCGACGTAGGAGACATCCGAAAAGTCAATAGAGCGTGTTAAGGACCTATATTTTATGTATAGAACAACGCTTAAGTGATTTCGAGTTGAATCGAATGGATTTAAGGTCAAAACGAACAATCGGGCCAAAGCATAATTTTCTAATTTTGCCCGATGGAGGTCAAAACGGTAATTTTTCAAGAGTTTCGAGGGTCAATTGAGATGTACAAAACTTGTGGGACTTAGTGATATAGTTGGATTTATCAGGGGTGCTATGGAGGGGGCAAAAATGTCATTGGAAGAAGTCAAGGGGTGAAAGTGCAATTTATCAAAAATTGCAATGTGAACGCACAAGGGAGAAAACGGCTGCCGCCACCATCCACCGCATCTGGTCGCCGTTTCCAGCGATGGGACGACTGAGGGATGGCTGGGGTTGGTTGTATCCGGCTCAAGGAGTCTTGGGGGCCAAGCGATGGCCTCTGATTGGTTGCAAGTTGGCCAGAAATCGCTTATAAATAGCGAGGGTTTCGGCCGAGACTTAGCATAAAAACTGGCCATGTTTTTGGATGATTTCGAGAGCTTTGATAAGGGGCTATTGGTGCTTGCATTAAGGGGAAGATTTTAGGAGGTTTAGGGAGCATTTTCATCAAGAATCGAGGTTGTTCGAAGCTTGGCCAAGAACGGGTGGCAGACCGCCTGCTGCTACCTGCAACTGGCCATTTGGGCCATTTTTCGGTGGCCTTTTGGCCTAAAACCGGTACCCACGTGATCAACTTTAAGTGGGCTACAAGGGGGCACCCTTGTTTTGGCCATCGGAGCAACCGCCGGATACTGGTTCAACTAAGAAGACGGTGGCGCGTGTAGCCACGCGCCAGCTTCCACACGCATCCATGCGCTAGGCACTTGAGGGCCCGTGATAGGGGCATTTTTGGTATTTCCTCTTCCAGTATTTTTGTTAATTTATTTTAGGAATTACCATGTTGAAATATTTTGGAAAATATTTGAGGGGACAATTATTTTGGAATTATCGAGATGAAAATTGGGAGAAAATTGAGAAAATTATGGAAAAATTGAGGAAAATGGATTTTAATGCTTCCTTAATTAAATATGGTGTTTAGGATGTGTTGTGGCTCGAGGTTGCATATAAGTTCAAGTATTTGAGAGTTGACATGCAAATCAAGGCATTGCACGAGGATCGAGATATTCCGAATGCATGCAGGTGAGTGGTTTGATTCTAATTTTACCCTTATTTTTGGATATGTCTTGGTGTGAGTGTAGTGAGTTCAGATAAACGAGTGACACGGTAAGGCACTCGAGACCAGAACTTGGGATGCTATGCTTATGCGTTTTATTCACGTATTCATGGCATCATTTGCATATTGATCATGTGGCATATTGCATCAACTATTTTTACTTGCAAAAGAGTCAGTGCATGGCATGTGATTTTCATATCATCGAGGCATTGATTTTTGTGTCGATTTTGGATCCGTATGGGACGGGATGAGGTCTTCTTGAGAATGGGACAAGGTCAATCCTGGTAAACGAGTGACACGGTAGGGCACTCGAGAGATTAAGTATGTCGCTGCAAGGTCAACCCCAATGGTGTGTGGAATGGATTTTCTACGGAAGGTTTAGTATGTCAAGGAGATTTCTCAATATAGACGTGTTGCTTGTTATCGTTGTCTTTGTATGCCATGCTTGTATGTCTTTTATGCATTATGTGAACTGTTCCATGCCGTCATTTACATGTTTGTCATCTAACCTGGGTTATGCCCCTGAAACGTTTAATGTTCCAGCCAGGGACTGCTGCGAGGGCAAGGTTATGGTCGGTTGAAGGTCAATAGTGCTTAGATTGATAGATGTTGTAACTTTTTGGGTTTTAAATATGTATTTCAACTTGTATACGAATAGTTGTACGATAACGTTGTTATCATTTAGGTTATCTGTATTACGAATTTCGTTATGGAAATACTGTGTAAGAATCACGGTGTTTGATCTAAATGTATCCGCTGCATTATGATAAATCTCGTTTGGTTGTTAAGATTATTGATCTTGTTAAATTAAACAGGCAAGACTGGGGTTTTGGGGATCCTGTGTGTGCATGTGTAAGTTGTTCATGAAGCACCACGCGTGATAATGTTATTTAAAAAAAAAAAAAGAGATTCCCAGAAATACCCTTATAGTGACACATTCGGCGAAGTGGGGTGTTATAATGCATCGGGTTTAGTGTGCCATGTGGGCATGATTTGGTTACCTTCCTCTTTCCCATTTCCCTTCAAGTTGTGCTATGTGACACTTTTAAAGCGTCGGACCGACTCATTTACCTTACTTTGCTAAGTCGTATCGCATAGTAACTTGAAGCTAATAGTTTGCTCTTGGTTTAGCCTTCACAATAAAATAGTGGTTAACTCTTGATTATGTTTATACATCCTCACTCTTCATTCAGGGAGTAGCTGGGGGTTGACAGTTTGCATCAACACCTCTTGTGAGCTTTCTAATCTAATTCTAAGGGAGCTCTTATGAATTGACAGTTCTTGGTCCTGAGTGATTATTCTAGTGAGTATCTCGGGTTGACTACACAACAATGAATTTTGGATGACCAAAGCTAGCATAATCCTGAGGGTTTCTCTTGCTTTGCTGATTGCAATTGGTGTTCATTTCCAGGCGTAAAGGTCTTTGTAGTCTTGTTGATCATTTTCTAACCTCTGCTTATGACAATTGTACATCTTTGTTTTGGGATCCATTTTTTCTCCCTGATGTTGAGGTTTTCTTTTATTGTTAAGTAGTTTTGCCTCTTTCCCTTGTTGTGAGGCCCATGATATGCTCCAATTAAAGCTATAGACGCTTTGCGATTTTTCATTTAATGCAATTATTATTTACTAAAAAAAAATCCTAAATCTTAAATGTTAAACCCTTTTTCTCTATCTAGAGATAGAATCAAAGACAATATTTTTTGTCTTTGTTTAGAGACGGAATCAGAGACAAAATTAGAGATAGAAGTTTTTCTTCTATGTTTAGAGATGAAATTGGATACGAAATATTTTCTGTCTTTATTTAGAGATGGGATCAAAGACAAGTTTTTTTTTCTTTTTTTAGAGTCGAAATTAGATACGGAATATTTTTCGTCTCTATTTAGATACAAAATTAGAGATGAAATGTATTTTGCCTCTATTTGGAAACGGACTCAGAGATGAAATCAAGGACGAAAAATATTTCACCTTTGTTTAGGGATAGAATTTTTATATATTTTATTATATTTTTCATGTATTATTTTCTTCCGTTTTGCAAATAAATGGTATTTAACTCATTCAAAAAAATGATTGTGTGAAAAATAATTTCAGAATAATAAGTCATGGTAAAACAATCCCTTTATGCTTGCTAATTTTTTTTTTCATTTTGCTTGTATTATTATATAATTTTGTGTATAAAATCTTTTAAAATAGGCTTCCAGTGTTTAGTGTTGGTCGCGCTAGCACTTCGAAATTTGTTTTGAAGGCGTTGGATGATCAAACCTCATTGAGTCCAAATGGATGCCAAGATCGCATAATTTAGTTACGGAAAATCGCAGAGTCCATAATACTACTCATCGTGAGGGTTCTGGAGCTTGCCCTTGGACTACTTTTTCTTAAATCATATTGAAATCCCGTTGGTTACTTGTTTTTGAATGAAGTAAATTTCTTTGCGAGAGAAGTTGCAGCTAGGTTTATGTCCAAAAAAAACCTAACTAAAGCAGAGGAAGACCACTGACAATAGGCAGATAGATCCCCTGTCAAATGGCTTCCACGGAAGGGGTAAATGTGAGATTGGTTCATCTCATCTGAGGTTTAAGGTCCCGTTTTCTTTTCTTTTCTCTTTTCATTTTTTTCGAATTCGTTCCGACCAAACAGAGTCAGTTGAATGCTTATAGCATATACGGATAACGGGTTTATCTTCTGACCCCTTGCTATTGCTTCCATTTTTAGTACATACTGTTCCCGGGTTTTTCTGATTTTAGTTCCCGTCCTTTCTAAATAAAAAGGATTTCCTAATTTCTTCACCGGTTTGTAGTTTCATCTTTTTCCTTTTATAATTTCAAACTTTGCAAATTTTCAGAATCCATGATTAGTGATATTTTGCTAATGATATTTTACTTATATGTTATTGTAGGGCAATTGAGGTAAAACTTCGTTGTTATGGCTCCTCCAAGGTAAGATTGGTTGTGAAAATGCAGATGCCTGAATGCATTCATTACAATTTAGCTGGCTAAAGCTGAAGAAAGAGTTCAGTCATGTTTTACTTCTTATGTTGCTCTCAATGACTTAAGAACTAAGTAGTTTAAAGATATTCTTGCATTTGTGCTAGCGTGGCGAGTTATGTTTAGTACGCCCAAATGACCCAAGTGGATCGTATTTTAGCATATAGGTATCTCTGGTTTATCTAAGGGCTATTGTTGATAATCAAAAATGTTCTTTTCGATGCATGGGTTGATGAATAACCAACACAGGGCTTTTGTTTACTATTGGATTTTCTGTATGCATCCAATGGTAGAAGAGATTAGGATATCACTATTCTTGCCAGTCCGATAACAATAGTAGGACATGAATTAATGAATGATGATGTACTGGAAAATATTTGCATGCGTGTTTTGAATCATCCGTGTATGTTTCTTTTTTACGGTACACAGGAATAAGTTTTCACATTTATAGTTTGGTTCGTATGTAGCGTGAAAAACCTTTGTTGTTTATAATGGAAAATAAAATGTTAGGGAGGATGTTGCAAATACACTGCGGATACTTGTTGCCACGGATTGTCATCTGGGTTATATGGAGAAGGATGAAATTCGCCGGCATGACTCATTCCAGGCATTTGAAGAGATATGCTCCCTAGCAGAGCAAAAGCAGGTGATTTCTTTTTTTTTCCTTTGTGCTTAAGGCCTTCATAAGGATTTAGATTTCAGATTTCATATTTTCCTTTTGCTAGGTGATGTATTTTTATATGCCAACTTTCTGTTATCACGACCCTATTAGTTTTTTTCGGTTACATGCATCTACTAGCACACCTTCAATTTCTCTCAAATGCTGTTGGATGAACTCCTCTAAGGTCTCTACTGCAATTCATAATTGTTTCATTTTCAACAGGTTTATATACAGCTTCTCTTCTTTTTCTTCTTTAGAATTCATGTTGATTCACTTGAACAAGCTTGTTCTAATTTTAAGTTCAAAGGCTAAAGAATGCTATAAATATAATGCTTTATTTTCCAAGACTACCTATCATACCTTTGCATGGTAGTTGCTGAGTATCCAAATTTTATGCATGTTAAATCATACATCAAACTGTCTGATCCTGGCATCAGGTGGATCTCTTACTCCTTGGTGGTGACCTTTTCCATGAGAATAAGCCCTCAAGGTCAACATTGGTGAAAGCCATTGAAATTCTTCGTCGCCATTGCCTCAATGATCAACCAGTGCAATTCCAAGTTGTCAGCGATCAGACTGTGAACTTTGCAAACTCGTAATTTCTTACTTTTGCACTTGATAGAATTATGCCTGATGGTAAATAATTTATGTTCTTTTTTCTGCTTTGACTTGGTACTCCAATATTGGGTTGATAAATATGTTTTGGCTGTTCAACTGCCTGTTGATGCTGTGACTTAAGCAAGAACTTGGTGTCCTTGACTGGGTACCTTAGTTGCTAAATATGTTTTGTCAAAGTTTTTTTTTTCTTTTTCATTTTTTTTTCTAAGTCTACAAACACCATATGTATCCTTTTGTTTACCTTTATAACTTCCCTTAGGTGTCTCAACAAGTATATAGTGTCCATTGTTGACCTTCCAGGCATGAAACTAAATTGATTTTTCATACACCTTAATTTCTTTCCTTTATCTTTGCTTAATCACTCTCTCCTAAAGTTTGATATAGATTAAAAACAAGGCTTTAGCCAGTTTCACTGTGGGTTTAAGCAGTGATTAAGGACTGCTGGAACTCAAAGTTGACTCACGGGGAAATCCAGTCTAGCCTTTTCAACTAGGGAGAATCGAACTGTCATTGAAAGCAGACGCCATCAGATCCTGCTCATTAGCTCGATTCCTCTATAATTTCCACAACTTTAAACATCTCCTTTATTCTTGTAAATAGGCAATAAAGTGCTATGCTTCAATTATGCTCATCTTGCATCTTTTTTGATTTAAGGATCACATTAAATAATTTTATTAACCAAAAAGTGCCATTTTCTCCCATGCATTTTCTATTGCTATGTAATCTGATCTAACTGATTTACTATTCTTCATCTTTTTTGGTACTGGCTTTATTTCATTTGGACATATACGTCAATTAAACATGTAAATGATATTTTCTTCAGAGTTAGTCCCCAACATAATACTTGTTGTTAAAGGTTTGCCTCGAGTAAAGTCTAGGATTTGGGAGAAAGCAGTCAAGTGTCAAGCATCTTATACTAGATGGGCTGTTTTTTCTTCAATTGTAATTTCTATTAAGTTGAGGGGTAAAACCAATAATATCAAACCTGGTCATTTGTATTGGGTTGTCTGCCCACTTAGTCTATAAATAAGGGGCAGAGGGTAGGTGCGCTTGACACACATATCTTTTTGCGAGTGCATTCTGTTCAATTGAGAGAAAAGGCTAGAGTTTTGGTAGTCCTTTGTAATTTCGGGTGAGAGGCAAGATTGTACTCGGGTAGGCTGTGTACTAATTGTTTTCAATAAAAGAAGACTGCTCTCGGTGGGTGTTTGAAGGCTGGATGTAGGTTCATTCCAAGAATGAACTGAACCAGGATAAAGAATTGGTGTTCTTGTGTGGTTTATTTTCTGTTCTTAATACTTTCAATTCTGTTATTGTTCTCGTAATTTCTATTCTGTTGATTCATTCGTGAGTGGGTGCAATTGAGAGTTTTTTAATCTGTCCAAGGAATCGAATTCCAGTGCTCCTTGTAATGTTGATTAAAGATTTGAAAGAAACAATAAGAGAAGAAAGTGAATTCCAGAATAATGCCTCGTTCAATTAAACACAAAACAGAGAGGTTAGCCTATTTATATGACAGGCTTAGCCTCCTAATAACACTTAAAACACAATAGCTACAACACATGGACTAAGGTATAACTGAACAACTGAAACCAACACTTAACAGAATACAAACTGAAACAGCAACACAAACAAAGACGTCAACAAGCCTTAATTCCTTCAACACTCCCTTGTTAACGCTTGTTTCTCCACCTTTATTGAATAACCATTGAGAAATACTCCTTCCATCTCTCCTTCACTAACCCCCCCACCCCCAACCCCCCACCCCACCCCAATTTCATTTGGTTCAGATCCCTTATTTTTATCCCTTGCTTTTGCATACAATTTATATATATTTGCTTTATCTATATGTAAATTAGCATGTAGAATTTTATATATGTTGTGCAAAATTTGGGAATTGGTCTAACAAACCTTTTTATCTTGACAGATTTGGTCATGTAAATTATGAAGACCCTCACTTCAATGTTGGCTTGCCAGTGTTCAGTATTCACGGAAATCATGATGATCCAGCGGGGGTGGTATGGACTATGCAATTTGAGGATGCATATTTCTGCTGAAGTATATTTACTAAGCATGCTTTACCACTAGTCACAATTCCTATACATTATATGTTGAGAGTAAAAATAATAGTATAAAAGATAAAGTTAACCCCTCTTTCTACCAACCTAAGCTTTGAGATGGAATGGGAGTTAACAATCAAACATGGTACTAGAGTATACAAAGGTCTTGACTTCAAACCCCTTGGCGAACCCAATATTTAAATAGTTGCATGTGTTTGAATCAATTATACAGTAAAAACTTGGGCACACATGAGGGGTTGTGTTGATTATAAAAATAATAATATAAAAGATAAAAATCCTCTATCTACCGGCTTAAGCTTTTAGATGGAATAGTAGTTAACAATTTAACATTATTCATGGTATATTAGGGGCTATTTAGTTGTGGAAAATGATTTATCTTTACTTTTCATTTTCCAAAGAATATTTGAAAAACACATTTGAATGTTAGACATACAGAAAACTAATTTCCAATCTAAAAATTTGAAAAATATGTTCAAGAAAAGGAGAGATGTTTTAATTTCTTTTGTGTAACTTGTATTAGAAGAGGAGATGAAGATGATTGGGGAAAATTTTTTGGAACGCCACATTTTCAAATCTACATGTTATTAAAGAAAACTTATAAAAGTCATTTTAGGAGTTTTCCAGTGTAGTTTAATATGGAAAACTGCTTTTTTGCCAAATCTCCACTCTGTTTGAAAATATTTTGTATTTGCACAAGTTTTCTAATTTTCCATTTTATGTGGAGTAATTTTCTAGAAAACTGTGGTTGTTTTCCACAACTAAACAGCCCCTTAGTCTTTTGCTTTAAATGTATGTTTAATGAAAACTGAGCATGCCTCCATCCCTAGCAATCAGGTTGCTGAGTCATCATACAAGTAGCTTTGTTGGAGTTTTCAATATTTCAGTAATTAGACAAAGCATAGCTCCATTTTAGCACAAAGAGGTTGCATGTCAAATTTGATGACATCAGAAGACCGTTTGATGGGGGTTTTATCAATTTGAAGTTGGCCACTGTTAGCTAGTGCTGGTGTCATGATGGGAGTGATTTCCAAGTTCAGAATCTCTCTTTTTCATTTCTATTTTCGTTTTATTGAGTTCAATAGTCCCTCCTTGAATTTTGTTGTGAAATTATACTGTTTGACTACCTTGAATTTTGGGTCCCCTTATGAGCTGGCACACAAAACAAGGGATCTCACCAAGTGTCCCTTTGACAGACCATGAACCTTCACCTATTCAACTTTGAGGTTCATCATGGTCTTATTTCAAGTGCCTCTCCAAATTCGTCCTAAAATTCTTTCATTTGGGCAGTTACTCCCCCCCCCCCCCCCTTCTCTCTCTCTCTCTCTCCTCAAACACACTACCCTTGTGGATCTTGGCCAGGTCCACCTTTCCCAAGGCAGATCTATAAACTTTCACTTAACCAAACAAAGTTATAGTGAACTGGACAGGTATATCTTGCACTGGAATAACAAATAAGGGGTAGCAGGTTAACTGTCCAACCTTGGAACTACTCGGTGACACCCGTTGGTTTGATATTTTTGACTTCATGTCAAGTTTGTGGACAACAACCATTGTTCAAACTTTGTATGACACAAGAAAAATATGTTAAACATTCTGTGTCAAAACTTTTCAAATATGCTGGAAACAAATATTTATATTGATTAAATTTTTTTGATATGTACCATTTTGTTTATGTATACCATTCCCACACATGGCATGACCTTATTTTCTCCCTTGACATGCTGTTGTTAAAGAAAAGTGAACAAGTTTATTTTGCGTCAAATAAGAAATAATGGGTTAAACCATAGTTACTGGGTTCACTCCTCACCCCTTGGAACCATGATCCAGATCAGGCATTCTAGATTGTGGTTCTTTCATGTCTCAGGATCATGAGGAATGTGATCTAGATCCCCAAGTTTGGGGATCCCAACAGTGCATAAGTCAGCTAAAATAATTTAAAGCTAAGAAAGAAACTTAAAATCAAATAATTTTCAAATAAAACTAGATAAAATAAAGCTTGCCTACCTTACTTTCTTCCTGATTCTCTGCATTTTGAATTATATTTAAAACCTACTTTGTTTGCATATAATTCTTCAATGCATAAAGTTTTACAAGAACATTAAAAAACCAAGACAAAACGATCAAAATAGCTTCTGTAATAGCAAAGTATTAATCCAACCAATTTCGACCTGGGTACAGCTATAAAGCGTGCAACAGCTCGAAATAATGAATCAAAATTAAACCTATCCCATCTACCACAAAATTGGCATACTAATGTAACCCATACCCGTTCCATGAACATACCATGTTCCTAGAAACTATGGGTTAAACTATTCTGTCTAACCTACTTGGTTACACCCATCAGCTTGCTTTTCTTTTTTTACTTAATTCTTCATCAAGTGATGTCAAGTTTGTGGATATCTACCTGCCATTATGAAAAGGTAAATGGAACAATACATGGTTACAACTTTGTATTATCAACAAAATGCATCAAAACATGCTTGAATGTCGAAATGTTTTAAATATATAGGTAAGATATATTTATATTGCTAAAAATGTGCAATGCGTACATCTTGTGGTTGCTACACCATGGTACTCCACTTGGCATAACCTTGTTAGTTTCCCACATTGCAAGACTGCAGCATTCTACTACCTGTTTCCCTTGCTTGAGCTTGCTGCTTAAACCCTCTCAAGCTGTAGATCAAGTGTCACGATAGTGAAAATTTCGTTTGATTTTTTAGCTCTTTTCATTAAGTCTTTAAAGAAGAGGACTTGCTGCTGTTTCTGATTGTAGCAATGGCCTTCAACATAGTTTCCTTGTTTTGCTATTTGGTCCATCCTCTTTCTGTTCGCAAAGTTACAGTGTTTCTGATTTTCACAATGCTCATTCAACTCATTGGTGTTGCTACTTGTGCATTTGAAGATAAGTTGAACTACAAGAAACCATATTTCTTGCCCACTCTATCCATCTAATATTTCTCTTTCAAATTTTAGTGGAATTAATAATTGGTCATATTTTTTTTTTTCCTTAGACTATTTCATGGGTGTTTTCTGATGTTGCAACAGGACAACCTTTCAGCAGTTGATATCCTTTCTGCATGCAATCTTGTGAACTATTTTGGCAAAATGGTTCTTGGAGGTTCTGGTGTTGGGGAAATCACTCTCAACCCCATTCTCATTAGGAAGGTCTATATTTAGATTTTATTTGTCAAATGCCATCAGTTTGGACCACTTGAGTAGTTTCAGGGAGCTATTTTTAACTCTTAATTGTAGGGATCAACTTCTGTAGCTCTGTATGGCCTTGGAAACATTAGAGATGAACGACTTAATAGAATGTTTCAGGTATTCATTTGGAAGAAATGCTTTTCAAATGTGATGTTTCTAAACTAACTTCAGCAGCACTTAAATTTTAGTTGTGTTGTTTTTTAAACCTCAGACACCTCACTCTGTCCAGTGGATGCGACCTGAAGCTCAAGATGGATGTCAAGTATCAGACTGGTTCAACATTTTAGTACTTCATCAGAACAGGTTTTGCTGAATTCCTTGACATATTATTGCATCATGCATGAAGAGACCTGTTGTTATTTATTTAGAAAATCAAATAATATCACAACTTATGGGAGCTTGTGTGGTCTTCAATTAGAAATTTATAGTTGCTGCGTCCTGCTATTTATCTTGCTTCTTATGTGCCTTGCAGAGTTAAAACAAATCCTAAAAATGCAATAAATGAGCATTTCCTGCCTCGGTTCCTGGACTTTGTTGTGTGGGGGCATGAACATGAATGTCTTATTGATCCTCAGGTACCAATAATATAATTGTTTCTTCTTCAATTCAATTTTCCTTGAGGTATCTCATTCAAGGCTGTTGGAACCTTAACAGGAAATTCCAGGCATGGGTTTCCACATAACTCAACCAGGTTCTTCTGTTGCAACATCACTAATTGAAGGAGAATCAAAGCCAAAACATGTACTTCTTTTAGAAATCAAGGTTGTCTTTTGGGAATGTTTAAATGAAACATTCTGGAGTTGATTTATTTCTTAAAAATTCAGGAATTTTTTGGCTTAGTTACCGAATTGTGTTTTTGTAAATGAATTATATACAGGGAAATCAATATCGCCCAACCAAGATATGTTTGAACTCAGTGAGGCCTTTTGAATATACCGAGGTAAATTGACATTGTTTATTTTAATTTTATAAGTAACTTGTGTTGAATGGCTTAATTAAATAACTTGTGTTGGATGGCTTAATTTCATGATACAGGTAGTGTTGAAAGACGAACCTAACATTGATCCTCATGACCAAAATTCAATTCTTGAACATTTGGATGAAGTGGTAAACCTTCTTCCTCTTCCCCCTTTTTATCCTTGTATTAGTCAGAAATATTAATTGCTTGTGTTATCATTTTCTACTGCCAGGGTTATTTTTTTTTATAATTGTATGTTAATACGTTTACTCTGCTTTAGGTCAAAAACCTAATAGAAAAATCTAGCCAAAAGGCTGTTAACCTAACAGAGCTGAAGCTTCCACTAGTCCGAGTGAAGGTAAACATTTCCTTTGTCAAATGATGCTACATTGAAGATGATATTCATTGGCATATGTGTTTCCTCCACTTCTTTTTACCTTCTTGTTCTATTTGATTTTATAGGTTGATTATTCTGGATTTATGACAATCAATCCTCAAAGGTTTGGGCAAAAGTATGTGGGAAAGGTACTTCATGTTTTATTAATTTTGCTAAGACTGTCCCTTTTTTTTTTTTTTTTAATTTTCATACGGGGGTGCTGTTTTTTTTCTCTCCTTTTATTTTTCTACGCTTTTCCTGTTTTTCCTAATGGTGAATGACTATCTCAAGATTGTGTAGGTTGCAAATCCCCAGGATATCCTTATATTTTCAAAGGCTACAAGGAAAGGTCGCAGTGAAGGTACTTCTTTGTTATTCTGGCTGTTAGTATTGTACTTTATAGTTCAGATTATGACTATTTGGTTGAAATCTTCACCACAAACCTAATATCTATCTGTTGTGGGCATTCAGGTATGTATTCTTGTGCCTAAGTGATTACTTTATGTAACAATTGGTCCTTTCTTGACTTGTTAAAATAAAATAAAAGAAAATGTTGATACAGTTTTCTCTGAAATTTTACTTTTTGTAGACTACCGAACTGAATTTCACTTTGTAGTTTGTAAGACCCTATTTGAATTCATTGCGATTTCAGTTTTTTTCAAAATCTTGAAAAAACAAAAAATGCTGTTTGGATAAGTGTTTTTGTTTCCTAAAAAATGGAATCCACTTCCACTATTTTCACAAAACCCTGAATACACCAATTTGTTTTGTTCAGTTGTTTTAAAAACAACTTTTAGTTTCACCAAGGCCACTTTTTTCTGTGTGACAAGGATCAAAGAAGGTGCCATTAGTAAAGGATTTAACATGCCTCATTTTATTTAAGGGCTTAAATGAAAAGATAATTAGTTGCACTCTCAATATGTTGTTGGGGATGGTGAGAGGATTCTGATGATATAAATTTTTTGTTAATTTTGATTAAGGTTTATGAAAGTGGGATTAGTGGCTAATTAAATAATTAAGAGTAATTAAATTAGATTACAATATTGGGTAAATTACCCTCAGAGCCCGTGGTTTGTTTTTGTCCCTAGGGATCATTTTTGCTTGAACAGTCCTTTGCTAGTTTTTGGCACTGAGAATTTTAAATTAAATCGAATTAAGTTAAATTTACTCCTAACTCTAATTACAAAAGAAATGAAAAAAGAAGGCAAATCTGTTCTCTTATTTGGAGAAAAGTTGCTGGCAGTGGTATTGTAAGGAAGAAAGGAGGAAGATCTTACAATTGCGAATATTTTAAGAGTGTTATTGGACGCAGCTCAAGAAGAAACTTCCAGTTTCCAGTATCTTCAGGAATGTAGCCAATGATGTTATGATTATGCAAATAAAGAACCTGAAGATATTAAATCTTCCCAAACTCAGCTGGAATACTGCCATTTAGCCTATTTAATCCCTTGTCCAATAACCTAACACGCCACAATTTTTGGAGCTCAATGGGATCTCCCCGTCCAATTGACTCCCCTAAACATCCAAAATTTCCAATCCCTCACTATAATTTTTTGTCTCTGGAATCTCTCCCTCAACCCATTATCAGAAATGTTGAAATGTGAAAGATTTGTTAGCCCAAGAAACCCCAGAGGAGCCAACTGAGTAAACAAATTGTTGCCAAGATCCAAGCTCTCAAAGCTCTCACACACTGAAAGCTGCTTTCAAACATCCCAGTTAGCATATTCCTCCACAAGGACAAGTAGACCATTGATAAACTAGTCAATGCCAAGAAGCATATTTGTCAAAGGCACAAGGTGCACTGAAGCACAAAGAGTTCTTGGGGCCTAGGGGTGAGGCATAAGGTGAAGGGCAAGCCTCACACACATGAGGCACACATTTATTCAAAATGCTTATAAAATAATCTTATACACCATTTTGTTTTTGTTGAGCCAAGTTGCTCCAATCAACCTATTGTGTATTTTGATGTTTAACAAAACATAATTTTAGTAAAACTATTTTTGGTGTATTTAAATCTCCTAATGAATTTTTGATATATCTTATGGTGGATAACATATTTTAAGTATCATAGTATTTTGTGTATCAAAATGAACCAATAAATATTATTTGTTCTAAGTAGAATATTAGCACACTATAAGGGAATATATAAGAAAATGTTTTCATTTTGGAAAACTAACTCCCAGTATTTTGATAGCTAATATTCATTATTGTTAAAATGATTTTTAACGAATTTTTCAAGAAATAGAAAGTATGTATTTTGGAAGTGGTAAAATCGCCAAATCCCGAGTTTGTTCTAAAACCAAAAATCTACTTTCTTATTGATTTGGATTTTGATTTTTTAGATATTTTTATTAAATCCAAATGGGGGGTATTTTCTTATTTACATTTATGTATTAAAGTAAATAGAAGATAAAATATAAATAAAATAAAATGAGGACATTTACCTAAACTAAAGAAATGTAAATATTTTGTAATGAATTCATGCTATGTATTGTATTATCAAAGCAAATCTTTATTTTTCTGAAAATCTGGACTGAGAGTCGACTCTCGGTGAGGGACAGTCGATTGTAAGTCAAAATAGTAGTCGATTGTGGATATGCATCAATCGACATAGCCGAGCATTGTTTATGCAGAGTCGAGGTAGCCGAGAGTGGGTTTTGGCCAGTCGACTGTAGGTCAATGAGAGTTGACTGTGGGTGTCGCGGCCAATGAGAGTCGACTGTGGGTGTTGCGGAGTTGACTGTCGGTTAGAACAGTCGACTGCCAGACTTCAACGGTCGGATTTTTGGAGCCGTTACAGGTCGTTTGGGAGCTCCACTATATATGTCTTGAAGAGAAATCTAGAGAAGACTAATGCTCTACCATTTCTTATCTTTCCAAAGCACACCCAAGCTCTCAAGCACTCAATCAAAGCAATCCAAGGCCCAAGGAGCTTCAAAGATCTATCCATTGGAGCCTCAAGGCAAAGAAGAAGTTTTCTTCTTGTTGGTAACTTGTATTATTTCATTTTCCTTGTATATTGTTCTTGTATTGATATCCATTTTAGTCCAAGTGTGTTGGACATAGGATTGATTTATTTGTATTGGATTGTGGTGTGGCATCCTAGAGCCTATTGTAATATAGGTGGTGTTGTTATTGTATGGTTGTATTAGTTTCCGGGGTGAGCTAAGGGGAAAACCTCGGGGTGTACAAGTTTGCCAGGTGTTCTTGTGTAGAAACCTAGTGGTGGTTTTAGTGGAACCTCAAGTGTCGGTTTGACCTTGAGAGAGTGGACTCTCAAGTGTTTGTATAGCTTTTCTTTATAATATTGTATTTAAAGCTATATAGTATTATAAAGTTTGTATAGCTTTTCTTTAAGTGTTTTCAAAATTTCTGGACCAAAAGTTGACTCCCGTATGGGAGAAATCGACTCCTCTATTGCTAGTCAACTGGGGCTTAGCCATAGTCGATATAGCCGAAGCTCGGATTAAACAGAGTTGGCATAGCCGAGAGCTATGTTTCGACAGTTGACTCCCTTTGAAGGGAAGTCGACTCTGGATTTCCTTGACTCCTTTCAAGTTGTAGTCGACTGTTGGATAGGACAGTCGACTGTCCTGGTCCAATGTTCGGATTTTTAGCCCGATTTCTGCTTGTTTCTTGCTCCATATAAATAAATAGCTTTTGTCCAGAGAAACAACAACGAATGAAAAAGTGCTCTCTCAAGATCCATCCTCCAAGAAAAGCAAGCAATTGCTCAAATCTTTAAAGCCTACTCAAGAAGCACTCAAGCTCACAGATCTACACTGTTCAACTGTTCTTAGAGCTCTTGCAACCAAGGAATCGAAAAGCCATCTTGCAAATCCGCTTGAGGTCAACTGTATTTGTTCGATCTAAGTTGTATTTTATATTACAATTGTATCTTTGCATCTTATTGTGCTTCACTGTGTTGTCCAAAGGTGGACATTGTTGTAATACCTAAACTTCATCATTGTGGTTGTTGGTTGGTTTCCTAGAACCATTACAAAATTTAGGTGTATTAGTTTCTAAGGTTAGCTACGGCAAAATCTCGGGGTGATTGAGAATAGTGGAACCTTTAGGGTTGTTAATACCTTAGAAGAGTGGAGTAGGCGTGGGATCGCCAAACCACTATATGTGTTGTGTGCATTATTGCTTTTATTTTTGGTGAATCTTGAGCATTTAAATTTTCATCCCAAAGCTATTGGACTATACAATTATATATCAAAGTATTCTTATGTATAAAAATTAATCAAGAGATTTCAAATAAAAAAATTAGACGTAAATTTTTATCAACTCAATTCACCCCACCCTCTTGAGTTGCCATTGTATTGTGTCAAGGGACCAACAGTTTCAATATATACCTATAAGGAGATAGCTGCAAACTCATAAAATAATAAATCACAAATGACTAACCTTATAGTAACTGTTAGATAAATACAAAAGAACTGTTTGTATATACCTCAAGAGTACAACATAAGCATATATATACATACATTTACTTAAAGATAAATACACTAATACCCCCTTACTTATCTTATTTAACACTCCCCCTCAAGCTGGAGCATATATATTGAGCATGCCCAGCTTGGTACAAATATAATTCACACGAGACCCTCTAAGCGACTTGGTGAGTAAATCAGCCAGTTGATCATTGGAACCCACATATGTTGTAACTACATCCCCAGAGAGCACATTTTCTCTAATAAAATGACAATCAATTTCAATATGTTTGGTTCTCTCATGAAACACAGGGTTAGAGGCAATATGCATTGTAGCCTGGTTGTCACAAACCAATTGCATAGGCTTAACCTGCGTAACTCCTAACTTCTCAATTAATTGTTTCAACCACACTAGCTCACATGTTGTTACGGCCATTGCCCTGTATTCAGCCTCTGCACTGGATTTGGCAACAACAGTTTGCTTCTTACTTTTCCAAGAGACTAGGTTTCCACCCACAAAAACACAGTATCCATATGTGGATCTCCTGTCACTAGGTGATCCTGCCCAATCAGCATCTGTATATCCCACAATTTGACTGTGCCCATGATTTTGATACAATATACCCCGACCAGGGGTAGCCTTAATATATCGAAGAATACGGATCACTACATCCCAATGACTGTCACAAGGTGAATCCAAGAACTGACTTACCATACTCACAGCAAATGAAATATCAGGACGAGTGACAGTGAGGTAATTAAGTTTCCCAACTAATCGACAGTAGCGCCCATGATCAGAAAGAGGCTCCCCTGTCTCGGTAACAGCTTGATATTTGGATCCATAGGGGTATCTGTAGGTTTACATCCAAGTAATCCTGTCTCTTCTAGCATATCCAAGGCATACTTCCTTTGAGAAATATAGATGCCTTGCTTTGACCGAGCTACCTCAATACCCAAAAAATATCTCAAAGGACCCAGATCCTTCGTCTGAAACTGTTGGTGAAGATGTGCCTTCAATTCAGTAATACCAACATCATCATCCGCGGTAAGTACTATATCATCAACATACACCACTAGAAGAATGTGGCGGCTAGACTGAGAACGATGAAAAATAGAATGATCAGCTTCACTCCGAGTTAACCCAAACTCAAGAACAGCTGAACTAAATCGACCAAACCAAGCTCGAGGAGACTGTTTTAAACCGTATAAAGATTTTTGAAGGCGACACACCAGTCCAGACTCCCCCTGAGCAACAAAGCCAGGAGGTTGCTCCATATACACCTCCTCCTGTAAATCGCCATGGAGAAAGGCATTTTTTATGTCCAATTGATGAAGAGGCCAGTGAAACATAGCAGCAAGGGATAAGAAAAGGCGAACAGAGGAGATCTTAGCAATAGGAGAGAATGTATCGCCATAATCAAGACCATAAACCTGAGTGTATCCTCTAGCAACAAGGCGAGCCTTAAGACGATCAATCCGGCCATCAGGACCAACTTTAACAGTGTAAACCCAGGGACAATCAACAGTAGACTTACCCTTGGGAAGAGGTACTAAGTCCCAAGTCCTAGTGGAATGTAAAGCAAACATTTCTTCGACCATAGCAGCCCGCCACCCTGGATGGGAAAGAGCTTCGGGAACAGATTTAGGAGGTGAAACAGAAGATAAAGAAGAAACAAAAGTAGAATATCCAGGAGACAAATAATCATAGCTAACAAAATGGGAGATAGGATGGTGAGTACCTTTACGAAGAGCAATAGGCAAGTCAAGATCAAAAGTCGAAGGCGACGGACTAGAGGAGGAAGAACGAGTTGGCACCGGGGATGAGTCAGGAGACGGCTCCCGCGGACTAGCGACAACAGTCGGTACTGGTTGGGCTACGAGATGTGGACGCTGTTGATAGACCTGAAGATCAGAGTGATCAAGGCGAGAGGCAAAGGATGGTGGAGATGGTGAAGGCGTTGGAGATGGAGGTGATGTGAGGTCAAGAGAAGGAACAGGTAAAGGTAACCCAACAGACACAAAATCGGAGATCGCAGATGAAGAAGGGAAATAAGGAGATGACTCAAAGAAGGTAACATCCGCTGAAACAAAACATCGAGTTAATTGAGGAGAGTAGCAATGATACCCCTTTTGAAGGCGAGAATAACCCAGAAAAACACATTTGACGGAACGAACAGATAACTTATCACGACCTGGGGCAAGATGGTGAACAAAGCATGTGCTCCCAAAGATACGAGGGGGAAGAGAATATAAGTCAACCCGAGGAAAAAGAATGGAATGAGGAATCTGGTCATTAAGAACAGAAGATGGCATGCGGTTAATTAAGTAACATGCAGTTAAGACAGCATCACTCCAGTATTGAAGTGGAACATGCATATGAAGAAGAAGCGTGCGGGCTGTCTCAATTAAATGGCGATTCTTGCGTTCAGCTACCCCATTTTGTTGTGGGGTTCTAGGACACGAAGTCTGGTGAAGAATCCCATTGGATGCCATATAAGATCTAAATGGGAGAGACAAATATTCAAGAGCATTATCACTACGAAGAACATGGATAGGCAAATTGAATTGTGTTCTAATTTTAGCACAAAATGTAGTGAAGATTGAAAATAACTCTAAACGCGTTTTCATTAAATATAACCGTGTAGTCCGAGAGAAATCATGAATAAATGTTACAAAATAACGAAAACTGTCTTGTGAACTAACACGACTAGGACCCCATACATCTGAATGGACTACTGAAAAATGAGAACTAACACGTTTAGTAACTCTACTTGGGAAAGAACTACGAATGTGTTTCCCAAATTGACAAGACTCGCACTCTAAGGAAGAAATACTAGAGAGACTGGGAACCATCTTCTTGAGATTGGGAAGAGATGGGTGTCCCAACCGACAATGGACTTGTAGTGGGGAAGTTGTTGTCATGCACGCCGCTGAAGAAGCAGGGAGAGACAGATAGTAGAGACCGTGAGACTCAAGCCCCGTGCCAATCGTCCGTCCAGTCCCCCGATCCTGCACAAGAACAGAATCAGACGAGAAAGTTATAGAGCAATTAAGACTGCGAGTGAGTTGACTGACAGAGAGCAAATTAAAGATACATTGTGGTAAATGTAAAACAGATGATAATGGTAAAGTAGGAAGAGGTAATGCGGTACCAATACCCGTGACTGAGGCTTGAGAGCCATCAGCTAATGTAACAGGAGGTAGAGACTGTGAAGTTTGAACATGAGATAGGAGAGAACGATTACCAGACATGTGATTGGTGGCACCAGAGTCGAAGATCCATGGGCCAAGAGAAGATGAAGACTTAGTAAAGCAGGCAGTAGGGTTACCAGTGTCAGCAAAGGATGTGACAGGTGAAGTAGCCTGTTGTGCTGCCCGGAACTGAAGAAACTGAGCATACTCCCCCCCGGAGATAGTCACTGGTGAGGAATCACTGGGTGTGATAGATGCCTGACCCTCTGAAACGCCCACAACCATGTTAGCAGTACTGGCTGCATGAGGTGGACGTCCATGTAGGCGATAACAAGTCTCTTTAGTGTGACCAAGGCGATTACAATAGGAGCACTGGGGCCGTGGACGACCACCACGACCAGTCGGGGTCGTAACTAGGGCAGAGTGATCTCCAGCAACGGACATGCCACGATCAACAATAATAGAGGAGGCTCTAAGTAGTCTGGCAAATACTTCTGTCAGAGGAGGAAGAGAGGCACTGCCGAGAATTTGTGTCTTAACTGAGTCAAGCTCTGGTCGAATTCCATGAAGACAAAGGATAGTAAACATTTGATTGCGTTGTTGCTGTTGTTTCTTGATATCGGTATCAAAGGGCATCAACTTGTTAAAGTCAGTAATAGAAGCTTGAAGCTTACCCAAATATGTGGTCATATCCAAATCAGTCTGTCGTAAATTGAACAAGGCACCAATCACATCATAAATATGAGTGATGTCACTAGTATACAGCTCACGAGCTCGAGTCCACAGGGCACTACACTCCCGAAGAGGTCGAAATATCGGCATTAAGGTCGGCTCAATGGTCTGCCACAATAAACTCAATAACTGGGCATCCACTCTCCGCCAAAGAGGTTGATCCCCCTCAGAAACAATTGAAATAGTCTTCGATAAATGATCCTCAAGGCCATGACCAAGAAACCAAATTTCAACTGCACATGACCAAGTGGGATAATTATGTCCGCTCAATTTCTTCGTTGTAATAACCGGTGTGCCCGAAAAATGGGGAATGGTCACTGGTGTGGACATGGTGGAGCGGCTTGTGGATGAAGAGTGAGCTGGAGATGAATCCATGATGCAGAAAGAACAACAGATCTGGAGCAGATTTGATTACACAACCAAAGAGAGGGAAGACAGATCTGGAGCAGATTGGGTTACACGACCAAGGAGAAGAAAGAACAGATCTGGAGCAATACTAGATCTGGGCAGATTTGGAGCACAAAAGCTGAAGCTGTCACCGGAGTTCGCCTGAGGGTGGCTGGATCTGGACAGGTGCGGTGAAGGCGACGGAGAGATGACCGGGACAGAGGCGGCGACAGTGAGGGCGAGGTCGGGTGCGGCTGGAGGGCGAGGGGGAGCTCGGGCGCGGGCGTGGCGACGACGACGGCGCAGGCTCGACGAGGGTGAAGGCGAGGGCGCAGGCGCGGCGACGGAAAAGGCGAGATCTGGGCGCGGTCGGACCGGATCTGGAGAAGAGGAGCCGCGATCTGGAGAAGAAGAGCTGCGACAGTGAGGGACCAGTGGTCGACGAAGAGACCTGCGGTGATGACGACGGCGGGCGAAGCGATCGGCGGTGATGGCGTCGGCTGACGGCGGCGGCTAGGGTTAGGTTAGGGTTTGGGCTCTGATACCATGTTAGATAAATACAAAAGAACTGTTTGTATATACCTCAAGAGTACAACATAAGCATATATATACATACATTTACTTAAAGATAAATACACTAATACCCCCTTACTTATCTTATTTAACAATAACAACTAATATCATTGTAGAAAACCAATTATTTTCTTTTGTAATTAGTTTCTTCTAACTGCAAAAGAAATTAGAGGAAAGCAAAAATTATAGTAGAACACACTGCAAAAAACACTTACAGAGGAACAATTAGTTTCTTCTAATTTCTTTTGCAATTACAAGAAAGAAAAAAAATTGCAGCAAAACACACAACTAGGACAATTACAGAAAAGCAATTATTTTCTTTAAAATTGCAGAAGTAATTAGAAGAGAAAAAAATCAGTAGAGCATACATTGAAAAACAATTATAGAAAACAATTTGTTTCATTTGCAATCAGTTTCTTCTAAATTGCAACACAAATTAGAAGAAAGAAAATAAAAATAGAGTAGAAAACAAAGAAAAACATTACAGCAAAAATTAGTTTCTTCTAAATTGAAAAGAAATTAGAAGAAAGAAAGAAAAATGCAGCAGAACACACAGGGAATGCACGGTATGCAACTAACAAGCACAATTTCATGTAGGCTAATAGACAAAAGGTCACCAAGAAGGTGGCCGCCTGCTTCTGGCAACTTTGTAGGCGGAAACAGGACACTGGAGATTAGGCCACATGCCAACACACACGCTAGTTCTACTGCAAATGAACATTACTTCCAAAGGTTCCAGGCAAGTGGGAGATCTGGTGGACCTCACTTTCACCACTAGGTTTGCCTGTCACTGAAATACAAGAACATGGAATCAGATCAACAAGAAATAAGATCTAATATGGAAAATCAACAAGAAATAGGGTTTCAATAGCTTATACATACAAGGTGCATGAGGTATGTGCCTCGTGTTGCTAGGCAGTGCCTCATGAAAGGCACTGCACCACTGTGGTGATGAGGCACATAGTGCTGCTCCTCTGTGTGCCTTGCATTGCATCTAGGTGAGCAATTTGCAACTGGACAAGGAATTGAAACTGAAGATTGTTGTGTGAAAGGGAAATGAACTTGATCTTGCCACAATTCTTAAACAAAGCTGATGGAATCTCTATAGTATACCCATTTCTTGACAAATCAAGAAACTGAATGTTGGGCAAATCGCCAAGGAAATCAGGCATCATCTGGGATAAAGCATTCGAACTCCAATTGATGTTCTGCAACATCTCAATCTGCCTGTATTCATCCAGGATGTTGCCAGTGAATTGTTTCCCAAATACGGCGAGAATCCTTAAGAGAGTTCAGCCTGGACAAGGCTGCCGACAAGACACCCTCCCCTCTTTTCTAATATTACATTTAATAATCATGATAATGTTACTGAGAGGCGTAGTTAAGAATTTGACAATATTCAAGATCTCCATCCACAACTTTTGATGTGGATGGAGATTAATCTATGAATAGTGAGTTGGTCACACGGTCTTCTGCATCAATATGTTCTAATAATACATGTAATAATTTTGATAATGTTATTGAAAGGCATAGTTAAGAATTTGACAATATTGAAGATCTCCATGTACACAACTTTTGATGTGGGGTAGGTCAGAATTCTTTCATAGTAGCCCCCAACTTCCAGGCGTTTGGTGAGAACTTGAAATATTTCCAGATTGGCACTCCTCATGTTTAACAATGAGAATTCTGAGAGGAAGAAATTTCACAATAATGAATTTCTAATGTAAGATGAGTGCATGCATAAAATTGTGCACGCATAAAATTGTCCACATGATCAATTGCATGGGTTGATTTGGATGCTATAAGTAAGAATCACTGGAATTCATCCAAATGGGCTTAAAACAATTGAGTCTTTTGCTTCAATCTTACATAATAAAGACTTCTCTCTGCAACTTCCAATGACTTCAACGTGGGATTAGCCTGATTCCCGCACAAGATTGGCGTTACAAGTAATTTGACTTCTTATTGACTCTAAAGGCCCTATAGCTAATCAACTGTAGTGAGTGGAACTTTGTTTAAAATAATTTTAGCTACCACGAGAACCATGTAACCTGAAGCTTTCTCACTGCTGATCTCTCCTATGTCTAGCCTCAGGGATTTGAAATACTTGTTAAAATTTTGTTTTTCTGGTGCAGTTTATATTAATTACCTTTAAGGGCCCCTCATATTATCACTTGTCAGTGTTTTATTTTGTTCTTACATTGTGATGAATAACATCTGTGGTTTTCTTGGATTGTAGCTACAATTGATGATGCTGAACGGCTTCGACCAGAAGAACTAAATCAACAAAATATAGAGGCATTGGTTGCTGAGAATAATCTGGTGCTTGATTAACTTATGATATTTCGCTTTCTTTCTTTAACAATAAGAATTTATGCCTTTAGATTCTTCTGAATAATTTTGTTGAAGAGTAACATGTGATGTTGTCATGAGTTATCTTTAGGACCTCATTAGGCCTCTCCCCTGTGCACATGAGTTTCTGGTTTTGAATGTGCAATAATTAGAAATAGCAATGCAAAATTTACAGATCACAGTCCAGAGCTTAGTTATTTTTGTTCCTATTCCAGGATCTCTGACTAATCAGTCAATTTTACAGAAAATGGAGATCCTTCCAGTTAATGATTTGGATGTTGCATTGCAAAATTTTGTGAACAAGGATGACAAAATGGCTTTCCATTCTTGTGTGAAGTACAACCTTGAAGAAACACGTGTACGTATTCTATTTGGCTCCTTGAGTTGCTATAAGAAGCTTGTGTTCAGATTTTGGGTTGATATTAGAACACCAATATATGAGAGCAAGCCTTGTCAGTGACAGTAAGGTTACTCCTTTGTGACTGAATGTCATGGATTCAAGTTGTGAAAACAGCCTCTTTGTAGAGCAAGGGTAAGGCTGTGTAGAAAAACAACCTTCCCCCCCAATCCTTGTAAAGCGGGGAACCTCATGCATTGGGAACGTCTTTATTAGAACACCAATATATGTGCTCCTAAATTTGGATGGATAAGCACAGCTATGCTTTTGGTTGTTTGGACATGCCTATCCATATGAATTTGCCTAATAATGACTAAATCATCTTTACTTGGCAGAATAAAATTACTCAGGACTCAGGAACTGCGAAATTTGAGGGGGAAGATCTGATTCTCAAAGTTGGGGAATGCTTAGAGGCAAGCAGCTGAAACATTTATTTTTTAATTTGTTACTGCGAAGCTATCATTATGGCACTCAAAGTTCTCTCTAATGGAAAGATGTGTGTATTTCTTTCATGTTGCTTATCTGCTTCTTTTCCTACTGCTTTTTTTATTCCCATTTTTCGATCTCCTAAGGCCTTTCTTTTGCATAGGTTCTTCCATTTTCTTAAATCTCTCTCTCATCTTCCCTCTATATATCTTCTTTATTCTAATGCTCTCTGTCGTGAGTCAAGGCTTTGATTATTTGCGTGATTGACCAATATTCTGTAGATTTAAAAGTTGTAAGTAAGATATGATCATATCTATGTTACTATAAATAGAAGATTACTCAATTAGATCTGTTTCCATAGTCAGTAGACATCCTATGTCTATATATGCATCTTCTAGTTCAATGAGAAAGTAAGCCATATTTTTCCACATGGTATTAGAGCCTAAGAAACCCTAGGACTCTTTTTTCGAGCCTTCTTCGCCGACTGCCCTTTTGCTGCTATTAACAGCCTACGATCAACAGCCTTCATTGTTGCCCAGCCTTGCCTGCTATTACAACCATCACTAGCAGCCTTCATTGCTGCGATAGTACTTTATGTCCCATTCTTTCCTTAGGCCTTCCCATTAACCAGAAATGTTAGCCACCAGTAATGAATTTAGTTCCCATGACACAAAGGCAACATCAACACCCATGCTACTATAGCTGTTTGGAGAACTACAACAAATCAATGTTGCCTATCGGTTGGAAGAAATTATCTTAGATAGTCCCAGTTGAAAGGGAAAGGGAAGATTAGCTATATTATAGGAACTAGACCAAAGAAGGAAGATCCAGTCTATGCTGTACTGGTCCACTCCTGGATAATCCCGCCAGCATAGGATATCTGAAAGGAGGTTATCACAAGGATGATATAGAATAATAACATACAATACCTTATTATTATTGAACACAATCGGCTCCTAACAAGGAGCCTAAGACTTGGATTGAGAGATGAGATGAAAACTCGATTACTTCATTCAAAGATTGGAACACATATTTATACAAGTTTCTACGCTATCTAATCCTACTAATTAGGAGATAAAGAACAACAGATTTTAGAATACAAATTAAACAAGTTAGCTGCTATCCATATCCTGATTTTTAGGAATTTTATTTTCCACTACTCTTGATCCTTATCTTCACCAGATTTGGACTTCTATTGTTGCATATCGGCTGCGGCTTCTTCTCTTCTGATAACTCCTTAGCTGCTAGGAGTTTTTCACCACTAGGACTCTCCAACACCCCCTCTCAAGCCTAGGAATAGATATCTCTCGTTCCTAGCTTGTCAATGAGAGTCTCGAATCCCAGTCTTGCCATGGATTTGGTGAGAACATCTGCCACTTGGTCTGTTGTAAGAATATATAATAACCTTATATATCCTTCTTCAATTTCTTGTTGGATGAAACTTCGATCAATTTGAACATGCTTCATTCTATCATGTTGTACTGGGTTGTTGACAATGCTTATGGCAGATTTACTATCAATATATAACCTTGTTGGTTTGATTAGAGGCATTTGTAGATCCTCCATTAGCCTCACTATCCAAATTAGTTCACAAATCCCTTGGGCAACTGCTCTAAATTCTGCTTCCGCGCTACTTCTTGCCACAACTGTTTGCTTTTTGCTTCTCCATGTAACTAAGTTTCCCCATAATTTTGTACAGAAGCCTGATGTAGATTGACTGTCAACTACTGAGCTTGCCCAATCTGCATCAGAAAAACCTTCAGCACTTCTTTCATTATTCTTTTGGAACTTCAACCCTTTCCCTGGTGTGCCTTTTAGAAATCTCAAAATGTGATAAACAGCTGTCAAATGTTGTTGAGTTGGAGCATGCATAAATTAACTTACGATGCTCACTGAATAGGCTATATCTGGCCGTGTCAAGGAGAGATAAATTAATTTTCCAACTAATCGTTGATACTTTCCCTTATCAACTAGTGGATCATTATCTCTTTTTTCATATTTCCAATTTCTTTCTAATGGAGTATACCTTGGTTTGCACCCAATCATTCCTGTCTCATTCAGGAGATCAATCGTATACTTTCTTTGGGATATTATCATACCTTCTTTGCTTCTTGCTACTTCCATCCCTAGAAAATATTTCATATTTCCCAAGTCTTTTACCTCAAACTCTTCTTTTAGCTTCTGTTTTAGGGCTGCCATTTCATCAATATCATCCCCTGTAATGATAATATCATCCACATACACTATTAAGATGCATCTTTTTCCGTCTCTAGCTTTAACGAATAGAGTATGGTCGGCCTCACCTTGCTTATAGCTGAATTGTTTCAAAGTTGAGCTGAATTTCTTAAACCATGCTCTAGGGGATTGTTTTAAGCCATAAAGAGATTTATATAACTTGCATACCTTTCCAATTGCTCCTTGATCCTTGAAACCGGGTGGAATCTTCATATATACTTCCTCTTCCAACTCACCATTTAGGAATGCATTCCTGATATCAATTGGAACAACTCCCAGTCTAAATTTACAGCAATAGATAGAAGCACCCTAATTGAATTTAGTTTTGCCACCGGAGCAAAGGTTTCATCATAATTTATCCCATGGGTTTGAGACTACCCTTGAGCAACTAACCTTGCTTTATAGCGGTCTATACTTCCATCTGATTTGTATTTGATAGTAAACACCCATTTGCAGCCTATAATCTTCTTGTTTTTTGGTATATCAACCAGTTCCCATGTTTGATTGCTCTCCAGTGCCTTCATCTCCACCATTACAACCTCTTTCCAGTTTGGGTCTCTCAAAGCTTCGTGTATACTGCCTGGGATAGTCACTCCATCCATTACAGCCTCGTCCTTTTTCTATCTGTCCAAGTATCTGTCATAATGGAGCATCCAGTTCGTGCCCACTCTTCTTCATGCTTCTTCAATAACTCTTTTATTCTGTCAACTTCCCCCTTTAATAGCGGTTCCTTCAATTGGTATTGATTGGGAGATTTGAAGCCCGACCCAAATTGACCAACCGCCTCAACAAACAATTTGAAGCTATCATTGTCAATAGCATTGAAAGGTATATTGACTTCATACACCCATCTGGCACAATATTCACGAACAAACTGTGTTCTCTCTTTAAATAGTGCTTCACTAATAGTTTGTTGCCTTTGGGTCATTCTTGCACTCAAACAAGTTTCAGGGTTGATGGAGCTGGCAAACTTATCCATAGGGCCAAGAGTACGAGACGTTTTTCTGCTACCTAACTCTTGCAATTCATTTTCGTCATCCCCTTCCACTCTTTCAAAGATATTAACAGTTGATCTCATCAAATCTTCCTCATTCTTCTTATTTTTCCTCTTATTCTTTGCCTCGGCAATAGCATTCTTACATTTGGCTTGATCAGTCGGAACAGATTTTGGACATGCAGAAACATTTCTAGAAATGTGGCTAATGTGTTCTTTTACTCTGTAAACACCTTCAGACATAATTTTACCACACAACTTACATTTAATTTTATCCATATTCTTCGGATCAATTAACATTCCATACTCCCATCCGACATCATTTGACTTCCTTTTAAGAATTGAGGAGGCCTCGGACGATGCTCCCATACTTCCAGTCCTATCTGAATCATTCATTTCACTTCCTGTTTTTTTTTTTTCCTTGAGTATTGAATAATTGACATTGAAATTTAATTAAAAGTCATCTAATGAAATCAACAGCTGTTGCAGCAACGAAGCAGCAAGCTTGCTACTTGACACATCAAGCTTGCGTATTGCTTGCTTCAACAAGCAGCAAGCAGCAACTGCTTCCTGCTTGTTGAAGCAAGCAATACGCAAGCGAGCAACGAGTAGCTTTGCGTTGGCGGAGGAAGATGGATAGTTGGATACATACCGCAGCAAGACGCGATTGGTGATGAGAGAGAACGACCAACATGTGAGGTTGGCGGCAACGAGAGAGTAGGACCAAGAGAAGAGATCGATGGCGGCGGCGAACAACCAAGAGGAGATTGAAGGCGAGAGAGAGAGTGAGGAGCCGCGATGAACACAACCAGAGAGAGAAAGGGAAAGGGGAAATAGAGAAAGGGAGGGGGAAATAAGGTTGGCCCAAGATGCGCACGACCTAGGTGGCCCAGGTCGTGCTCGACCTAGGCGGGCGCCCAGGCGGTTAGGCGCCACCTGGTCCGCCTAGGCGGCGCCGTGGCCCGATTAGTCCGGCATGGCGCATAGGGCTGCCGATTAGTCCGGCATGGCGCATAGGGCTGCCGATTAGCCCTAAATCGCCACGGTCGGTGGCCGCTCATCGCCTAGGTGGCCACCTAGGCTGAATTTTCGAACATTGCCTTTAAGAAAGTTCTTACAAGTTGTGACCACTAAAGGTATTTTCTGCCATCTAGACAATAGGAATGATGCATTCTCGGTAGCTCATTGGTAGGAGGATTTCCAGTTGGTTGATCAAATGGGACAGCCTCTCCCATTGCCATGAAAGGAGTGGTTTCAGAATTTCTGACATATTTGGAGAGATTAATGGCTGAACAAGAGTGCGAAAAGAAAACAATACTGTGGCAATGAAGGCACGCACTGATTAAATCAAACCAAGAGGATAACGAGGGCAGATCACGATGGCTCTGATACCATGTGAGAATGGAATAATTTCATACATTTTCACAAAACAATACATCCCTAGTTATAGGGTTGAGAGATTAAAATGGTTAAAAAACTAGGAAACATTGTCTAT
The DNA here is from genome assembly GCF_014633365.1 of Diospyros lotus. Taxonomy (NCBI): domain Eukaryota; kingdom Viridiplantae; phylum Streptophyta; class Magnoliopsida; order Ericales; family Ebenaceae; genus Diospyros; species Diospyros lotus. Next base: position 273,657 of record NC_068340.1, read on the forward strand.
ACAAGATTTAGGAAAGTATCCTAAATTGATTTAGGAATTTCTAAAACCTAAAGTTTAGATTAGCTTCCAAACTTAGGATGGATAATTAGTCAACCTTCCTTATCCTTTCCTTCGTGAATCTACATCCTTCGGGAATCAACAAATTCAAATGCCGCCTAATAGTGTCAAGACAATGTTTACGACAATGGCAAATGTGGCCCCACGTATAAAAGTACAATGGTTTATTTGGCCCCTTTTTAAAGTACAATGGCGTATACCAAAATGACTAATGTGGTCCCTAGTCTAAAGTTATAGTTGTCTATTTGGCCTTTTTAAAAGTACTACTACAGTGGCCAATTTAGCCACTGGGCCAAAGTATAGTGGCCAATTTGACGCTTCTCCTTCTATGTTATAATTAGGTTTGACCCTGTTGCAAATTTTCATCCTTTTTATTATTAAAGTTAAGTATCCTGTTGCAAATTTTCATCCTTTTTTATTATTAAAGTTAAGTATGAGTAAGTAAGGGTGAAAATCATGAGAGGTTTTATGGTAATTGATCAAGTAAATGTATTGCTAAGTAACCTCTAGCTAGGGGAGTGGGAAAATTAAAAATTAATAGCAAGCATTTGCTTTTCTGTAAATTAATTTTCCCAGTTTTTATTTATTTAACATCCCCTGTCCAACGTCTCTCTCTCTCTCATTTAATATTTTCCCTTTTTTTTTCTTTTTTCTTTGCTATTTTTGTGGTCAGAAATTTCATTTCGACCTACTATATAAAATACAGAAGGTCCATGATGAGAAATTATGGTTATTGAATTTTAATGTTTGATATTAGGATATAAGTGTAATATGATTTTTGGAATTCAGATTTTAGATTTAGATTTAAGTTTTTCATGACTTTTGTTTATTTTGTTAGGATAATTATCTTTTAGTTGGGATTTCATACTATAAATAGGCTTATGATGTGATAGATATTAGGCTTTTGATTGACATGGAGCTCTCTCTCTCTCAGGTCTCCTCTTCTGCAACTTCTTCTCTTGTTCTTTGTTTCTTCTGCAATTATTCTCTTCTTCTTCAATCTTTCATAAATTTCTGGCTGTTTTGCATCAAATTTGTATCAGAGCAAACATCAATCTAAACTTCCAACAATCCATCAAACTCTGATTTATATAAATTGAATCCAGGGAAGAGTATTTTATTACTACAATATTGTCTTTAAACGATATTGTTTACACAGTCTATCTTTTTAACTAACTCAATCAATTCCAATTTGCATTATTATGCATTGTGAAGAATCAGAAAAGCTACAACTGAAATTATTGGAAAAGAAAAATTCATAAAGATAAATGTTCTATTACTAAATTAGGCCCATTTGAATTGGTAATTTTTAAAACTTTTATAATTATATGTTTTTTCTTTTTAAACTAAATTAAGTTGATGAGTATTATTCGTGAAATATCTTATTTACATATTAAAAGATGCACACACTTGCCCTTGCAAAAGAAATGTGACTTCATATCAAATAAAACGGATACATATGAGCAAGCTATGATAGGACAACTATAACATTATAATATTATCAGTTTTTCTACATATTTTTTGTTAATTAGTCATTAATTTGTAATTATATTTTTCTTTGTTCTACTGCTATTAATTAAAAAAAAATTGCATGTGTCACGCTCTACTGTTAGTAATGTTGGTGAAGTAGTTAGGAAGAACTTGCTGAGCAACCTTTTCTTTGTGCCCTTATCTCATATGTTGATATGTGTTGTGGACCCATTCCCTAACATTGTTTAGGGCAGTGTTCTAACATGATGTTTATTATCCTGTTATGCTCCTTATTCTGTGGTTTTCTTAGTTTATTATTTTGTTTCTTCATGTGCAAAAAATGGGTTTAGAAATTGGGTATCTGTAATACGAGTTGACATTTTACTGGGCCCATTCCCTGACAGTTTATAAGCTCTAGTAACATGATATCCTTTTAGTGTGGGATGGGAACTTTTGGATGAAGAGTTGTGTAAACTCCTCGCCAGGGCAAGAATTATCTGTCAATGTGATACTGCTATTTGCAGGAACGTGTGAAGGAAAGGTCACTGTGCTCTAAAGAAGCTCCAGAATTCACACATACTGCACATCCCTTGGGGGTAATTCTTTCACCTTTATCATGCTGCATTTGCATGGATGATTATTGTACCAGGCAAAATTTCCCATCCATTTTATAGCTATAGTGGCCTGTACATAAAGTTGGAGCATCTTTCTTTGCCTCCCCCTCAGGACTTCGGAAGTAAAAGTACACGAGTTGGAAGTGCAGTTTCCTTTAGTGATGATGACGATACCAATCAATTCTCTACTTCAAAGTCTGCAACTAGAGGCAGGAAAAGATCATCAATACCTTTCAGTTCCTCTCATGATCCACCAGAAGTTGCCAAGACATCTTCAAGAGGAAGAGGCAGGGGTAGAGGCAGAGGCTCTAGTAAGTTAAAGCAGACCACCCTTGATGCAGCTATTGGGATCCGCCACTCACAGAGGTGATTATGTTACTATCACATATAGTCAATAGAATTGTTATTCGAGAAGCAGTTATCTTTATTGTTTTATTTTTTGATTTTTTTTTTAATTTTCTATCATTGTCTTTAAACAATAATTGTTTGTACAATCTATCTTTTTAATTCCTAATAAACTCAGTCAAGTCCAATTTACATTATGATGCAGGGTGAGGAATCAGGAAGCGACAATTGAAAATTATTGGAAAGGAAACATTCCTTAAAGATAAATGTTATATTACTAAATTAGGCCCATCTGAATTGGTTAATTTTTGAAAATTTTATAATTATATGTTTATTCTTTTTAAACTAAATTAAGTTGATATGAATATTATTCATGAAATATATTATTTAGATATTAAAAAATACACATAATTGCCCTTACAAAGGAAATGTGACTTCATATGAAATAAAACTCATGTATATGAGCAAGCTATGATAGGGGAACTATAACATTATAATATTATAAGTTTTTTATGTATTTTTTGTTAATTAGTCATTAATGCGTAATTCTATTTTTCTTTGTTCTGCCTCTATTAATTAGAAAAATTTGCATGTGTCACACCTCTATTATTAGTAATATTGGTGAAGTAGTTAGGAAGAACTTGCTGAGCAACTTTTTCTTTGTGCCCTCATCTCATATGTTGATGTGTGTTGTGGGACCCATTCCCTAACATTGTTTAGGGCAGTGTTCTAACATGATGGTTTTTGTCCTGCTATGCTCCTTATTCTGTGGTTGTCTTAGTTTATTATTTTGTTTCTTCATTTGCAAAAAATGGGTTTAGAAATTGGGAAGGTGTAATACGAATTGACACTTTTACTGGGCCCATTCCCTGACAGTTTATAAGCTCTAGTAACATAATATCATTTTAGCATGGGATGAGAATTTTTGGATGAAGAGTTGTGTGAACTCCTCAACAATGCAAGAATTATCTGTCAATGTGATGCTATTTTCAGGAATGTGTGAAGGAAAGGTCTCTATGAAGGAACATGCTCATAAATTGAGAATAGACCTTTCTATTTGCATGTTAGATCCCTCTTATTGAATGCTTACGACCAATTCATCTAGTAATTAAAACATTAGAAGGGGCAACTTATATTTATTATAATGGATATTCCAATCAGCCCCCAAGGCATGGCTAGATGCTCCTTGCCAAGCAGGCCAATTTCGTGAGTCATAATTAATGGGTGGAGCAAATAACTCCAATTGGATTAGGTCTCCTATTCCTATTCCTATTCACAGTCAAATTGGGTTTTATCTGAAAGACTTTATCTCTATCATATTTGAATTTGAGGAGTTATCTAGCAAATTTATATCTTAACTTGCTAGATGTCATACTTCATGAACGTATAAAAACCAAACAAAATCAGTCAAAACCAGCTAAACAACAACAACAAAAACATATCAAGCCTTTATCCCACTATGTGGGGTCGGCTATATCAATTCTAGACTTCCATGTATTTCTGTCTTTTGTCATATCTTCATTTAGATCCATACACTTCATATCAAACTTTAATGTTTCTCCCAAAGTCTTCTTGGGTCTGTCTCTACCTCTTTTTTTTACTAATTGTTCCATTTCATCAACTCTCCTCACAGGAGCGTCTATTGGTCTCCTTTTTACATGACCAAACCATCTTAGTCTAGTCTCTCTCATCTTCTCCTCGATTGGCACTACTCCTACCTTATTACGAATAACTTCATTTCTAATCTTATCCTTCTTTGTATGGTCACACATCTATCTTAACATCCTCATCTCCGCTACATTTGTCTTTTGCTCATGTTGGTATTTGATTGCCCAACATTCTGAGCCATATAGCAAGACTGGTCTTATAGCTGTCCTATAGAATTTTCCTTTCAGTTTTAATGGAATTTTACCATCACATAACACCTCCGATGCATTTCTCCATTTTAGCCAACCTGCCTTAATTCTATGTGCGACATCCTCGTGAATTTCTCCATCTTTTTGAATCACTGATCCCAAATATCGAAAATGGTCTTTTCTTGGTAAGATTTGGTCTTCCAATTTTATTATAACATCATCCACTCTTGCATTCTTACTAAATTTACATTCCATATATTTTGTTTTCTTTCTACTTAATTTAAATCCCTTAGATTCTAAATTGCTTCTCCACAACTCAAGCTTAGTATTCACTATTTCTTTTGTTTCATCCCCCAACACTATGTCGTCTGCAAATAGCATACACCATGGCACCTCTGTCTTAATATCTTTAGTGAGTTCATCCATTACTAGAGTAAATAAGTATGGACTTAGTGCAGAACCTTGATGCAGTCCTATTGTAGTTGTAAACGACTCAGTATCCCCTCCACATGTTCTGACCCTTGTCTCTACATCGTGATACATGTCCTTAAGGGCTTGTATATAGGCTATTCTGACTCATTTCTTCTCTAAAACCCTCCATAATACTTCTCTAGGGACCCTATCATAGACATGTTCTAGATCTATAAACACCATATGTAGGTCCTTCTGATGATCTCGATACCTTTCCATTAGGCGCCTCAGTAGGTATATAGCTTCCATTGTTGATCTACCAGGCATGAAACCAAACTGATTTTTCGAGACCTTTGTTTCTTTTCTCAATCTCTGCTCTATTACTCTCTCCCAGAGTTTCATGGTATGGCTCATTAGCTTAATTCCTCAGTAATTTTCACAATTTTGAACATCTTCTTTGTTCTTGTATATAGGAACCAAAGTACTCTTCCTCCACTTATCTAGCATCTTTTTTGATTTAAGGATTGCGTTAAATAATTGCTTTAGCCAGGAGATGCCCTCTTCTCCCATGCATTTCCATATTTCTATTGGTATATTATCTGGTCCCACCGTCTTATGATTTTTCATCTTTTTTAATGCTTGCTTTATTTCATTTGAATTTATGCGTCGATAAAATGTATAGCTCACGTTCCCTTCGGAGTTACTAAGATGTCTCAACCTAACTCTTGTGTCGCCACCATCATTGAATAATTTTGTGAAATACTCATTCCATCTCTCCTTAATCGCTCCCTCATTCACTAATATATTTTGATTTTCATCTTTTATGCATTTCACTTGATTTAAATCCCATGTTTTTCTTTCTCTTGCTTTAGCTAATTTATATATATCCCTTTCTCCATCTTTTGTATCAAGTCGTTTATATAGATTCTCATATGCTTTTGACCTTGCTTCACTAATAGCTCTTTTTGCTACCTTTCTTACTTCTTTATAATTTTTTTGATTTTCTTCATTGTTGCATTGATATACAGCCTTATAGCAAGTTTTCTTATTTTTAATTTTCAATTGTACCTATTCATTCCACCACCAAGACTCCTTAAGGTTAGGGGCTCTACCATTTGTCTCTCCAAGGACTACGTTTGCCGTGCTTCTCAGGGCATTAGCCATTTCTTTCCACATTTGGTTTGTCTGTTCTTCTCCATTCCATTCCCTTCTACCCTTTAGTTTTTCTTTGAAGATTAGTTGTTTCTCCCCTTTTAAATCCCACCACCTGATTCTTGGATTTTGTTTTATGTGATTTTTTCTCTTCCAATTTCTTACTTGGACGTCAAGTACTAGAAGTCTATGTTGAGTAGTCAAACACTCTCCCGGTATCACCTTACAATCCCTACAATATAACCGATCCTCTTGTCTCATGAGAAAATAATCTATTTGGGTGCTTGATGTGATATTTTTATATGTGATTAAGTGTTCGTCCCGTTTTTTGAACTTAGTATTGGTTATGATGAGCCCATATGCCATAACAAAATCTAGAATAGACTTACCCTCATTATTAATTTCCCCGAATCCATACCCTCCATGTATCTCTCTATAGTCGTTTCCGTCTCTACCCACGTGCTCATTTAAGTCACCTCATATAATCACTTTCTCTCCTCTTGGTATCATTTGTATGAGTCCCTTTAGGTCCTCCCAGAATTTTGCTTTTACCTCATCACTTAACCCCGCTTGTGGTGCATATGTACTAACGATATTTATAGTCATTCTTCCTAGACTAACCTTCACCATAATAATCCTATCCCCTATTCTCTTTACATCCACTACCTCATCTACTAAGCTTTTATCCATAATAATCCCCACTCCATTTTTTGCTCGATGATTTCCTGTGTACCATATTTTATATCCAGCTTCTGATAAAGTTTTTGCTTTTTTCCCTACCCATCTCATCTCTTGAAGGCACATAATATTAATTTTTCTCCTAATCATCGTATCTACCACTTCCATAGCTTTGCCTGTTAATGTTCTTATGTTCCATGACCCAATCCTTAATCTATGATTTTGTTTTTAGCCTTGACTTTGAATTTGATTTTGTTTTTGAATTTGGTTTTGATTTTGATTTTGATTTTGGATTAACTTCTTTACCCACATCCGTCCAAGCAAATGCGAGAACTCTTGCTCATTTGTCACTACATCCGGGCGCCGATGCAGCGGTCCTCGCTCACTTGATACTACACAGGGGCAGTGTAGCGCGTCGCTATGAAGGGTTACGTCCACGCCCAAATGATTTTTCATAATTTGTCTAGAGTTCATGTTTTGGATCCGACTAAGTTTTACGTTGGCTGTCGGCTACCTAACACAACCCTCCTCCTTTATTCGGGCTTGGGACCGGCAGTGGATAACATCCTCAGGCGGAGTTCAGTCAAAACTAGCTAGTTCTTTGCAAATCAGTAAAACTGAAAAAACCAGGCCATGTTGATTTTTATCCAAACTACTAAATAACCCACAATTTTTAAAGATCTATTTTCTGTATGGGTGTCAAATTAGTCTTTATAGCGGAAAAAAAAAAAAATAATGGAAAAAAAAAAAAAAGAGAGAAAAGATTGAAACAGCTTGACTTCTTTTCTCAAAATTCACAATCTCTGCTAAGTGCAAACTCTTTGCTTCAAAACCCCTGCTAAAGACCATTCCCATCCAACCATAGGTTTGCTTCCATCACCAGTAGCTTGTATCAAACTTTATATGCATTTATTGTTATGATGAGATTGAACATCTTAGGTATCTTTTTGTGTTTTTAATTAGTTTGTAATTATGATATTTGAACATTTAATTAGTGATTCATGTTTCTTCCGGATTGGCTGGAATGAGACTATATACAATCATTATGGCCTAACAAAAGTACTCTGAGAAGGTGTTCTCTCTCTCTCTCTCTCATTTTGGTTGTGCATGATGGCTTTAGTAACTGTTTAGTGTATGGTCCCCTGTAATAATATTTCATGGTTAAAGGGGATTGCAGCGAACGTCTAAGTAGTTTTTTTTTTGGTTCTTCCTTCTAATGTTGACTAAATATAGATGAGTGCTACATTTGCATATCTTTATTGATTGACCAGAAGAATGGCGATAAAAAAGGAAAACACAATAAGAATTCCCTTTATGATTAGCAAAACTAAAAGAATATTATGTTTGACATACCTGTGGACACATCTGTTGAGAGTAAAAATAATAATATAAAGATAAGTGAACTCTCTATCTATTAGTTTAAGCTTTTAGATGAGATGGTGGTTCAAGCAATATCCACTGTGAGTAAGATAAATTATCTAGACCTAACCGGAAGAAATAAAAAACCAGAGGAAAGGCAATCCAAAGGTTTTTGTTACTTGTTTGTTTGCCTGTGTTCATTTCTTTTGTCCTGGCAGTACAGAATTGACAAGTCACCTGCCTAAATTTGATACAGGATCATTGCAGTTGAGCAGATTAATTTGGTTTTTATTAGTATAAATTGAAAATTGCGGTCATTTCTGGTGCTAGTGGTTGGCTATTTATTTATCTACGCAATAGAAGAAGCAAATTCTGTTGAAAATTCTAATTGGTTTACCATGTTTCCTTGGTGTTGATTTACTCATTTCACAAAGACTTTGCCTGAACTAGAATGATTTTGGAATGCACTAAAACTTGCTGTCTTTTTGCAATTATATGAAATTGTCTACACATCCTTTCCAGAGAGAATTTCTTATCTAACTGTGTTATTTCAGATCTGCATCGGTGCAAAATATTGGTGATGATGAGGATAATGTGGATTCTAGTTCAAGTGATGAAGCAGGGAATAATGGAGTACATGAGGTCAACGACAGCTCAGTATGAATGCCTTTCTTTGTTTTATTTTTTCTGGGCGTGTATCGAGGGTCTTAATTTTTGTGTCATGCACCAAGTTGCATGATTCATACAAATCCTGTGACGCCATGTTTGATTAAAGTATTACATTAGCCAATTCTTGTTTTCCATTTCCATGCATTAGTTTATTCCAACTATACTTGCACCACTTGCATGCTGGTCCATGCACCCCTTTTGGCCCTTGCTAACAAAAAAAAAATAAAAAAATAAAAAAATGTTTGAGCAAGAGAAGAGAAAAGAAAATTTTGGAGAAATCTTGTCCTTGTAATCAAATCATTTAAATTTTAAAAGCAGATAATTTATTCAAGACAAGCCAAGCCAACAATTAGCATACAGGAAGTAATTTCAATTTATTTTCTTGCTCTTACCTTGCCAATTTGGTATCTTTTTTAAAAGGACAATTGCGAAAATCATCAAGGCAAAGGACGCAAAAGAGCTGCTCCAAGGGGAAGGGGTAGAAGTTCTATACCAGCTTCTAAGCAGGGAAGAAAATCAGGTAACTCTTCATCTTCAGTCCATAAAATGCTTATGAGCAAAGATGATGAAGAAGATGATGATGACATGGAAAGGAGAGTGAACAAGTCTCAACCACGGGTAAGTGGTTCTTAAAGAATTATGTTTCCTCATTTAGCTTCTTGCGGAAGAATATGCTATGTTCTAAAAATGACTTGTATTATTGCCACTTTATGATTGAGGAGCCAAAAAAATAATTTCTTAATTCTGATCTGTCAATAGTGTTGGAACTTTTAGATTTTTTGTTCTCCTATTTTTACTCCATTAAACTGGATTCTGATATACTGGAATGGATTACAAAATTTAAAATTCAAATTCAAAACTAAACTTCAAAATATAACCAAAATACCAAATATCCTGCAAGAATCTCACATATATCTTAATACTAGAGATTTTTGCTGGAAATTCCAAGCATGTCTCTCAATATTTGAGACCTTGCTTTAGAAAGAGACTTGGTCAAAATATCAGCAACTTGTGCCTCTAAATTGCCACGACCAAACTTAATTTCATTATTCTTCTCAACTTCTCTTATACAATGGAACTTCACATTGATGAGCTTAGTTTTCCCATGCTGAACAGGGTTTTTAACAATTCCAATAGCTGATTTATTGTCATATCTAATCTCAATTGCCTCTTGCAGCTCCATTCCCAAATCCTCTAGGATTTTTGATTTTTGTCAGCCAAATAACTTGGTTGGTAGCAGCAGCTGCTGCTGCTTCATATTCTGCCTCAGCAGTAGACTATGCTACAACCTCCTGTTTCTTTGAATTCCATGAAAATGCACCTGTCCCCAATGAAAAAACAAAACCTGATGTACTCTTCAGATCCTTAACTGATCCAACCCAGTCACTATCTACAAATCCCTGCAGATTTCCATTTTCAGACTGCCTATACCAGATTCCGAGTTGAAATGTTCCTTTTAAATATCCGAGCACCCTCTTTGCTGCACCATAGTGAGTCTGATTAGGTCTTTGTAAAAATCTTGACAATAGACTAGGTAAATACATAAGATTAGGTCTTGTAGTTGTTAGGTACAGTAGGTTTCCAATCTAGCTTCTATAAGTGGTTGCATCATCACCATCTTCTTTGGATAATTTCTTATTCAAAACCAGTGGCATTCGAGCTGGTTTACAGTCCTGCATTTTGAATTTCTTCAGAATTTCTTGAGAATATTTTTGTTGAGAGATAAATTCCATCCTTATGAATTTCAAATTCTGGGAGGTACTTCATGTCTCCAAGATTAATTGTCTCCAAATGATTCTTCATCTCAGCTTTAAACTTCTGCAATTCATCTGGGGTACTACCAGTTACAAGTGAATCGTCAACATATAAAGATACAATCAGTACTCTGCCATCAGAAAATCTTTTCACATGAGATGCAGCATTATTCTTGCACCTTTTGAAGCCTTTGTTGCACAAATAAGAATTAATCTGTTGTACCCAAGCTCTACGAGCCTGTTTCAGTCCATACAAGGCCTTTTGAAGCTTGTAAAGTTTATCTCCACTGCCTTGAATACTCAGGTTGATCACCACAAATTTCCTCTTCTAGATGGCCGTTTAAAAGCGTTGACTTGACATCCAAATGATAGATTTCCCACATCATTTGAGCTGCAAGTGCAATTAAGATCCTGATTTTATCCATTCTGGCCCACAGGAGCGAAAGTATCCTCATAGTCAATCCCTGGCTGCTGTGAATACCCTTGGACCACGAGTCTTGCTTTATACTTGTGAATAGAACCATCAGGAATTAATTTTATCCTGAATACCCTTGTAACACCAGGGGCTTGTTTGATTTCGAGTGTGCTAACTAGCTGCCAAGTATCATTTTTCTTTATCATTGCAATTTCTTCTTCATAGCAGAATACCACTCTTCAACTTTGTTTGCGTCTGCATAGATGGTAGGTTCTACAATAGTCCTGTTATGCCTTCGATAAATCTCAGAAAGAGACTTGGTTCCTCACATTGGTGTATCTTCCATCAGATTCAAATTTCGAATCTGATTGATGAATAGAGTCAACATTTTCACCTTTCAAAATGAATGTGATGGGCTTTCTTTCTACTTGATGTGACTCCCAATTCTAATAAGCATCTTCATATATTTGGATATCTCTGTTGGTGAACACTTTCCCAGTTTTGATATGGTAAACTGTATAGCCTTTTTTACTATGAGCTATATAGCCAACTATGATTCCTTTCTCATTCTTCGCAGATGATTTATGTCCACTCCACGCTTCTATCAGAAGGCTTTTGGTAATTGCTTCTCAGAAATCATGCACCTAGCCATCTCAAGTACTGCCCCATTTTTTCTTTCAGAGAACCCATTCTGTTGTGGAGAATAGCTGATAGATAGTTGGTGCTCGACCCCTGGTCTTCATAAATTTGGTTGAATTCTGATGAAGTCTATTCTTTTCCATTGTCCCACCTAAATGTCTTTAATTTGCAGCCACTTTGAGATTCAACCAAGGACAAACTTCCCAAACACTGAAAACACTTGAGATTTTTGTTTGAGAAAATAAACCCAGGTCATCCAGGTGTAATCATCAATAAAAAGAATGAAATACCAATTACCACCATGTGAAGGAGCCCTCATTGGTCCACATGCATCACTGTGAACCAAATTCAAGCTTCTCGTTTGCTCTTCTTGCACCACTTGTAGGGAAAGATATTCTATGTTGTTTACCTAGCCATCTCACCATTTAATGGAAACCTTCGATCTTCCATAGGCACATTTGCAAGTTCAATTCCAGCAGGATCTATTACTCTACTGGGCTTGTTTTCAAACATCAAAGTAACCATTTTACATCATTTGACCCTCAGTCAGCAAGTTTTGATCCAAATCAGGTACTAATAAGACATCAGAAGTAAATTTAATACCTGAAGCAATCTGAATAGCCACAGTGCATCTGCCAGTGACTGATACCTCTCTGTTGCCCATTTTAACAGACTTTTCAAGTGATACTAGTTTGGTAAACAAGTCTGTGTCCCTAGTCATACGCTGAGCACATGCACTGTCTAGAAACCATGGATCAGAATTAGAACTTTTCATCTGCATAACCATGAAAAAGAAATCTCCTCTTGAGCCTCATTTTCAGTAAAATTTGCTTGTTGAACCTGTTGTTGGTTCAGCTGCTTTCAGGCTACAATTTCTCTCAATATGGCCAACCCCTCTTCGTAATGTCTACATTTAGGTTTTCCCTTATACCAACAATCTTTTTTCTAGGTGGTTAGCCCTTTTGCAAATTCCGCAAGGACAAAATTTACCTCCTTTTCCAATTTCAGGCTGCTTACCTTTCTTGATCTATCACTTGTAGGTAGGGTCGCAAATGAGCCAAGCCGTTTGCGAGCGGCTTGGTGTTCAGGTCAATAAAAGCTCGTTTGAATTCATTCGTTAAGGTAAACGAGCCGAGCTTGAACTCAATAAAGCTCGACTCATTAAAGCTAACGAATATGTTCGATGAGAGACTCGTGAATAGTAGTAGGTTTGATTAGAGACTCGTAGACATACTTGATTAGAAGTTTGCAAATAACTCATAAACAAGCTCATTTATAAATACATTAATACGTGTATTTATAATTATATAAATATATTATTTAATATAAAATTATCAAACTTTAAAATATTATAATAATATAATTAAATTGAATATGTTTAAAATTATTATATGTATTAATTTAATCGTTTAACATGGTATAATATATGTATATATAATTAAAGTGAACGATATTATGTTTATTGTACTTTGAAGTTATTATTAGTTGATTATCATGTTGAGGTTATATTTGTTAATTATCAGGTTTTGTTTAAGGTTATGTTTGTTGATTATATGCATATTAGATTATCAGGTTTTTAAAAAATAATTCTAACAAATTCAAGCTTAAGCCTGAACTAGTAGGCACTTGAGCTTGGCTCGTCAACCTTTTGATGAGCCGAGCCCGAGTCGAGCTTTAAGGCTTAGGCTCGAGCTGGAGCTCTAGCCTAGAAATTGGCTCACCAAGTTGAGGCTCAACTTAGTTTGATTGTGACCCTTCGTGTTCGCGTCTTACCATCTCTAGAAGATGATGGTTTTGGTTTTAGCCTTGCTTGGAATGCAGCTTCGTTTTCTTCCACAGTCCTAGGTTTATGTAGGCTCATGGGATGGCAAAGATCCAATAAGCTTACTGAGCATCAGAGTATTGAGATCTTTTCTCTCCTCCAAAGCTGAAACTTTTGCTTCAAATCTCTCTGGCAAACTGATAAGAACCTTTTCAACTTTCTTCTTATCTTCAAGTTCTTCACCATGCATCTTCATTTGGTTAACAATTGAGTAAGTTCGGTGACTTAGTCAATTACCTTTTCATTTTCTGTCATGACCCTATGGGTAATAAAAGGGTATTATTGTAATAGGGTAGAATAGTTTGTTAGGGATATTCTAGCAATTAGTTAGGTGCACATGGCTGCATGTGCAAGGCTGTTAGGGGACATATGCCTATATAAGGCTGATGTAAATGGAGGGGATGGTATGCTGAAAATTATTGAATTGAAATTCCATTTTCTTTCCTCTACCATTCTTCCTCTCTCGTTCTTCTTCCTTTCTTTTCTGTTCTCTATTTCTCCCTCTCTTTCCCTTAATATCTCTCCCTTTAACTATTGATTTCTCCCTCCTACAATCTGATTTTCTTCCTCAATTCCTCTTTAACCTATCACGAACCCTAGGTTCGTGACAAATGGTATTAGAGCATCGTTCCTCGGCGAATGTCGTTACTGATTAAGGCTAGACGGATATCGACGGCCCAAACCATTACGACCCAGACCGGTAAGCTTCCTATAGGTGTGGCTGTGGTAGTTTTGATCGGGAACTCCGTTCGGAATTCTGTGGGCGTGGCCGCTAGATCGAAAGGCACGATGGTGCTGCAATTTTTGGGTCGATCGAAAGGCACGATGGTGTTGCAATTTTTGGGTCGAGAAGCAATTCTGACTGTTCGGGTGAGGCGAGCTGCCCACCTTGTTCAGAAGGGGATTCCGACCATTATAGAAGAATTAACCCAGAGAGAATCGAGCCCATAACCAGTGACTGGAGCAACGAGGAAGTGATTTTCGTTGGTGATTTGGAGGCAACTTGGCTGGGCGGTGTTCTAGGGACTCTGGAGATCTGGAAGGTGATTAGGTGTTGGAAGGTGTTAATCTCCAAGCCAGCAAGCTCCCTCAATTCAGAATTGGAAGGCGCAGCAGGTGAGTGTCAACTCGGATCTAAAGGAGAGCCGCGACGGAGTTGAACCATTTTAGTAGTGCGATCGGAGCCTACCGCGATTGTAATTGGATCCCGAGGACTTGTCGATTAAGGCGAACTCGAGGAGGGCAGTGGTCCTCCAGCCTGTGGTCGGTGATTGTGTGAGAAGAAGAAGTCAGCGGGAGGCAATTGTGAATTCGTAGCAATCGTGAGCAGAGCCTTACCATCCTCGGCTAGTTGTTATGATTGGTGTGGGAGTCTGTCAAAGACGGTTGGGTGAGACAAAGGAGTTGATTCTGGCGAGAAAGGAAGGCGAGAAGTGGAAGCGAGTGGGGGTAGTCATTGAATCTCAGCAAACGCACACAGAGCTTGGGCAATCTTGAATCCGCTGTAATCTTGTGTGGAGAGCGATCACTACAAGAGGTTGATGGCTCGTGGCTAAGATTCCAATCTTGTCCAGAATTGAAGGTGAGCAAGCCAGGAGGATTCACGATTGGAGCTTTTGGTCGATGATTGGGTGGCGACCAGTGCAAGGAGGAATTGGACTTGGATTGATCGAGCAACAATTTCAACAGTATCAGCGAGTTCTAGCATTCCAGTGAGTTTGGGTGGGCTCTCGGCGGAGGATTAATTCTTGGCCTTCGTGATTGTAGTAGATTTGAGTTGGAATATTGAAGACGAGTTCGCCATGACTCTCGGTCGTGAATTCCAGTTCCATTAGCAGATCCTTGAGCCTCGGTTGTGGGTCAATTCAATTTAAGAGAAGAGGAGACAGATCAAGTCAGAGGAGTCTCGGTGAAAGTTATTAAAGGCGCGCCTAGGCGCAAGGCGCCTTAAGGCTCCAATTTGGCGCCTCGCCTGGGCTGAGGCGAGGTGGTTTTAGCAAGGCGCTCGCCTTGCAAGGTGAGGCGGTTTCAGCAAGGCGCTCGCCTTGCAAGGTGAGGCGCGAGGTGCGCCTAGGCGCGCCTCATGAAACCCGTGCTTGCATCCTCTCTTCCTTTCCTCTCCAGCCTCCCCTTTTCTCAGTTTTAGCATGCATACATCACAATTTATTTACATTTCTTTAGTTTAAGTAAATGTCCACATTTTCTTTTATTTATATTTTACCTTCCATTTACTTTAATACATAAATGTAAATAAGAAAGTACCCCCCATTTGGATTCAATAAAAATATCTAAAAAATCAAAATCCATAACAATAAAAATATAGAATTTTGGTTTTAGTACAATTTTGGTTTTAGTACAAACTCAGAATTTAGCGATTTTACCACCCCCAAAATACATACCTACTATTTCTTGAAAAATTCATTAAAAATCATTTTAACAACAATGAATATTAGCTATCAAAATACCGGGAGATAGTTTTTCAAAATAAAAATATTTTCTTATATGTTTCCTTATAATGCGCTAATCTTCCAGACCTAGAAAAATAGCATTTTTCATAATGAAAATATTTTCTTGATTGTGGACTTGTAGTGTTTATTGATTGTGGAGAATACTAAAGTTATTCCAAAATGTCCTCCATCAATAAAACAAGAGATTGGAGAGTACATGCAAAAGAAGAAAAATAACAGGGATGAGCAAATTGCATGATGAATGAATCAACTTTGATGTTGTTAGTTTAGAATTTGAAGATAATGAAACATTAATGATATGCATGACTTATTATTGATAATTTGATAGTTTTTATGATTTTACAAGATTTTAAGTTTTTTTTCTAAAAGGTGCGTCTCGCTTCGCAAAGGCACGCCTCGCCTCGTGTGCCTCGCGCCTCAGGCTCTAGAACCTTTTGCGCCTCGCTGCGCCTTTCAGAACTATGGTCTCGGTTCAAATTGTGGAGGAAAAGCAGAAGATGAACGCTTTGTGGTAGGTGTTTATAGAAACGGAAGTCAGTGTTGAAGCACTGGTGACTTTGGAAGCTGCGAGTAAGGCTTAAGGCGACTTGTCCGTGGCTCCGGCGAAGGGATTGATCAGCGAATTAGTGAAGAGGTATTCCGCAAGCGGAAATTCCAATAAAAAAATCTAAGCTGTAAGTAAGGGGAGACAAGAGGAAAATTTCGACTGTGAATTACTGTTAACCTCTTTCGAATTGCCTTGGCTATTGAATTACGTTGAGGCTGTGAGCAGAGGAAACAAGAGGAAGATTTTGGTAGTAAATTTTTGGCTAACTTGGGTCAAAGTGGAAAGGAAAACCAGAAGCATGTATAGAACTCCCATTTCTTGGCCGTCGAAATATGTTGTTGGTGAAAATTCGGCCATGGGTAGCAGTGCATATATGAGACCATTGGAGCCTTAATTGCTGCAGATGAATACTTTATTTTCAGCTGGAATGGAGCTTTAATGGCAGCCAAAGAAGGCTGCATTTTCAGTTGGCAACAACAAGGAACATAAGAAGGGGATTAGCCAATTGGACAAAGGAACCAGCAGTGGGTTTGATGAAGAGTGCAAGGAAGTCGGTCGAATGTTTTGCGAGAAGTTGCAAGAATTTGCAATGATACTATCTAAGGAGTATCATTACAGTTTTCCTGTCGAATACTTTGATGACTATCATGGAAGTTTTAATAAGGAGGAGTTTCTTAAAATGGAGCAGCTGAAGGAGAAATTTAGGAGGCAAGAAGCAGATTCATTGCCTACCTCCAATACAGAGTGGAAGAAGTATATCGGCCTAGGTGGAATGGACAAGAAAGGTGACGATAATGATAATGCTGGCAGCAATAGCAGACTTTGCGGGGGTTCGGTACAAGGTGTGTGGGCAAAAGGAGAATTAAAGGAACACACCGATTCCTTTGGAAAAGAAGTTTTTGATGGTGATGTTTTTGGGATTCTGCAACAAGAGCAGTCCAACTTTAAGGAAGAAGGGGAAGAGGAGGAGGAAGAAAAAAGTGAGGAAAAGGGATTGGAGGATGACACTCAATCAATTGACAGCCTCTCAAGCGCTCTTACTAGTGCTGAAACACTTGGCCAGGTGTCAATTATTGAGCAATTGTTGGCTGGAAGTGAAGTTGCAGCATCTCCTAATGTTAATGCTCACAAACAGCCTTGGTATGAGTATTCAAGGAAAGAATACGAACCTCCATTGCTGCATTTTGAGGCTGCTGTTGATATTTCTGCAGCAAAACATGGCTGTGGGTTGAATGGGGATAGAGTAACAACAACAATGGCTGAAGATCTGCCCTTCTTACTTGTTTTGGATGGTAATGAAGTTTTCCCTATTGAAATTCTGGGCCAATTCATACTTGAAATTGATCTTGAAAACCTAAGAATGAAGAAGAAGAGACCTAGAAGTAGAAAGAAAGAAAGGAGGATTATCCGCACAGAGAAGGTTGGAATTGAATGAAGAGCAATGGCTACTTGCGACAAGTTCTTGGGGACAAAAACTCCCTTAAGGAGGGGGGAATTGTCATGACCCTATGAGTAATAAAAGGGTATTATTGTAATAGGGTAGAATAATTTGTTAGGGATATTTTAGCAATTAATTAGGTGCACATGGCTGCATGTGCAAGGCTGTTAGGGGACAAATATGCTTATATAAGGCTGATGTAAATGGAGGGGATGGTATGCTGAAAATTATTGAATTGAAATTCCATTTTCTTTCCTCTACCATTCTTCCTCTCTCGTTCTTCTTCCTCTCTTTTCTGTTCTCTATTTCTCCCTCTCTTTCCCTTAATATCTCTCCCTCTAACTACTGATTTCTTCCTCCTACAATTTGATTTTCTTCCCCAATTCCTCTTTAGCCTATCACGAACCCTAGGTTCGTGACATTTTCCTTCATCTTCAGCATATCAAACTCTCTCTTCACATTGAGTAGTTTGATTGCTCATATTCTCTTTGAACCTTCAAACTCATCAAGTACATCCCAAGCCTCCTTCACTGTTGTAGCAGCAGGTATTCTTGGAAAAATGGCGCCTAAGACTTTACTTGAAGGAAAGATAATGCTTTGTAATTTCTTGATGACAAATCCTTCTGTTGCCCAATTTGCTGCAGAGTAGGATACTCTACTTCCTCCAATTCATAATCTCTCAACCATTTCCCATAGATCATAGGCCAGGGGAAAAAAAAAAAAATCATTTTAACTGATCAAAAATGGTAATTTTCTCCTGTAAACACAGGTGGTGTTGGCAAGGCTGCACTATTTCAAGCCATAGGAGAAACTCTTTGGTTTTACCTCTCCTTTTGTTTTTTCACAATGCTCTGTTACAATTTGTTGGAATTTTCAGATTCTTTCTCTTATTTACTGCAGAACAAGAGACTCCTTATATAGTTGTACAAAACTGATGTCATGTACCTAGGAGTATAGGGGGGTCAATGTTGTAATAGGAATATAATAAAATGGGGGTAATCTTGTAATAGGTTTATAATAACTGTTAGGATATATTGTTAGCAAGTGGTTAGGCTGTTAGAAGTCAATGATGCCTATATAATGCTGCTATTAGGAGTTTATTGGATATGCTTGAATTGATGAATTGAAATTTCAAACTCTATTCTCTCTCTTAATTCTCTCTCTTGGTTCTTCTTCTCTTTCCTCCCCATTTCTCTCTGTTTCAGTTTTTATTCTCCCTCCCTTTCTGCTTTCTCTTCCCTAAATCCTTCCAAATTCCTATCACAACCCTAGCCAAACCCTAGGGCTGTGACAATTGGTATCAGAGCAGTCAATCCTTGACTGTGATTTCAATCAATTCTAGGTTGTGACGTTGGCAATTCTTATCGGAGACTCAAAGGCGAGCTAGACTAAATTCCGACAGTCCACGTCAAAGTTGCGATCAAAACAAGCAACATTGTTGCAGTCGAACAAGGAAGGACGGAGAAGCAGAGCCGTGATTCAAGCGCATTCTAGAGTTCCGACAATTCCAATTCATTCCAGTAAGTGATTCCGATGATTTTTGGCTAAGGATCTAAAAGTTTTGTATCAGTGCGTAAGATCCAGATTGTTAAGGCGTGTGATTGAGGCAAGCGATTGAGGCTAGTCCAGATTCTTGAACAATTAAGGATCAACGGCAATTGCGATCATAGGCGAACAATTGGCCGACTTGGAGTGTTGGACGGTGATTGGGTGTGGAATCAGGACTCAGCGGAATTGAAGAAGTTGACGAATGACAGCGAATTTTAATAAATCTTGCTCGGAATTGGTGTGCGAAGGAGAGGCCGATGGTGATACCGAGTTGAATTTGAAGTCCAAATCAGAGTAGTGCAGCAGATATGGGAAGTTGAGGTACAAGCGACCACAACTTGTGGTCTGGAAGAGTTGTTCGACTTTTCTTGGAAGCGAGCAGAAGGTTGACGCTCAGCTGCGAATTGCAATAAGTTGTTCGAAGTGGATGAGCGAAGCAATTTCGACAGATTTGGGAGCCAATTCATAGATTACTGCAGCCATCGATTCTCAATTCCAGAGAATTCCATTGGTTGCATCACAATTGATCAAAGGAGACAAATAGCCCAGGTGATTCTGAATTGGAAGGTGTCACAGAGCGGGCGATTTGTAAGGGGTTGAGCTGAGCCAATTATATCACAAGAAGTTGCAAAGTCCAGCGATCGTGGCGGCGAAACAAGCCAGGCGGCTTTGGTGATACCGAATTTCTGATAACTTCTCTTGTGAATTTGAAAGTGAAAAGGAGCGAGCGAATCTCGGAGGCCAATCGGAAACGTGTTTCAGCGACTCCTAGAGCAATTCCTTAGCCTTTGGTTTATTCTTCTGGTGCAATTCCAACAATTCCAGAGAGTTAGGCATTGGAGACAGAGAAGCAACAAGGAAATTTCTGAGTAAATCTCGGAATTGATTCCGACGCAAGAGGAGGTGTGTGTCGGCTGATAATTAAAGGCGACGTGACCAAATTGGTTCTGATTTGTTTCTAAAGGGATCAAAGACTGTCTCACAGCAGCTACGGAACCAGCAGACTTCAGCTACTGCAATCGTGATTTAGGATTTTTTTCTGCCATGACGAGCAAAGCCTACATGAAACCATGGGAGCCTAACTGGCAGAAGCAGGATGCTGCATTTTCAGCTGGAGGTAGACATCAGGGGAAGTTTGACCAGGAGCCGTATGCATGGGAAAAGAAGTTGGAGACGGGGATCAGCCAATCAGACAAGGTAACAAGAAGTGTTGTACATGAATCGAGCAAGGAATTTGGCCGCATGCTACACGAACAATTGCAGGAGTTTGCAATGATACTAAGAAGTATCATTACAGCTTCCTGAAGAATTCTTTGAGGATTATCATGGGAGTTTTAACAAAGAGGATTTCCTTAAAATAGAGCAACCGAAGGAGAAAGCAAGAAGTCGAGGAGCGGATTCACTACCTATTTCCAAGGTGGAGTGGAAGAAGTGTACAGGTTCCAGCAGAATTATCAAGGAGGAATGCACCATTGGTGATGATATTGGTGGTGAATGGCATTATCCAAAGGGAATTTGTGATGAAGAGATTAATAGGGCAGCAAAGGCAAAGAAACAATCTGAAATGGTTGAAAGAGAAGTTCATTTAGAGGGAAATTCCAGCAAACACAAGGAAGGAGGGGCTGTTGATGTGGAGGAGAAAAATGTTGAGAGTGAGCTTCAGAAAAATTCCAAGGAACGAGACGAAAATGTGGCAGAATTACTGCCAGGGACAGCTGGTTTAATGGTTGGGGAACCTTGATACAATGACAGGAATTACAACATTGAGGCATCAAAGCCTAATTATCATGACTCTGTTGAACTTCTTTCCTTATCTGGTCAGAAGCTTGGTGTGCAAATGGATGGAAGAATAGGAATATAAGACAGAAATTCAGTTGCTTCATCGGCCCTAGAGAAATCGAGGTCAGTGGAATCCTAGATAGTGAAGTTCTTTCAACTTTCTGATCCAGGTAGCCATCCTATTGGTGTTGCAACTTCTCACTATGAGGAAGAGGAACCTTTTAAATCCCTTAAGGGAATTGAGGCACAAATTATTGGAAAACCTTTCCCTAATGGCGATGACTTACTGTCGGGGGTGATTGATGGGGTTGATTATGTGCCCCAACCCAAGGCTGGAGATGATACTAAAGATTTGGATTTCTTTGGCAGTGTTGGAGAATTGGACTTGAGAAAGGATATCTTTCCTTATTGTCATTTTGGAGGATCTATTAGTTTGATTTCTGGAGAACGTCCTCATGGGGAACAACCATCTCGAACTCTATTCATAAGAAACATAGACAACAATGTTGAGGACTCTAAGCTTCGATCTCCTATTTCATCAAGCACTCACAGATTTGAACTTGAAATCATTGAGGCCAATCAGGTTGCTTCTATTGCAGCTTTAAGCCAAATTATGTTTGGGATGGATCTTGCAAACTTAAGAACAAAGAAGAAGAGGCCTAAGAGGAGAAAGAAGGAAAGACGAATGAAGCAAATAGAAAAGGTTGGAATTGGATGAAGAAAGAGCAACTCAATGATAATAAGTTTTTTGGGGACAAGAAACATTTTAAGGCGGAGGGAATTGTCATGTACCTAGGAGTATAGGAGGGTCAATGTTGTAATAGGAATATAATAAAAGGGGGGTAATCTTGTAATAGGTTTATAATAACTGTTAGGATATATTGTTAGCAAGTGGTTAGGCTGTTAGAAGTCAATGATGCCTATATAAGGCTGCTGTTAGGAGTTTATTGGATATACTTGAATTGATGAATTGAAATTTCAAACTCTATTCTCTCTCTTAATTCTCTCTCTCGGTTCTTCTTCTCTTTCCTCCCCATTTCTCTCTGTTTCAGTTTTAAATCTCCCTCCCTTTCTGCTTTCTCTTCCCTAAATCCTTCCAAATTCCTATCACAACCCTAGCCAAACCCTAGGGCTGTGACAACTGATTTCTTACTTCTACTCCATCAAACCAGATTCTGATATACTGGAATGGGTTAGAAATTTAAAATTCAAATTCAGAACTCAAATTCAAAATATAACCAAATATCTTGCAAGAATCTCACATATCTCAACAAATAGTAATACCTGAGTTTTTAATTGGGTAGTTTTTGGACGACTTCTCAAACTGAGGCAGTTTATACTTTCTGAAGGCAACACTTCCATTTCAAATTTTTGTTAGCTGCAATTTAATGTGAATTTATTGTTGTACTGTAACTTAGACCTTAAGTCGTGGCCAATAACCACTTCACCAAAACCAATGGGAAAGGAAAGAAAATAGAGAAGTTATTGTTGGTCATTTTTTCATGAAGAATTGAAGTTGCAGTTGCCTAAAGTGACTTGAAAGGGGTTTGCAGAATAAATTTAGAACCTGGTTACATTTGGGGAGTAAACTGTTAAAGTTCTGAAATTGCACGTGTACATTCAAAAACTTCACTTAGATATTGCCATGACATTACATTTAGCTTAAGATGGTTTCATTTTTTTTTTTTTTTGGGTGGGGGGTATAAAATCTGGGATAGCAATAAATGATCAGAACACTTCTCTGAGATTATGATACGCATTGCACAATATGCATTTACCCATATCAAGAATAAACTATGGATTCTTTCTTCCCTTTTACTTTACAATTTTTTTTTTCTTTCATCTAGTTTGAATTAGGGAAGACCACTTCCAAAATGCCCTTTACATTCATTTATAGAAGCTGATTTTTGTAATTTGTAAATCATTCAATTTTCATTTAAAGAGAAACACACATCTAGTATCACACCCCTACTTTACAGGTTATGTAACCGGCCATGAATCCTAAACCAAGACTTAAAGTTCATGTATACTAAATATACTTCCATATTATCCCAAAAATGACTAAAAATTAAACAAACCCAAACTAAGTCTACTGGTAATCCCCCAATCCAATGTTAGGACCCTAAGGTTTATAGTAGCTTTCACCTTACAGTAGTGTTGGGTGTAGCATATTATTCCTCAGGAGTAGTTAGTTATTTTACTACCTGTATTTTCTGTTTTGCCTTTGTAATAGAATCCTAGCATAGGAGAAGTAGCTATATGAAGCTACTAGGGCTGTTGTAGAGGGGTCATTGAGAAATATCAATTGAATCTTTTGATTTCCCCTCTCCAAACTCTCTCTCCCTTTCGGATCTGTCTCTTTCTCTCCCTTAGCTTCTCTTCTTCTCTTTCTCCCTCCCAATTCTCTCTGATTCTCCCTCTTGATCTCCCTATTTCTTCCGCCACCTCCTGTTTTTCCCTCTCTTTCTCTAATTCTACCCTAATTCTCTCATTCAGCAGACAAGTCACTTGCCAAGATCCTACTCAAACCCTAGGTACATGACATCCAAGTCCACATCAGCCTCACTAATCCTACTCACCTGAAAATATGTTAAGAGAGTGATGAGTTTAAAGTTCAATGAAGGTTACCCTATATAATGGATCGATACAACAACATATCCAGCCTTTATCCCACTGTGTGAGGTCGGCTACATGAATTCTAGACTTCTGTGGGTTACGCCCCAACAGATAGTTTGTATAGAATTCATATTTGAATTCGACTAGGTTTTATGCTGGCCGTCGACTACCTAACGCAACCTTCCTCTTTTATCTAGGCTTGGGACCAGCAGTGGATAACATTCCCTAGTAGAGTAATGATGAAATAAAGTTTCAACACCATTTTCATATGGAGAAGTTTCATGAGATGGTGGTGAATGAAGATAATTGATATAGTTGTGTTTCATCACTTAGTTGACATGATGAAACCAACAAGTACAATATGAAAATACAACCATAATAAAGTTTTTGATACATATAATAAAGAAAATTTCAGTTTCAAAGTTTCACCAAGATTTCCCATGCAAAAACATATATCAACAAAAGAATCAACTCATGTAGTATTGCATGGCATATCCATTCAATTTCCATAATGTAAATAAATCATCTCAATAAATATTTCCATGGCAATACAGCCTAGATTCATTGTTGCAAGAGGGGTTCTCCTAGTACTTTTCTTGGATCTAGTCAATAATCAGCTAGTCCCCCTATCTTCCTGGAGTCCAACTGTATAAGGTAACCCATTACTCTTCCCGGATCTAGCCAATACCCCTTTCTTCCTGGATTCCATCAACATGCAAAGTAATCCAATACTCTTCCTGAGTCTAGTCAATACCCCTTTCTTCCTAGAGCTTACCAACGTATCATAGTTCACAACATAGGATTTCCATATGCTAGAATCACAATATTCTCTTCATACTTTTCAAAGTAATTTCACAATTTTACATTCTCAATTTAATTTCAAATCAACAATTCAAATATATATCAAGTAACAAAATTGAGAATTTATATCACGTTAAAATAGTTTTCCAGACATAACCACTTACCAAACCCCTTTGTAGAGAAAATCCACAAATATCCAGCCACTTTACTTCTCATTGCTAAAGTTTTGATGATTTAATCCTCCTCTAAGTTTGGATTTATAGGCTTCTTAGGGTCCATCCAATTCCTCTTTGGTTTCACATTCAATTTCCCCTGTTATTTCTAATTTTCCAATTAACCATAATCCTTATCAAATCCTGACCAGCTAATACGTTACATCTTTAATCTCAATCCTTCTTGAACTATGATAACCCCTTATCTCAATCTCCATTTAGAATATGAACTCAATTCCAATTTCTATGAAACTATGATTAAACCATTCTATTCTAAAATGGTTTTAGAAATCCAATTTCCTTTTGGATTTATCTCTTTCTAAAAATTCAGGTGTTACATCTAGACAACATGTGTTCAAGAAAAAAATTCTCGATCTCCTATGCCTTTAACCCAGACATGAAGAAGCCTCCTTTATTTCAAATACTTTTGTTAACCATTGAACAACAATAGACTCTATCTTGACATGATGAATAGTGATGCTCAACTGTTAGGTGTAGTCCTCCCCATGGCCTTCGAGGATATTAAAGTAAGAGAATATTTTATTCTTGTTATTATAACGTAGAAGGTATACAATGGGTGTAGAGTCTCTGACTAATCTAAAAAGGTAATAAACAATTACAGAAAGATTACAAAGAATATATAGATCTATAAAATATTCTAATAATATTGTCAAGATATTCAAACAAAGGAGACCATATTGTCTAAAACAATAATCTTCCCAAAGCATTCTAGCAAAGGTTAAAGGAGTCAGGAAAACCAATTGGTTCTATGAAACTTTTATAGAGGGATCAAGAAAATGAGTCACACTATGGAACTTTGCAAGAGGGTAATTGAGAAAAGGTTAAAGGAGAGAAACTAAGCTCTCTGAAAACCAGTTGGTTCTATGTCTAATAGCTACATAATGAAAGCTATCTATTTAGTGAGACCCCTAAAGGAAAGGTTCAAATATAAACAAAAGGATTTACGTATACTATTTACAGACTTGAAAAAAAAAAAAAAAAACTATAATAGAGACTAAGAGAAGTATTGTGGAAGTTACTGGATAGGAAAGGAGCTTGGATTGCTTACAGTAAGGTTACTGAGGACATGCATCATCAAAGTAAAAACTTGCATTAGGACTTATTGCGGAGATACTAAGGCTTTCCTTGTTACAATTAGATTACATCAGGGACCTGCATTGAGCCTTCTTTTCTTGGCATGATGGATGAACTCAAAAAGCACCTTGAAGAAGAATTTCTTTGGTATATGTTATTTGTAGACAATATTGTCTTGATAAAGGAGACAAAAGAAGGCATAAATAATAAATTTAAATTATGGGGAAACACCTTACAATCCAAAAAGTTTAAATTATTTGTCAAGAACTGAGTATGTGAAATGTAAAGTCTTTAAAAATAGAAGTGGGTTATTTTATTGGAAAATGCTATTGGTACACCTTGGGCTACATAAAGGTGTACCAATGACAAAAAAGTCTCGCATGAGGTGCATATGAGGCGAGGGGTATTTTGATCATAATACCTCCTTATGTAGACCAAGATGTACAAAAGTGATGTACATCTAGCATGATTCTATTTTATTATAAAACCTGGGGATCAAGTTAGAGATCAATTTTGAAAACCTTGAATCAACTGTTTAAAAGAATGGGACATTATGGAGGATCAAACTCATAATATCAAGTTTGGATTGTTAAAGTGAAGAAATGCATCCAATATTTTATGCAATCCTAAAATCCTTTGAAAGCTAAAAAGAATGGCTATAGGACCATCCTTGTATGGTTTAGAATGTCAGGTAGTTAAGTGTCAACGTGTGCAAAACATGAATGTAATTGAGATGAAAATCTTATGGTGGGTCTGTAGCTTTACAAGAAAAGACAAGAATAAAAGAGATCATATATAATCAGGTTGGAATGGAGCCTATTGAAGATAAGATGAAAGAGTATTGATCAAGATAGTTTGGAGATATGAAAAGAAAACTGATAGAAGCAACTGTGTAGTTGATTCTTTAAAATAAAATTTGTAGTAAAAGAGATGAAGGAAGACTAAAAAAAACTTGGTGGGGATAAGAAACCCTTTTAGACATGGCATGAGGTATAATTATCTTCCATGGATAGAGACAGTGGGATGTCTAGACTTGTATAGCTATCCCGCCTAGTTAGATCAAGTCTTCTGATTGATGTTTTTTTTCTTTCTTTTGAGATCTTAGACCTGCTACTTTTAACATATTATGTCACTTCTAAGAGATGCAATGGTTTGTGCCATTATTTAAATGATATGCAAGTAACATGTTTATTAGATTCAGAAAATATTGCCCGAAAGGAGGGAGAGTCCTAAAATTAGTGAATTAGATATGGCCAGAACTTTTTGTCACGAACCTGTCACGGATATTTTAATTTTTTGCTCTTAG
Organism: Diospyros lotus; assembly: GCF_014633365.1. Lineage (NCBI taxonomy): Eukaryota > Viridiplantae > Streptophyta > Magnoliopsida > Ericales > Ebenaceae > Diospyros > Diospyros lotus. Next base: position 300,708 of record NC_068340.1, read on the forward strand.
CCTAGTTTATTTTCTGCTTGGTTGTAATTCCCTATTCCGTTAGAATATTTCTGCTACAGCTAGCATTCGGTTAGATGTCAGGCCACGTGTAAGACTTGAGGAAAAGACAAAGGAATTGGTTAGGAAAGGGATCTGAGGTAATCGGCTGTAACTGCTTGCATGGGCAAGATTCTCCCCACCGAGCGAGTATATTAACTCTTCCACCGATAGAGAGAGGACATGAATGAATTAAGAATTTTCCTCCACTATTCTATCTGTTTTTCATACTCTTCTCCCTCATACGTTTTTCTAATCCTTCTCCCTCTCTTCCACTCCCCTCTGCCCGTCCTTGTATCACACAAATTCAAGGACTTTCTCTTGTTTATCGTGACAAATTGGTATCAGAGCTCGATTCCGGGCCAGGCTTGTATCTAACTCATGGCGGAAGGAACTCGCATGAAAAATATGGAGACCCAACTGCAACAGGTTAGCTCGTCCACGACTGAGGTCCAGAGACGAGTAGACCAGCTCGAACTGGGAAACACTCGCAACCACGAGGCAATCTTGTCGATCGATCAAAAGCTAGATGGAACACTGGTTCAACTGCGCGAAGAGATGGTGCAGACGAGGGAAGAGCTGGGTAACCAGCTCCAGCAATTCATGCTGATGTTTACACGACAAAACCCAGTCAGTCTAGCCCCCGACTTTCCCCCGCGTGACAGAACGGAACCTCTCTTACATCATGAGAGGGGACGAAATAGGCCTGAAACTCCTGATATGGAGAATGATCAGGACATGGGGGAAGGAATAATGCTGGATAGGGGACGTGACGAACAGGGGCATCGCCAACAAGCCGGTTTTCCCATGCCCTGAATGGAGATACATGTTTTCGAGGGTAACAATCCCCGTTGGTGGTTGCGGAAGTGTGAAAGAATATTTAATTGGTATGACATACCATTGGGACGGAGAGTGGCCTTAGCCACTGCCTACTTTGATGACGTGGTGGATGCATGGTACTAAGGATGGGTTAGCGTGAGGGGCCAACCTATGTGGGGGGAGTTCACCGAGAAGCTGTGTGAGAGATTTGGGGAACGTAGTATGACCGACGTTATTGAAGAGTTTAATAAACTCAGGCAAATGGGCGAGCTAAAAACCTACTTGAAAAGGTTTGAGGAGCTGCGGTCTCTAATGAGTAGTCAAGATCCGCACCTGTCCGAAGCATATTTTGTATCTAGTTTCTTGAGCGGCCTCAGTGATGATTTAAGGCCAATGGTTAAAATGATCCAACCTCGGACGGTGGAGCAAGCAGTAGAGAGTGCCCGGTTGCAAGAGATGGTAGTAGAAGCATTGATGAAGAAGCAGAGGCAACAAACTAAAACTATGGCGGCAGGATCCTCCCACCAAGGCGGAAGAGGAATTAGCCGCGAGTGGACCGGGGGCAATATTGGAATGAGACCCCTAACGATACCCCAACCAAGTGCGAGGCACAATGACCAGCGGCGACAGCCGGGACTGTGCTTCAGGTGCGGAGATAAGTATTTTCTGGGGCATCAGTGTAAACGCCAACTTCTCTTATTGGAGGGAAACTCAAAAACACTGGAAGAAGAGGAAGGAGATAGAAGTGAGGAGGAGGAGGAACCTGAGAATGAGAGTAATGGGGAGATATCACTCCATGCCTTGAAGGGAGTGACCGACAACAAGATAATCAAGGTGGAAGGGAAAGTGAAGGACAAGGGCTTGCTGGTCTTAATAGATAGCGGAAGCACCCATAGCTTCTTGGATGGGGAAATCGCTAGAAAGCTGAGGTGCCAGCTCTCTAATACCCAGCCCCTTAGTGTGACAGTAGCGGACGGGGGTAAGATGCTGAGCAGTTCAGCTTGCTATGGATTTAAGTGGGAGATGCAAGGAAAGGTGTTTGAAGCTGATCTTAGGCTATTGCAATTGGGGGGCTGTGACATGGTGCTCGGGGTGGATTGGATGAAAGAAGTGAGCCCCATAAGTTTCGACTTCAACAAGATGGAAGTCTCCTTTGACAGGGGAGGAAAGAGGATGACCTTAAAAGGAGGAAGGGAGACTGGGACATGCAAGCTGATAACAGGGAAGAGGCTGCATAAGGCGTTCAAAAATAACTGGAGCAAGCTGGCCCAATTATTCTCAGTGATAGCTGCGGGCGAAGGATGGGAACAGCTAACGGTGGGGGAACTGAATGTGGTGACCTGCAGCCCACAAGGGAGGATTGACCAGGTACACTCTCAGTATCTTATCGATGAATTGCTTATTGAATTTGGGGACCTGTTTGCCGAGCCTAACACCCTACCCCCTTCCCGCAACCTGGACCACTCCATCCATCTCAAGCCAAATTCAGAACCCATAAACATCAGGGCCTATAGATACTCACCAACCCAAAAATCAGAAATCGAAAAAATGGTGAGAGAAATGCTGAACCAGTCCTTCATAAGACCCAACCATAGCCCATTTGCCTCACCAGTGCTCTTAGTTAAAAAAAAAAGATGGGACCTGACGCTTTTGTGTGGATTATCGCCAATTAAACACCATCACCATAAAAGACAAGTTCCCAATACCCCTAATAGAAGATCTCCTAGATGAGTTACACAATGCAACCATATTCTCCAAGCTGGATCTTCGATCTGGATACCACCAGATCAAGATGAAGCCTGAAGACATCCATAAGACTGCTTTTAGAACCCATCATGGGCACTTTGAGTTCCTGGTGATGCCCTTTGGGCTCACTAATGCCCCAGCCACTTTTCAGTCCCTTATGAACCAAATTTTTGAACCATATTTGAGAAAATTTATACTAGTCTTCTTTGATGATATTCTTGTGTATAGTCCCTCTCTTGACTAGCATTTAAAGCACCTAAAAACTACCCTAGAGGTCCTCAAATCCAATCAGCTGTTCATCAAAAGATCTAAGTGTTCTTTCGGCCAAAGCCAAGTTGAATATTTGGGTCACCTGATCTCTGGTTAAGGGGTGAAAACAGATCCGAAGAAGATAGAAGTTATGCTCAATTGGCCTAAACCCACAACCCTTAAGGCATTAAGGGGATTCCTTGGTCTAACCGGTTATTACAGGAGGTTTGTAAAAGGTTATGGGGTTTTGAGTCGGCCACTAACAAAACTTTTGAAGAAGGGGAATTTTAAGTGGGGAGAGGAGGCTGAGCAGGCTTTCCAAAAGCTCAAAGAAGCAATGGGGACAGTCCCCATTATGGGGTTACCTGATTTCAACGAACCCTTTACACTGGAAACGGATGCATGTGGTGTAGGCATTGGTGCAGTTCTCCTGCAGAGGGGTAGACCGCTAGCATTTCTGAGCCAGGCCCTAAGCACAAGGCATTTGGGGCTAAGTATCTGTGAAAAACAGTTCCTAGTAGTGCTGATGGCAGTGGAGAAATAGAGGCACTATTTGGAGGGCAGCAGATTCATTATTAAAACAGACCATGAGAGTCTCAAGTTTCTACTTCAGCAAAGATTACACACTCAACTGCAGAAAAAAGGGATGGCTAAGCTGATGGGGCTTGATTACTCTATACAGTACAGAAGAGGCAAAGAAAATGTGGTGGCTGATGCATTGTCAAGGCGCCAAGAAGAGGGCAGCACCTCAGCAATTACTGCGGTAGTGCCGGCATGGTGTCAAGAAGTAATTGATAGCTATGATGGGGATGAGCAGTTGAAGAAGACGTTAGAGGAAGTGGTGGTATCGCCAAGGGGGGCTAACGGTTACACCTTAACAGATGGGCTGTTGAGGTACAAGGGGAGGATTGTCGTAGGAAAGGGAGGAAACCTCAAACATAGAATATTGCAAACTCTACATGAGTCACCAGTGGGTGGGCATTCAGGCATTCAGAATACTTGAGGATTAAACAGATATTTCACTGGCCTAACTTGAGGGGAGATGTCCAAAGGTTTGTGTTAGAGTGCGATACGTGCAAAAGGTGCAAGTTGGAAAATGTGGCCCATCCGGGCCTCCTACAACCTCTGCCTATACCAGACAGAGCTTGGACTAGCGTAGACATGGACTTTGTCGAGGGGATGCCTAAGTCAGAAGGAAAAGACAGTGTGATGGTGGTGGTGGACAGGTTTACCAAATTCGCTCAGTTTATTGGGTTAGCTCACCCCTACACGGCCAAGGAAGTGGCTTGGCTGTTCATTGATAGGGTGGTTTCTCAGTATGGAGTACCTGGAACCATTGTATCAGATCGTGACAAGGTTTTTACCAGCCGATTTTGGCAAGAGCTTATGGGGTCCATGGGAATTCGGCTCAATATGTCAACAGCCTACCATCCACAAACGGATGGGCAGATGGAGCGAGTGAATCAAGTATTAGAAACATACTTGAGATGCATGTGTATCATGCAGCCAAAGCACTGGCACAAGTGGCTTCCCCTAGCTCAATGGTGGTATAATTCCACCTATCACTCAGCCTTAAAGATGTCTCCCTTTGAAGCATTGTATGGGTTTAAACCCCCGCTGCTTCCAGCTATAAGAGGACCCTTTACGGAATTATCAGTGGATGACTACTTGCAGCAGAGGAGGGAAGTGGTGCAGCAACTAAAGCAAGAGTTGGCCTCTTCCAGGAACAGGATGAAGCAATTCGCGGATCGAAAGAGAAACGACCGAGAGTTTGAAGTGGGAGAGCAAGTATACTTACGGCTAAGATACCAGCATCTGAAGTCCATTAGCCAACAGCCCGTCACTAAGTTAAGCCCTAAGTACTTTGGCCCGTTCACCATCATAGAAAAAATAGGCAAAGTGGCCTATAAACTCTAGCTACCGGAAGGTACCCACATACACCCAGTTTTTTATGTATCTCTCCTTAAGAAATCCACCGGAATCGAACAAGTCAATTCAGCCTTGCCAGCAACATCTAAGGAGAAGGAGAGGGATGAGCAGAGGGAGCCGGAGGCTATCATGGACAAAAGAGTGATTTATAACCATGGGATTCCCCTCATTCAAGTTTTGGTGAAATGGAGGCAGGAGGATGCTCACCATAGCACCTGGGAATATCTTCCAAGCTTACTGCAACAATTTTCGAGAGTTGCTAGCCTCCTCAGCGTTTCTTGAGGACAAGAAACGTCTCAAGGGGGGAAAGTTGTCATGAACCTGCCACGGATATTTTAATTTTTTGCTCTTAGCCTAGTTTATTTTCTGCTTGGTTGTAATTTCCTATTCCGTTAGAATATTTCTGCTACAGCTAGCATTCGGTTAGATGTCAGGCCACGTGTAAGACTTGAGGAAAAGACAAAGGAATTGGTTAGGAAAGGGATCTGAGGTAATCGGCTGTAACCGCTTGCATGGGCGAGATTCTCCCCACCGAGCGAGTATATTAACTCTTCCACCGATAGAGAGAGGACATGAATGAATTAAGAATTTTCCTCCACTATTCTCTCTGTTTTTCATATTGTTCTCCCTCATACGTTTTTCTAATCCTTCTCCCTCTCTTCCACTCCCCTCTGCCCGTCCTTGTATCACACAGATTCAAGGACTTTCTCTTGTCTATCGTGACACTTTTTTGTGGAACACTAATAAAAAATTCTCATGCCATCAACACTTTCAAACCAAAAATCTAGATAGACTCCGATATTTCTTGGGTATTGAAGTTGCACAATCAAAAGATGGTATCTCAATCTCTCAAAGGAAGTATATACTTGATATCTTAGAAAAAACTAGTATGGTGAACTGCAAACCAGTTGACACTCCAATAGACCCAAATGCCAAACTCTTGCTAGGAGAGGGGGAGGTCTTTTTAGATCCTAGAAGTATCGAAAACTAGTAGGTAAGTTGAACTATCTTACAATCACTCGTTCTAACATTGTTTTTACTACGAGTGTAGTTAGTCAGTTTCTTAGTTCTTCATGTGATTCTCACTAGGATATTACTCAGATTTTGAGATACATCAAAAGAGCACCAAATAAAGGGCTACTCTATGAGGATAAGGGATATACAAATATTTGTTGTTATGTAAATGCATATTAGGTAGGATCTCTGTCTAATCGTAGGTTAACCTTTAGGTATTGTGTTCTCGTGAGAGAAAATCTAGTTTTTTGGAAAAGTAAGAAACAACATGTAGTGTTAGATCCAATGCAGAGGCAGAGTATTGGGTTATGGCTAATGCAACTTGTGAGCTCGTCTGGTTTAAGCAACTCTTGCAGAAGGGAGAGTCTTAAAATTAGTGAATTAGATATGGGGCAAAACATTTTTGTGGAACACTAATAAAGAAATTCTCATGCCATCTTTTGTCATGAATAGTGAACAATGATACACAACATTCGCCATAACATACCTAGTTTTAGGAAAATGAGAGTACCACCTTAAGAACAATAAAGGGGAAGGGAGACCAAAATTCACTTGGATATGGATAATAGTATGTATATAAAAATATGATACATAGTGCTTTAACCGAGATGATAATTCTGTTTTCTCTTATCAATTTTTATGTAATGGGCTTAATGTATTTTTAAGACAAACAATATAATGACTTTATAAAAGATAAGATTACAGACACAAAAGATTGGTGAGTTCGAATTCACATAACAAATCCTACCTAATAAGAGTAAGGCGTGGTTTCGGTGGTGGTGGTGCAATAATATTCTTAATGCATTTTCCACAGCCCACTAATCATGTGGCAGGACATGGAACATCAACACCTTCAAGTGCATTATCACTATCGTGTCAAAAGAAAGATGTCTGTTGCCACATGACTTATTAAGTACCAGAGAAATTCATTAATCACTTGTCATGTTGCCATCCCAGTATTGTGTAAAAGTTCTTGTTTGGATTTTGTTCTAATCAAATGGGATCCTTGACATTGATGTTAAACGATTTACAGTTGAGCCTGATGACTACTCTGTGTGTAGGTAACAAGAAATTATGGTGCCCTACGGAGGTAGCTACCATGGAGGCACTTCTTTTTGCACCCGTACCAGCTCTCATCATTTGTATATGTATTACTCTTCCAGGATATCGTGTTATCTTGTTATCTAGGCAACAAGATGTTTGGCAGCTTTGTTTATGTAGTCTCAATTTTTTTTTTTTTTTTGGTGGGTTCGTGGCATCTGTAGCAGCAACATAATGACCCAACTCACATTTTGCCCTTTTGTTGATCCTGTTTTCAAATATTTGTAAGCATGTTACTTTAAAGGGTGTACTTGACAATCTTAACCGTTAAAACTGATTTGTTATTGAGCACTAGGACTATCTAATTATATGCTGCAGGAGGTGATTAGTTGTAAAATTCATAGCATGGCTTTGTTATGTTCTCATGTTTTCTCTAATTTGAATGGCTGGTCTGTGGTATCCCTCAACGACTTGAGTGGCTGTTTAGATTGATGAAATAGGACAACTGCCCCACCGTGGGTTTGGGTTGCCGCTGCGGGCAAGTGGCTGAAGAAGGAAGCTCGAGAAACATTGTGGCAAGCCAAAGTCAAGAGGATTGCTCTTGCCTGCATTATTTACTATCTTTGGAATGCTAGGAATAGGAAGATTTTTGAAGGCCATAGGCCTTGTGTGGATACGGTCATTTGTAGGATCAAAACACAAATATATAAAGTTATTTTTTTTATATCCTCATGTTTTGATTCATTTTGAGGTTCTCACTTTGAGTCATTGATTGTATTCCTTTTATTTCTTTGCCTAGATATGTCCAATGTACTTGTAACACCCTCAATTTTTATATAGGTAATATTTATATTTTTTCTTGGGGACGCGATGCCGATACGGCTACCAATAACTCATGGCGACCTCTTCCTTTGAAACTCCGATCGAAAAATTCAATGAAAAGTGTCAAAATAATTGGCACCTCCCATAGTCGTAATTAAAATACAACTAACATACTTACTTCTGAAAACAAAGCTTTGCTATTGCCTCATCAATTCACTTAATTCATTTCTAAGTATACATTGAGGTCAATTATATTAAACAATGTTGAATCTAATCCTATTACATCTGCAATAAGAAGACACCACCAGGACCTTATGGTTGGGATTGTTTTGTACATGTCTAACCCTTATCTCAAGCACTGCCTACCTTGCCCTTACCTAGAATGACGTAAGCGAAACGTGAGCTGCAAGGCTCGCAAGTATAATAATATAAAGGCAACAGGGTACGAATAGAACTTTTCCCATATCACATGCAATTCATGTCAATGCAACAACATACTATGCCATGATCCACACATATCTTAGCTCTATATGCATAAACATAAAGTAAACTGCACATAGAGAGTCATTGGGACCCGCATAAGATATGCATACTGGTGCGTAAGTTCCACATACAAACCTGTGAACAACTCAATATAGACTATCATATCATCATTCCTGACTTGCCTTTTCCTGACTTTGGTTGGCTTTTCTTAACATTCATAATATGTTTTTCTTGTCATATACATAATATATCACCACAATTGGCCTTTCCTGTCATTCATAACATATCATCATAACATGTCATTGTCGTGAACCTGTTCCACGGTCTTACGCCATGGGCCTCGCCCACCTCTCATAGCCACTCTTCCTCACCATGCAATGCAACACATTAGAAATGCAATGACATTTGCAACATAAACGTGATGTCAAGGCCCCTATAAACCAAGCATCAGGCCATGCTACATCCACATAAGAATACACACATGTAAAATGCTCTAAATGCATATGCTTACCTAAGATACCCAAACTGGCTCTTAGGCCAACCGAGTCATGCCAATGCTCACACACCCCATCACACACAAAGCATGTCCCCCCAATGAATGCAACCCAAACCACATGCATTACATAATATCATAATATGCACAAATCAAGGTGGAAATTTGGTAGTACCAGCTCTTCTGACCCGTCTCTTGTTTATCGTAACAGCTAATAACTGGTTCTTACACATCCAGCCATTGACTGTCATGACCTATGGTCAACAGTCAGTGATTTTGTATCCCCATACCTTTTATTACTCACAATTAACATTTACTTATATTCTTTAAACTTAGTATTTCATGAGCTTTCCCAAGACTCCCCATACACCTCACCCATTAAGACTTTTAACATAACCATCCATTTTGCAAGAAGACACAATTCCTCGCGTATTCTGAACCTAGCAATAATGCATCATTCTTTAAGAATTTGAGGGTGGTTCAAAACCCTCGTTTAGAGTACAAACATAACTCAATTGGAAGTTATGTTACATGCCAAATAAATAAAAACCAGACTGAATCGTTCAGATCGAAGAAAATAATACGAAAAAGACTCGCAACGGGAACTTACATGTAACCGAAAGAGCGAAAAACTTAAGATAGGGTTAAGAGCTTGCGTAAGGACCAAAAATATGAGAAAAGGGTTAAGAGCTTGTATAAAGAAATAAAGAAGTGGAAGGTTGCATAAAGGAAATAAAGGAGTAGAAGCTTGCCTATTTAATGGCTGATTCAACGGTTTTTTTTGCAGGAAACACCAGTTTCTGTAAATCAAACATCAAATATTTTTATACAAAATTATAAATAATTAAAAAAGGAGTTACTATGTAAAATTTTAGGCAAAAATGGCTCTTCACGCGCCCTGGGAAGGTGACCCACATGCCTTCACACGCCGCTCTTATTCTTTGGCAAGCCTTGCACAGTTTTCGTATTTCAACCATAACTCTCTCATTTTAGTTCCGATTCAACCCCTTTTTTTTTCTACACTCCTCTTTCATCCCTCTACAGGAATGTCAAATTAGATCGAAACTTATCTTGCTATTTTTTTGGCTGGTTTGGCACGAACTTCGGCGAAGCTTTAATTTTCCCGGCGAAGCCCGTTTCTCCCTCATTTCTTCACCAATTCCGCACCTTCTTTTTGCAGATCTTTGCTATTTTTCCCAAGAACACACTCTTCACTTTCTACTCTATCAATCCCACCAAAATTTCCCATTGAATTCTTGAATGCTCAATTCTACAACCCAAAGTCGTCTTTTATAAACACCTTCGATCAATCATATTTCACCACATATCTTGCCACTCAAGCACCCTCATCATGACCCATAATTACCTTCTAAATTGTGGCTAATCACTTTGTGCCACTTGTCCCTTCATCATGACTCATAATTACCTTTCAAATTGTGGCTAATCATTTTGTGTCACTTGTCTTGTCATTATAAGGCTCCATGATGACCTTCATGTGCGGCCAAATTGCCTTGCGCCACATGTCCCAAAGTTGGATTTAAATTGGATTTGGAATCAAAAGCCATATTTAAATAGTTTTTAAAATCCAAATCTATATTTAATAAGAGTTTGAAATTCATAACATTTAGGTCCCTAGGCTATTCTTGAATTCCACCAATTCCCAGATATTTTAGTAAATTATACTTGTTATCGAATTTCTTTTTCAAAAATTGTACTTCTACCCGAGCTTCAAAATTATAATTTTGCCCCTGACTTCCTATGATTCTATTTCTTTGAATATGAAAAATCTCGGGTGTTACAGTACTTGTACAGTTCCTTTGATATATATTCATTTACCTTTCAATTAAAAAAAGACACATATTGAATTTAGGCTGAGCGACTTGGCCAGCTTGGGGTTCGAGACATAAACATGATTTGGAAAGTGCCCATGTGAAAGGGAATTGTTGCCTCTATGTGGAAGGGAATTCTTCTTCGAAATAATAATTAATCTACTTTTCCCGATAGATGTACAGAGGGACTTATCGAAGGGTGTCAAAAATATCAAATTGTCATCGCCCAAGTTGCAAATTTGCAAAATCTGTCACTGTCTGCTATTGTCTCCTCTCTCATCTCTCATTTCCCATGGCCGCTGATGCAACCGCTGATCACCTCTCATTCGCCTTATTGCCTCGCTGCTCTCGCCTCGCCTCATCGACTGTCGTTGCATTCTTGGTATGCAACGACGATCGGCGAGGCCATGGCAACGGGGCAAGGAGATGGCAGTGAGGCAACGACGACGAGGCGAAGGCAAGGCAGTCGGCGATTGCATCAGTGGCCATGGGAAGGGAGAGAGGAGAAAGCAGCATGCAGTGGCAGATTTTGCAAATTTGCAACTTGGGCGAGGGGAATTTGGTCTTTTTGACACCTTTCGTTAAGCCTATTGGTGCATCTATCAGGCAAAGTAGCATTGTTCCTGAAACAATTATAAATTTAAAGAGTTTCTTCTTTTTCCTACCCTCTTTCTCTATTCATTTGTCACTATGATACATTCACATGACATGGAGCACTACCTAGGAATGTAAATGAGGCTCCGATTAACCCCATTCGCTTGTTTATTTTGATAAATTTGTAAATAAATATTATCTTTATACCTTATTTTTGCACTTATTTTTATTTTACATAAGATTACTTGGGACCCATTTAGATATGTCTAGACAAAAGTGATAACATTTGAAACTAGAAATTCCAAGAATCGTGATGCAAATCAATCAAGCCTTCTCCCATAATAGATTTCAATACATTAGCGAAATCTCACAATTTTATTTTACCAATTAAACTTGACAATAATATATCTTCTGAAATACTCAGATAGTTCTAGCAATCGGTGCTTTAAATGGAGCATCACATTTCAGATTCATCTAAGCCACCTCCAAAGCTCAGTGTACTTTCTTCTGAAGATGGAGCTTTTGTTGAAATGGTGTTTAATTAGTGAGAATGTCATTTCTAAGGTCACACAATGCACTTCTTCACTTGAATTTTGTAAAGCTTTCGAATAAAGCTTTGTTCAAGAATCGAATACAAAGATATTGCGTCTGAAAAATCAATTATAGCATCTCGATAAAAATAATTTGTGTATAAGGGTGCGTTTGATTGTAATGATGGAATTTAGGTGAAAATTAAATTCCAAAAAATTGAATTACAATGAAAATAAATTTTTAAAAATTAAAAGTTTAAACTGTTTGATTAGTATAATTTTTTACTTGAAAAATGATATTATTTTTCATCTTTTGGTATTTGATTGGTAATATTTTTTTTTATAGAATTTGGTCATTTTCTTGACATTTCGTGTTTGAGAAGCATTATTTTCATGGAAAATGACACATTTTTCATGAAATTCAATGTTGAAAATATATTAAAAAAATATTAAATCTTGTATAGAAAAATTAAAATAATAATGTATTTTAGATTAATTAAATCATTTCCCCAAAAAATAAAACCGCAAAATTAATTTTTTTTTGTTTTTCAAATTTATTAATTTATACGTAATTTTTTATTTTTATACATTTTAATTATTAAAAATAAAAAAAAATTATTTTGCAAACCCTTCCTCATTCCCCTGCCCTTCTCCCTCATTTCCTAGTCGTTACCCACGCCCTTGCCCTTCTCCCTCTCTTGCTTTGCTCGTTGCCATCGCCCACCCCTTGCCCTTCTTCCTTTTTGGCCTCCTTGCCTTCATCGGACGACTCAGATCGTTGTTGACTCGCTCACCCTCCTCAGTCGCCACTCGCTTGACTCGCTTAGTTGCTCTTGTCTCTATCTGGCTCCGTCGCTCACTGACGTCGACTCTACCTTGGCCTCGCTCTCGCCAGTCACCCCCTTGGCCCCTCGCCCTTGTTGGTTGTCGGCTCTCCCCTTGTTCTCTCGCTTGTTGCCTCTCTGGCTCTCTCGACTCTTTTACTCGGTAAGTTAGTTGTTTCAATTGCCAAGAAAATTCCAGCTCCTCCCCCCTCCCCCAAGGAATTTTATTTCTTGAAGGAAAATCCACTCACGTGACCATAAATGGAAAAATGAGTTCCCTAAAAACAAATGGTTGTCAAACATTGCACAAGTGAGAAATTGGGTAGAAAAAATGCCTTTTCCTTAGAAAAAGTTGGCTATCAAATGGGGCCTAAGTGACTATGGAATGAAGATCAAATCTATTTGTGATAGTCTTTTGGCTACTGAATATCGTCATGTTCATGTCCTGCTTTTTACTGCTCTCACATTCTTCTACACGACATTTCTTAGAGCAAATCAAGGGTCAGACCCTCTATAGCATTTCATGTGTAATAGTGATGTCAGGAATCACAGCCTATTTCTCCCTGGTAAAGGCATTTACAACACCACATGGACGATTTTGGGATGAGAGAGTAAACATTTGCCCTTTCACTTAACAGGACCTACACCAACGGTCCTCACATGGAACCGATACCGGGATTGACACTCTTCATCATCTTCACTAGATTCATCTTCAACTTTGTCCCACCTTGAGTAGTCTAGTTGCAAGTGTCATTTCGGTTTTGGAATTGCTTGCCATCCTCTTGAATTCTGTTCAGGTGATTCCTTGGTGCCCAGAGATTTAGATGGACTAACTTCAGCATAAGGCGTTTTAGATTCATTCGTTTGCTCTCTTCCTTCCTTTGAGCATGCCAAACAAATCCTTTACTTCTTGTACTTCTTCCTCAATTCTTGTTGATTCAGCCTCAGCTTTGCCTTCCATCCCCTTCTTCAAGCTCTGCCTCAACTTCAGGTATTGGAGCAAGTGACTTCCCTTGATCAAAGAATTACAGAACTTACTGATTTCATGTATCAGTGATGGATAACTATCAGATATCAGAGAGAAAACAAAAACAACAATTATATTTATAACTCACCCCTATTTTCTCAAGTACCTATGAAGAATAACTTTAGGGAATACATAAGCAATTTTGGAGACAATGCCGAAAGATTGATCCACAGCTTCCTGTCTTGTAAACATTGATGCAGATCAACAGTCCTAAGTATTCTAAATTTTATAATTTTAATTATGTAGCTTTTTGGTTTTAAAAATTTAGATAGTTAGGAATTTTAAATTTTTGTACATATTTTAATTTGGATTTGAGTTTCAAGTTTAGTTAGGAGTTAGGATGTTGCCTTTTTGTTTCCTAGTTTACTTCAGATTCCTAGTTTAATAGGTTGTAAGTTTATTAATATCTCAAAGATAAAGGAATTACTCAGATTTCAACTATTAATTATTGGATACAGAATATTACATGCTTTGCATTTTGTTCAACAGGGTGTCTATTGGATGGGCTGATCAGAAATGGTTTTGGAGATATTTAGAAGTTTAAATGTAATGCCTCTAATGTGACACCCATTACATAAAGCACATGATCCTAAATTGTTATATTAAAAGGAAGTCAATTCTATGCGGCCATGCAATCAGATAAAAAATCAATTCTCATAATCATTGTTTATTATATAAAAAATACTGGAATAACAATAAGGCAACCAGTATGAACAGAAAGATGGTGGGGAGGGAAAAAAAAATACAGGAATTGGATAAACTTAATTACTTGGAAAAAGTAGGCCGAACACCGTATTACAATAATCAATAGTTGCTTATTACAAGGTTACCTCAAGGCATCGTGCTACCCAATCTTGGCAGTTGTCCATGTCAATTAGCTACCAGGTTATTAACTAATTGTTCGTCCATTAACAGAAACCACATGGCCATGGAGGGCAACACTATCAGCAACTTTTTTCTTTCCTATATCAACTGCATCATTGAATTGTAAAGAAAAAAAAAAAACAAGAAGAAACAGCTGCAAGAGATTACCAATTGTGTCTTCAGGCATGCTTGAAGGTTTTGGTACACATCTGATGATGGATTCAACTCCACGAGCCTGTTGAAAAGTGCAGAGTGGTACTCCTTGAGTGTGATCAGGGTTTGTGCCCGCAACATCAATGCCCCAGTGTGATTCTGGTCAAGCTCAAGGACTGAAGTACGTTTCCTCTGCAGCCTAAGATGAAGGAAGGATATACATCAGATATACTATAAGGCCCACTCTTAAATATTCTCGTTAGTATAGGATATTCAAAAGCAGATCATCACAAAGATGATATAAAACAAATCATAATAAAACAGACAGCGCATTTCATTAATAGCAGTGGAAACTAAATTAAAATTTAGTTATACTTTCAATATCTCATGAATTTGGGCTCAAAGGTTATACAAAATAAATAAAAGGCTCTAATGTTAACTAACAAAATAAAAATCATTTCATCTCAAAGCTCACCAAAATACTAATTAGGATCTTCAAGTTACGATGCGTCTCCGTACACCACTATCCCTAGGCCTTAGTTCCACTGAACTCGCCCTCAATAACGGTCTTTCCTTTACCTGGAATGGCAAAGAAGATCAAGTGAGCTACAAGACTCAGTAAATTCGAGAAACAATGAACAATGAATATGATCCAAGAATATGGTGACATCAAAAAGAGTAATTAAAGACTCAACAATCATGTACAAGATTCATAGTTTATGACTTCATCAATTCCAATTTAAATGTATCATGCTATCATGTACCATTGTACAAAAATACATATAAATTCAATGTCAGTATCAATTCCTGCAGACTCACAAACTATCAATCAACACATGTCAAAGTGTATCATGTAAACAGAATCTCACAAATAAATATGGAGCCAACCTGGCGGGTTATAACCACCTCGTCCCGCGCCAGGTGCTTTAGGGTACCATTTTCCCTCCGTGCAAAATAGTAAGTGCGCAAGATACATATATACGTATATATAAATAACATGTACATGTATGCATCATGTATGTATTTGCCCTAAACCACATGCATTTAAATTCTTATCTCCTCAATATTCATATTCTCAACACCATTTACCCATACAGGGTATTTTACCATCATTAGATAAATTCAACAATTCTTACTTCATAGCATTTACCACATATAAGATGTAAATTATAATACAGAAATAATTTTGAAAGATGTTAATTTAAGGTTAAATCTTGGTTCACCATTTGAGGAGTATTATAGATTTAATATGCTATTTGTCCTATTATATAATCTCCTTAAAGTCATTCAATAATTATGTTAAGTTGACGTTAATATGTATTTTGAGGAAAACATATTCGGATGGCATGCACATTCGGATAGATTTATTAAATTGAATGCAACATTCGAATAGGGTATAAATATGCATATATGGAGATTCGAATAGGGCAGAGGCGATTCGAATGGTTTATATTACATACATGGTTGATTCGAATGGCTAAGGGAGTATTCGCATTCGAATGGTGCATGAGGCATTCGGGTGGGTCAAACAAGTATTGAGAGGGGCAATCGAGTGGTACACTATGCCATTTGAATGAGGTATAAGAGAGGGCATTCGAATGGTACATTGTACCATTCGGATGAGGCATATATACATATATAGGTGATTCACAACAGTGAATTCCAAATTTTTGGCCAAGATTGACGGGCCATTACGGACTCAATATAATGCTAAATAACACAGGTAATATATCAAAACGAAGCCCATAATATCTAGTTTACATCCCAACAAACGGATCTTAATTAGGAAATAGGAACAAAAAGTTATAGGTCTAAGAACACCAGGTGGTCAGATTACACGAAAAAAGTAAGCTACGAATTTCTTGGCAGAAATTAATTGGGTTGTTACAAGCTCAAAATATAACCAAATCATTCGAATAATACATCGAATCGAATCCTATGAAGTCTAGTTTCCAACGCATCAAACGAATCTTAAATCGGATATCATCATAAAGAGATATACCTAAAAGAATGAAGTATGGTCAGATCTGCTGTAGTAAACCGCAAATTTAAATGACACATTTGGATGATTTCTAGAACATTCGAATAAGGGCACTGTAGCATCCGAATGTTAGGAAAAAATTAGAGTAATTTGATCAACTTACATGCAATTCATTCGGATGGGTTTGTTATATATATCCGCTTGAGACTATTCTGGGCAGTTTCAACATCACTTTGTAATCAGGGCATAATTCTCTCGTCCGGCTCCAATTGAGATGATTCAAGATGATATGAATGAAAAGGAAATTATCTACAAATTTTATGTTTTGAGTTTTGAGAGAGTCTGGCTTCATCAAGGTCAAAATCGGGCTCGAAGTTGCTATTATTGTGATCTATCCGGATATGGCTATCTTTTAAGTGTAGCATTCGGATGAATAAGTTGCTTTTGGTTAATATATTCGAATATGAGGCTTGACATTCGAATATGTTGGAGGCCTTGTGTCTTGTATTCAATATAGGAGGTTTCTTAACATTCAGATATGATCACTGAAGTAACTTATGCAGATACAGAAACAACCAAAGCTTTATATCTTCTTCTACCAATAAGATGCCATTCATTGAATAATTTAGGGATGAATAAACCGCCCTTTAGAGACAACAAAGAGACTCATAGATTGGCATTTATTGCATACAAAATATATACATATACAAGCGTAGTCAAACAGAGAAAGGCTTAATAGAGCAAAAGACGTTATATATATATATATGTATATACAGATGCACAAGTAAGCACGAACCAAGGATAACGAGATGCTTGCACGAAGTGAAATCAAGAGATGAGAGGAGAACTTGCCTGAGGAGATGTCCCGACAGAAGAACCTAAGACTCTTCCACTGAAGCTTCAGTCGCTAACAGAAAAATGGGAAAGGAAGAAGATGATGAAGTAGAAGGAGAACACGAAGAAAAAAAGATTATGTAGCAGCTAGAGAAAGAGAACAAAAGCAATGGGAATAGAATCAGGAGGCAAATCGCTGTAAAAAGGGAACGGAATAAGAGGATACGGTGTACAGAAGATCAAGGGAAAGTGGCTGCAAGGCTGCATACCTATTTTCACGAGATGACAATTTCGCCACTTGCTCACACAACAGATAACATTTTCAAGACACTTCTGGTTACCCATTTCAAATTTAAAATTCTCTCTTCTTATTTCACTTATTTTTTGATTAGATTTAAACCTCCACTGCTCAAATAGGCTCAAGCCCTCATCATGGCCCACTTACCTTATTGCCCAATTTCTTTAAAATTAAGCCCATACACTTATTCCCATAATCACACAAACCATAAAATAAAATTATTCAATCCAAATTATTTCCATGTCATCAAAGCAATTTATCATTAAATACTAAAATACTTAGACCCACGTTCAAAATTTCATTAAACTGACATTAAGTAATGAAACATCTAGATCCATTTTAGGGTCGTAACATTGACAACCATCAATTGATTGTGAAACATGATCCAAATAAAACGGAAAGGCAAATCGATGCCACATGGGTCAGTCGTTGGTTGCCAAGTGGTTGTCTAGCAAGCGCTAATAAGCAGCACTACGGTTGCCAAAATGGCCCTCCAATTCTTTGACTCATACGGCATCGTTTGATGCTTCACTAAAACCATCAATCTCCACCTTGAAGCATCAAACTCTGGATGAACTCATTCTCACACACTAGTGTAGCATGCTTCAATTCTCCCCTTCACTACTCATGTTAGTTCTTTAGTTCAACCAACTTTGACATGTAGTAAGTCCAAGCAATGCTTGAACTTGACTGCAATCAATACATTTGTTTCCATGTCGGCTAAATTGTCTTCAGTATGTACTTTTTGAATATTCAAAACACTATTAGCCACTAAATCTCTTACATAATGATATTGAACATCCACGCTTGGATCGTTCATGATACACTCATTCAAACATCCTTTTCACTTTAGATGAGCCAAATTTTCAATAAAAACAAAAAGTTAAGAATTTGTTATACTTTTTGAGTTTTAATTTTGAGTTTTGAATTTATTTTTAATTTTTTATTTTAATAATATATTTTTAAAAAAATTAAAAACGTGTTCTCTTTGTTATTCTAAAAAATTATTTTTTAAAATAGAAAAGTGAAAAATGTGTTTACTTTGAAATTTAAAAAAAAAAAAAAGATTTTCACTCATTATTCTCTTCTCTACTTCACTCACTATTTCATTTATTTATTTTAATAAATTTTAATTCTATTTATTTTACCTTATCTATAATTTTTACACATACACAAAATTAATAATCAAATACATAAATTAATAACCAAATATACAAAATAATTATATACACACATAAACAAAATAATTAAATATACTTATGCACACAAAATTAATAATTAAATATACAAATCAATAACTAAATACACATACACAATATCAATTATCTAACACATTAATAAATAAAAAAGATATCAAAATCCCACAAACCCACTTCAAAGGAAATTGAAATCACAAAAAAACCACTTTGTATTTGTCTTACAGAACCCACAAAGAAACCACAAAATGGAAATTTGGTCTCCACTTTTTGTTGTTGCTCATCCTTGCTATTGTGGCTTCTGTGGCTCGTCATCGTTGCCACTGTCACTGCTGCTCGTCCTTGCCACACACTATTGTTGCTCGTCACTGCTATGGATCTAGCCGGTGGCAGTGATAGCTTTGAAGAGAGGAAAAGAATAAAGTGATGGCAGCAAATTTGGCTTGAAGAGAGAAAAAAAAGGAAATGGTGGCAGGTGGTCATTGCTCGAAGAGAAGGAAAAGAATACCAAAAAATAAAAATGAACATTTTTTTCGTATTTTTGACTTTAAAATTTATTTTGGATGAAAACACTCAAAATAATTTTTTGTTGTTTTAGATTTTCTTTACAATTTTTTTTTATTTTTGAAAATACATTATTGAAAATAGTAAAGAAAACATATTTTTATTATTTTAGAAAATTAAAAATTAAAAATAATTTAAAAACAACAAAAATAACGTAACCTAAATTGTTCTTTATATCAAATTGTACCCGTATGCCACCTTTTCTCGTAATTGCAAAAACATATCTTCCCATTTGATAATCTCTGTCAAAATTAAATTAACGGTTGAAGGCTAGACAAGGCCTTTTGTCACTTTAAATATAAAATTATATAATTAACAATTCATAAATCTACTAAATATTATTATTATTATTCATCAATATTTATTGATATAATGATAAACTAAAACATTGATTTTTTTTATTGAAAGAAGATGATAAACTAAAACATTTTCTTTCTTTCTTTATTTTTCTTATATTTTCCAATCTCGGAAAGAGATTCTTAGTTTGTAAAGTTGAACTGCATTTTTTTTTTGTTGTGATTAATTGGATTTTCGATACTTGGTATAGTGGTATCTTCTTCTATTTGTTTCGGTTGGGTTTGAGAGTTGGATTGAGTTAGTTGATTGTGATTTTAAAAAATGAAAAAGAAAAAGATTTGTCCGATGTTATTGTTGACTGCTGTACTATTTATTGCATTAATTTGATAGTTGAGTTGGATAGTTTTTCAATTAATGGAAAAAAAAAAAATGAAACACCTCCATCGATCCAAGCACAAACAAACAAACAAAAAATGTTATTATTTATTTGAGGTACATTATTAAATTTTATTTAATCGGCAATTTATAAAAAAATGAAATAATCATCACTTTGTTTTTTCTAAATCTATTTTTAAGTTAAAATGAAAAATATTGATTTTTCTTAATATTTTAACCTTAAAAATTAAAATATTAAACTATAAATATATATATATCAATTTCTTTTTTAGAGCATAAATTAATATTAAGTTATTAATAAAACCAATAAAATATTAAACTCAGGGTAATACAGACATTTAACATTCAAAAGTTGGTGATCGGTTATATTGAATGTTTGACTGCTGATCATGCCAGGGGATGTTTGTGCAGATTATGAGTAAAAGTGTCATATTGGTGCAATTAATTAGTTTAAACTTGTGGATGTTTGTGTAATTTATCCAAAACAAATTATGAATTGCCTTAATTCTCCATGGATGGATTGAATTTGTCCATTTGGACCACCCTATACATGCATGTTATAAAGATTATAACTAAGAAAACAAAAAATTCACTTCAGTAATTTCATGATTGAAGTCATCCTGATCTAACTCATGATATACCACATGTTATGATATCCTAGTATATATTTTATTAAGTTATGAGCAATATTTGTTTAAAAAATAAAGTTACGAGCAATAAGTCAGTTAGGAAATTAAAAAACTGATCATGTGGATATATTAATAGTTCAAAGAAAAATAGGACGTGGACAGGCAGACAAGAAATCAAAAGGAAATGAAAAATCATAAGAAAGTATATGATTCGAAATCCACAAAAGTCAACAAGACAATAATATTGATATGACCACCGGGCCCCAACATATAGCTAGCTTACAAAAATAATGGCCTCCAAAATAACAAAGCAAAATTGATTCTATAATTTTTTTTTTCATGCATGTATATATGCACGTACACCGTGACACGTACATTCAAACTATACAAATTCAAGCCACACAGCTTTGATTTCTACCCATCCAATTAAACTTCAATGGAAAGTGGAATCCACTTGCGTGTAAATTTGGACAAATAAAAGACTTCAAAATTATTGTATATAGACATAATTGTAAGTTTATTTATTTATATTTATATTTAAATTGATCAAAAATTTATTAAAAAAAAAAACTATCCTAAATTGACAGAGAACTTACCCAAGGTTTGTGGAAAATTGACAGATGACCTACTCAGATTCTTTATCAATTTTTGAAAAATTTAAATATGAGTGTAAATAAATAAACCTGAGATGGGTATTATGTAATTTCATCTATACGACCACCTACCCTTTTTGATCATACACATTATATTATATTGAACTGTCATACACATCTTACACGTTGATCCATTGCATGAGCAGCCAGACAATGGCCACAAAAAGAAAAAAACCATAATGCATACAAGTACATATATATATATATATATGAATGTATAAGTCGCGTGAAAATGGATGATGGATAAATAAATTAAGCTGCTTTCACTGGTCCCCGGCCGGCATATAGCTCGAAAATATAGTGTCTTACAAAATGAATTGATCCGATCATAATTTGATTTCGACTCATTTTCCATCTCTAAAAATGCAAGCCACTCTCAGCTTTGGTTTTCTACCCATCAAAAAAAAAAAGAAGAAAAGATCAGCCAGCTCACTAGTAATGGCACTCTCTTTCCTTCTCCTTAATTTCCTTGCTCCCAAACACTCTCATGGCTGATAATCATGAGACCTTGTACGACTCTTCCGGTGATGAAGTCATCACCGGCACCCAATACTATCTCGTACCAGCGTTCAGTAGAGAAGGAGGTGGTTTTTATGCCACAGATCCATTAATTATGCCCAAGGGATCTTTACCAAGAAAGTTCAGATTCATCGCTAGGTCATACAGTAGAATTCTATATATCCTGCCAACTAAAACTATGAAATAGGTAATGTTATCTATGAGTTCACTGATTTGAACATCCATTTCCCTTCTCAACTCTGTAAGCTTTCTCAAAATGCGTGGACTGTCAGTTCATATGATAGAAGAGTGCAGGGTGCATTGATCATTACAGCAAATGGGAGGGTAGGATCCCCAGGACCAATTTGGTTCAAGTTTGAGAAGTTCAGCGACAATGTATACGTCTTGCTTTTCGATCCATCAGTTGGGACATTACCTAAGGGCTATATTGGGATGCTTTCTGGGTTCGATGGGCGTCCTGCTCTGGTTTGTAACCCACCCTTGCGTTTGAAGATTGTCAAAACTTCAGATGTTCCCCAAGTTAAAGAAGTAAGACTCAACAAGAAGGCAAAGATTGCTAGTGTTGTTTAGTGCCCATTATTAATCTAAATAGTTTATCGATCTGAGTCCTTGTTATTGTCGTCAGAAATAAATTATAAGGATACCAATTTGAGATCATTGTACTGCATAAATTTAAAATCGTAATATAATAAGGGATTTGGTACAATTGATTTTAATTTGATCAAATTGAATAATTATTTTATTTTTTTAAGAAAAAAAAAGTTGATTACTTTTATTATTTAATTATTATTACAAATCTAAAAATTGTGAGACGAGGAAATAAGCCTCAAAGTCTAAAATGATATCATGCATCAATCGACATTGCTAAATAAGCATCTCTTTATTTAGTTATAAATCTTTATTTTTAAAATTTATAGATATATATATTAGTCAACCTTTTAAATGACCCTCAATTTAGTAAAAAATTTAAAAATGACGATCTTGAATTTTTTTTTAAGTTTTTTACTCTTTGAGATCAAATTACCCTTACTCATTCTTATATGAAATCATACGTATGAGTTCAAACTGATCAACTTTACACACTCTTTGTAAATTCAATTTTACTCACTTTTCATAAATTCAACTTTACACATTCAACAAACAAATTAGAAACTCTGTGTAAAGTTTTCAGGTTTGAAAATTGAATATTACAACAGATTAAACCACGTGATTTTGTTTTTAACACACTAAATAATGAAAGTATATAGCACCAAAAATAAATAATGAAAATATATTTTATATTAACCCAAGTTACCTATCTTTCTAGAGAGAAATTAGTAGAGAGACAAATGGTAGGAGATGAGAGAGACTGGTGAGATGCAAAGAGAAGAAAGTGATGTGAGTTTTGAATTAGTAGAGGGAGTGAGTATTTCACATGTGAAGACAGAGATGTGAGTTTTGAAATATTAGAGAGAGAGTATTTGACAATGTGTGAAGAGGTTTTTTTTTTTTAATGATAGTTCACAACAATTATTTAAAGGTATTTTGGTCCAAAAACAATATTAGAGGTTCAAAAACTTAAAAAAATTTAGAATGAGTTATTTATAAACTTTTAGTTTTTCTAAGGGTCAATTAAAGCAATTTTCTCTATCTCCTCCTGATCTTTTAGTTACATATCTTTATTTTTGCAAGCTATTAAGGGTGTAAATAATTATTCGAATTTATGTTATTAAGATAATAGTACACTCAGTATAATTTAGAGACTATTTGGAAGAGCTTATTTATTGGACAAAAGAGCTTTTTTAATATAAGAAACTCTTCTCAAACAAATTTGTGTCGTTGGTTGTCACTCCATTTAAGCTTTTTGACAATTAAAAAAATTGTTTTGTTTATTTTTTATATATATATGTACGAAGAGAAGCTCAAATTTTGAACTTTTGGAAGTAGAATTTTTTTACGCTTTTTTAAAATACTAAAATGTCTAATATAATCTTATTGTATTTTATTATTTTACATGTCATTTTTATAATCTTATCATTTAAAATAGTATTTTAATTGACATTTAAACAATTACAACCTTTTACTTAAAAAAAATTATTTATAAAAACTCTACTCAAAAAAACCTTTCTAACTAGAGGAACTTTGTGAATGTACCATTAGTGGCACATCTTTGACGTTGAAGCATTTCATAGCCACTCGTGAATGACTATGAAATGCAAATAAGCCAAGAAAATTATATTTGATTTCTAACCAAACAGTTACATACAAGTAATTCTACTTAATTTGGGAAAGGAAACTTGGCTGTTAATTTTTGAATTCTTGCATTTATCACAACCTTTGAAAATTAAGTTACGTAGATTTCATTCATAATTCAGAAATCAATTTGTAATATTACGTTTATCAAATTCTTTGGAAATTAAGTGATGTGGTACTCTTCATAAATCATGAATCAAGCTCCTAACCGAGAGGGAATTTGATTCCCTCCTCCCATCCCAGAATCAAATTAATACCCATTCCTTAGGATGCCCGCAAGAGCTACAGTCGTTCGATCCAATGATTTTTGACAAAAAAAAATAAATTTGAATCTAATCAACAATAACTGTATAGAAAGTGAATTTGAACCCGAGAACCCAAACTGTCCACCACTCCTTGCTAACTACTGGGACAACCACAAGGAACTAATTAATACCCGTTCCTAATTGAAGGAGAAACCTATTACATATTTACTCAATTATCCTCACTACATTTAAAAAAAAAAAATAACAATACATAATACTACTCTGCTTGTCTTTATAATCAAATCTTTATTTATACTTTTTTATTTAGTTAAATAATATATTACACCCCAATTGATGTACGTATAAATTTACAATATCTCATTCTAGAAAAAAAAAAAGAATAATTAACTTTGCTAGAGTTACTGCTCAATTACTTGATATCGATCCTTATCTTAATATTAGACCATCTAAGTGTAAATTTACAATATATTACATAGAAAATCATATCAATTAGAAATTAAGTCTTTCAAATTATTGTACATGCACCTCGTATAATTATTTTCTCCTATATGTAAAATAAAATGAAAAACTTAATCATATCCATATAGAAAATCTTCAAGTACACAAAAATAATTCCAATTTTCAGAGGTCTAGATGCATAACTAGCTTACAAAAATAATGACGATCAAACTAAATGATTTTATCATGATGGTCCAATGTATATTTATTAATGCATAAAAATATAAAATTTCTAACAAGCAAGTATATATGAAGCATAATGAGTAAAAATGTAGAATTTTCACTTAAATAATAATAATAAAAATAAAAAACCATACGATGAATAGACAAAAGTCATTGTTATGATTTTAAATGTATTCTAATAATTGAGACTTGTTTATCTAAATGTAGAATTTTAAAATATCTAATCTCGGATTCAATTACAAAATATATAAAAAGAAAAATAAAAGAAAAATCCAGCTAAACATTTATTAAATTGTTGATCAACTTTATTCCTTCCTTCCTCGAAAATTTCTTCTTTTCGTTTGTTGGACTCATTTTCTTCATCACTAGATCAAAATTGAATCTCACTAGAAAAAGAGAAACAAGAAAAAAGAGTAAAATATGAGGACAAATAATTGAACACTAACGGAAACTATTAATTGTTGACAAGTGTTAAACCATCTCAAGCTCAGTCAAACTCAAGCCAAATCTTGTAAATTGAATCTGTAGCTCAAGAGACGGTAACCATTTAATTGTTTTGTCCTACATAAATTAATGTACGTTGTTATTTTATATTTAGTTGATATATATATATACAGAACTACCATACACGTTTTACACATTAATTTTTTAATTTAACTGTTTTACATAGAATTTACTAATACATTTTTATAATATTAATATAATAAATTCAAAAGGATAATCAAAGGCAATATTGGAAGAATAATTAATAATCCATTTCATGGACAGTCAGACAAGGAAAAAAAAACAAACAAGCATAATGCATAAACAGTACATATATTTCACGACTCGAATTTCGATAAGTCATGACCGACATTAATCCCTAGGCTCAACGGCCCCACAATGGACTAGTAAAACTCTTCTTTAACTCGATTTGCTAAAAACAATAATATTACTGACAAAATATAGAAAACATGGAGTAAAATACCATTTCACCTTCTATAATAACATTTCAATATTCCATATACAACAGCTGTACAAAATAAGAATATCCATCACACTACTGTCATAAATACATATCAAATCCCGTATCTCAAGCCCTTAGCACAATTACATGCCACAAAAATAAAAGACAAAAGATTAGACTCAACAGTACGTGTATGTCTCCACATAGCATCCTATATCACATCAAGAGTCAAAAAGAGGTCTGATATCATACCAGAAGATCTGCTGGACCAATAATCAAAAAGGAGAATTCCCTAAAAAATATTTTTAATAAAAAAGAGTGAGTCTTGTGAACTTGCGAGTATAAGGTATGTCATGCCCACTAGGAGAATATGCAATAAAAATGCTAAGATGAGTATCATGGATACAATAATATAATAGTAAGATGAACAACGAGTAAATGTAGTATAAGTTACATAATTTGAGATTCAATGAAAAACATAGTGTAGGAAAAATAGGTGTCTAAAGACAACCCCCATAAGTTATTCCCTAACCACCTAAGTCCCTTATACTTTTAAATGAGATACATGCACTGATTCTGAGGACACACTAGTAGAAATTGGCCTAACGCCTATACACACATGCGCTCAAGTATATATACTGGCACATACGTCATTCTCACTATAATATAATAATGGCCCACGTAATAGCAGTGCTGAAACATACTATCCGTGTCTCTCATGGTCTTGGCATGCCAAGCCTCACAGTACCATGATCTTTTCCAACTATGAGTCACCAGGGAATCTACTAAATAGTCCTCTAATAATAATGCAACTGATACTCTATTTAAAGCACAAGTTGTAATCATTTATCATTTCATGTGGTGCCTAAAATACAACATATCATTCAATATTTCACATTCTCAAGACAAGAAATCAGTTAGGGTATCTTTCAGCTTATGTCTCTCCCAGTATGATGAAAATATTTCATGCAAGTTAGAAATATTTAAAAGTTTTTTTCTATGATCTGCATACAAAAATCATGTACAAGTTATATAATCTTTATGCATGAAACAGTATATACATGCATAATATAAGGTAAACATAACATATCATGTCTACTCGCTTGGGAAACGATAATTCAAGTTCGAGTCTGGGGAGAAGATTGAGCAAAGTCCTGAAATTACAAGTAATGACGTAATGAAATTACCAAAAATCCTAACCATTGTCAAACACCCTGAATTGGTTATTTTATACCTTGGCCCGCACAATTTTCAAATTTGGCGCCATGAAATTCGTCGAGCTTAGCCATCGACTACATCATCATACCTCACCTTGCATGCTACGCGTAAGTGTATAGTGGAGCTACACACCCACTTATAGATTACAATAAAATAATATATATATATTTCTATATTCACCCATAAACTAGTTTTTTTAATATAAATAATATATTTTTATTTAAATTTCTCATTTTTTTCAAAAATACATATATATTATATTTATAACTCAATTGATAAATTTTTAAAAATTTAATAATTATTTAATTAATAATTTAATAAATGGCTTTAAAGAAATAAATTGCAATATTCTAGCCTCAGAATAAAATGAATCCATCAGAAATCAAGATTCGGAATAAATCCACACTACAAGAAATTTAGTATATTGTGACAAAATAATTGTGATGGATTAAATTTTGTCACGAAAAGTATTTTTTTTTTGTGACAAAATTATGACAAAATAGAGTTTTCTCATGCCAAATTCAAAAAGTGAATAAAGTTGTGACAAACTATATTTTGACAAAATATTTTGTCATAATATAGTGATGTAGATAATTTATAATGACAAAATAATTTTTGTCACAAAATTTTGTCACATGAAATTGGCACCAATTTTTTTGCGCCAATTCAACTTACATAATATGACAAAATAATTTTGTCACACAAAATTTTGTCACAATATTTAATTATATAAGATATAATTACAAAATTTTTTAGTCACAATAAGTAATATTTTTATAACAAAAATAGTTTGTCACAACATAGTATTATAAAAAAAAAATATGACAAAAATATGTACATCACAAGAAATTAAATTTTTTGTGACAAAAATAATTTTATTAAATTTATTTTTTCAACTTGTAGCGTATCTTTTTTGTCACGAAAAGTAATTGTGATGCATAAAATTTTGTCACAAAAAGTATCTTTATTATGACAAAATTGTGACAAAATGGAGTTTTCTCGTGCCAAATTCAAAAACTGAGTAAAGTTGTGATAAACTATATTTTGACAAAATATTTTGTCATAATATAGTGATGTAGATAATTTATAATGACAAAATAATTTTTGTCACAAAATTTTGTCACATGAAGTTGGCGCCAAATTTTTTGCGCCAATTCAACTTAGATAATATGACAAAATAATTGTCACAATATTTAATTATATAAGATGTAATTACAAAAATTTTTAGTCATAATAAATAATAATTTTTATAAAAAAAATATGTACGTCATAAGAAATTCAATTTTTTTGTGACAAAAATAATTTTATTAAATTTATTTTTTCAACTTGCAGCGTATCTTTCTTGTCACGAAAAGTAATTGTGATAGATTAAATTTTGTCATGAAAAATATTTTTTTTGTAACAAAATTGTGACAAAATAGAGTTTTCTCATGTCAAATTCAAAAAGTGAGTAAAGTTGTGACAAACTATATTTTGACAAAATATTTTGTCATAATATAGTGATGTAGATAATTTATAATGACAAAATAATTTTTGTCACATGAGGTTGGCGCCAAATTTTTTGCACCAATTCAAATTAGATAATATGACAAAGTAATTTTCTCACAAAAAATTTTAGTCACAATAAGTAATAATTTTTATAATAAAAATAGTTTCTCACAACATAGTATTATAAAAAAAAATATGACAAAAATATGTACGTTAGAAGAAATTTAATTTTTTGTTACAAAAATAATTTTATTAAATTTACTTTTTCATAAAATACATCATATTAGGCATAAAAAATAAAAATCTTGTAGGCGCCCCTAGCTAGGGACCCACAACAAGATGACATAACTGCCAAACCCTATTAAAACATTACACATTCTTCTTAATATTGATAATGGAAGCCATACTCAACATTTTTACTCATAGACAAATACATTTGGGTCCACATCCCCATAATGTAACTTAATATTACACCTTATTAAGGTCCACAACCCACCATATCTCCTCAGGGGTACAACTTAAAACATAAACAAGCATAAATTAATATTACACACCACAAATTAATAAACAAGCATAAATTAATAATAAAACACTCCTCCATCTCCTAGTCAATCAATTCTCCCTTCTCAATCACTGTAGTATCCCAAAATTTTGGAAAAAAAATATATATATATATATCAATTTATGCATTTGAGACTTTTGAGGTAGTAAGATAATAAATAATCATAAGAATAATAAATGAAATTAAATTAATTAAATCAATTGATATGTCATAATTTTGTGGCGGTGCGTGTGCTTAGAGGTTAAGCAAAGTGGCCAAAAATCTGGTATTTTCTCTCACATTGAGAGCTGTGGCCGAAAAGAAATAGCGAGAGAGAGAGAGAGAGAGAGAGAGAGAGAAGGGGCTCGAGGGCGAGCAGAGAGTGAGAGATAGAGAGAGCTCAACTGAGAGAGAAAGAGAGAGAGAGAGAGAGAGAGCTCGGAGGCCAGTCGACCATGGCAGCGGCCGACGAGGAGCAGCAGCGGCTTGAAGAAGCCGCGGCCATGGACGACGCGGAGCAGCGGGGGTGGCGACACGAGGCAGTAGCAGCGGCGGCGCGCGCGACAGTGGGAGGCGGAGCTGGAGGCGGCGGCGGCTGGAGGAAGGAGCTCGGCCGCAAGGAGAAGAAGAAGAAGAAGAAAAGAAAGAAGAAAATGAGAAGAAAAAGGAAAAAAGGAAGAGGAAGAAGCAAGGCGCAGGGTGAAGGTGCGAGGAAGAAGAAGATCAGGGGAGAAGAAGAGAAAATAAACAAAAAAAAAAGAAAATAAAAGAAAAGAAAGGAAAGAAAAGAAAAATAAGAGAAAAATAATAGAATTTTGGGATTTTTCGGCATGAAAAGTGATCAGGTACGTGGGTAAAAATTAGTAGAAGCGTAATATGTTTAAATTATAAATTTTACCCGATTGGAATTAATTAATTTAAGTTTCGGTTGTATTATTTGCTAGGAAATGTTTTAATTCGCATCGAGAGCACAAGAGAGGCTGAAAGCAGCCGATTTCAGGCAAGCTCCTAACCCTCTCCTCGTGTTCTTTAATTCCCATGAGAGACTTCGTAGTTTCTCGTATTTTATCATCTCCCTTACTCTAATTCGGCGCCTAGCCTTATTTTTTGAATTATTATTCATTTTTTTTAATTTAAATAAATCCGAGACTTCTAGAGTTTTATTCGTTAAGTGCCTACGGGGGTTGGTATGGCCCC
This sequence comes from Diospyros lotus, assembly GCF_014633365.1. NCBI lineage: Eukaryota > Viridiplantae > Streptophyta > Magnoliopsida > Ericales > Ebenaceae > Diospyros > Diospyros lotus. The sequence goes on from NC_068340.1 coordinate 331,097, forward strand.
CACTCCTTTTGGGAATGATGCTAAACTAGCCTGGGAACTAGGTTTCTAGACGTGAGGGTTTATTTACGATTTTATCGGGTTTATTTATAGTTTTTCTCGGATTTATTTATGGTTCGGTTAGAGCTATCGAGCAGTAGGGCAGGGGTCGGTTGTTGATAACGTTGGGGTAGACTATTGTAGGGCCCTGAAGTGGACCGTCGGGTGGACACTCCTAGTCACTGGCCGTTGATCGGTGCCAAACACTGCTGACTAGCTCTACCAGTATGTGATTTACTGGATGTTTAGATTTATTATATTACTGTTCATGATTTGATATGCACATGGGTGCAGGTTGCATGTTGGGGTATTCATTTATTGAGTATGCTTGAACACGGATATTCTAGTTTGGTTAGGTTGTATCTGGCACGAGCATATGCATCGCGTGTGGTTTACTATATGGGCGAAGCATGGCCTAATGCCTGGATGTATGGGTGCCGGTGTATCACGTTGATGCTCACTATGCCATTGCATTTTTATGTGCATTGCATGGTTACCGGTAGTTATTAATTCTCGGACAGGAGTACCGTTCCGAGGAAGCCTATGGCTCGAGTGTTGGGAGTACCGACATGGACGGGTGACGAGAGTACCGACCCGGGACAGCGCGTGCAGGTTTGTTGGAGATTTATGTTGCCTTTCAGGGCAACGGGAGGTTGGAATGAGACTTGGGTGCCAGGTGTCTTGTGTAGGCCCCAAGAACCAGTATGTGTTTTTATTATGCTATGCTATTGTGCTGTAGCGTCTCATGGCTTGTGTGTGCCTGAGAGTTTATTCTAGGGAGAGATTTCTAGTTTTGTGTAACCTTCAGCCTTTCTTTTCTTATGCTTGCTGAGTCTCTCGACTCACCTTGCTTTCCATCATTCCAGGTAGTGGCAGCGTGGGTCCAGGCAAGGGAGTCAGCTTCTAGCGACAGCGTCGGTATAGTGTACAGGAAGTCCCGTCAATCCCTGTCAACTCTGATGGTTGAGTAGGGTTTACTCTATCATTTTTACTGTGCCAGGTCGTTCTTCGAGTCTCGTGTATGTCGGCACAGGAGTTTGTGTTTATGTATTTATCATGTAACCGTTGTGATAGCAGGGTACCCGTAGTGCATGCATGTGTTTAGCTTCGTTTTCGCTGTTCTTATTTTTCTGTATGCATGCCAGGGTGGTTTTTGGTCTTGTGTATAATTCTTTCTCCTTGCGTAAGCACTCCCGTTCAGATAGTCCGGGTGGTTCGGGATATCCGGGCAGGGGTGCTTACAATCACCAACCTCGAACTTAAAAAAAAGCGAGAGTTTCAGTTTATATCGGGATATATATAGGCCCTCTCATTCGGATATGCGGACTTGGCATCCGAATATCCATACAAGAAATTCGCATATAAAACTTTATATCCGGATATGCATAAATAGTTTGCATAATTAAGCATGAATTAATTTGAATTAAACCATAATTGAGCGTGAATCAATTCTTAATTAAACCTCACCTCCCAACTTGAATTGTGGATTGTCCTCAAACACACTAAAATGTAAAAATAAGGAATACCTGAAAATAGCTCCCAGCTCATCAACGGCTTCAAGTTCTCCATCTGGCCAGGGGTTGTTGCTAGTGTTGACAGGGTCTAGATTACTCACGAAAAATAATTCATGACCACTATATGGAAGATGTCCAATACTGGTTTCTAGGAGATCCCAATTTGGAACAACTGGCGTGACTGGACATGAGCTAGCAAGAAAAGACTCCTGCATCAACGCAAGTTGGGATTGCAGATAGATGATCTGTTGTTGGAGGGTAAATATGTGGGAAACACAGCCATATATGGGGTCGTTAATCCTAGCTTGGGCTTCATACCATAGTGTAAATGCAGCCCAAGCACGGTCATCTTCTGGAAGTTGGGCCAAGATTTTTGAAACGTTACTAGCACCAAACACCTTGTGAATGGCGGCAAAATGATCGTGTCCTTGATCATAGAAGAAGTAAGGGGCAAAGATGCACCCTTGGATACATTGTCTTCTCAAAAACTTGCAAGCACCACATGGGGAGCCGGTTCTTGGCATAGTTTTTCTAGTATTATTATTATTATATTTATATAAATTTTTCAGGGACTCGAAGCGACAGAGGATACAGAGGGTTGGCAGTTGGGATTTGGGGTTTGGGGCTGGTGATGATGATGTTGGTGAGACACACATCCAGGTTAAAAAGAGAGGTATTAGATTTATGAGAGAAAACAAGAAATAAATAAACAATAACTAAATAAGAGTAAGAATGCTGATGATTTAGAGCTCACCGTGAAGTCGACTAAGGGAGATATCAAAGATGTGGATTGACAGATGTGGATCTGATCGGTGAGACAACGAAGAGACAAGATAACAGCAAAGCAGTGGAGATGTAGAGATTTGAGGGCGAGGGTTTGGTGAAAATCGTGCCAAGAAGAATGATTGACCCTATTTAAAAATATTATAATAAAATATAAGTATATATTATAATGGTATATATTATGTCACCCATAATATTTTATACATAATATATTTAATTATATATTATATATTAATTAAATATTATTATATATTATTTTTGTGACAAATCCCTAGTTATTTAATAAATTTTGAATGTTTTTAATAAATTTTAATATTTAATAATAACTCTAAATAGTTATTTAATCTTAGATGACCCGCCCATTTGGCCAAATTCCAAGGCCCAAATTGGCAAATTCACCCCCCCCCCCCCCCCCCCAAATCATTCTCACTTTAGTGATATTTCATAAAGTGGATGGACAAAAGGGGCTATGAGGAGGCCAATTGGCAAAGACCCCACGTGCTGTCAAGGCCTCTTTTGATATATATGTGTGTAGAATCATTCTCATTTAGTGAGATAAAAAAATAATAAAAAGAATAATAAGGACGAAAATTAATTTGTTTTAAATTTAAAAAAAATAAATTTATTTTATTAGTTAATTATTAATTATTTATCAATAAAATAATTAATAATATAATTAATTTAAAGTGATATAGAAATAAAGTGGATGGCCAACAAATTTTCAGGTACTCTTCTATATCTCCATCTTTTATGTATTTTTAGTGAACAAATAAGTCTTCAGGCATTAGTTTGGAAAATATTTTAAATATGTCATTATTTTTAAAAATGTCATTATTTTTAAATTTTTCATATTAAATATTTGTTTTTATTATTAATGAATGAAATAAAATATTTTATAATTAATATGTAATTAAAAAAATTAGTCCTCTCTCCAATTGTAATTAAAAAATATTTTATAAAGGCATATAGATATTATTATATTATAGGAAAGTGGGTTTCATTAATAGAGTTGATATTATATTATAATAATATATATTATGTCACACGACCCACCACAGCTTGCAGCTCATCATTTTGTTTTGTGTGGGCTACATTGTGGCGTGCACTTGTTAGCCAGAATGGGATATAGCCAAATTGCAGAGGGCAAATTAAATACATAATAATATATAATTAAATTATATAGCCAAACGCCAATGGGATAGTCAGAGTGCTGGCTAATATATGCGTAATAATTGTGTCAGGAGATTGAAATTAAATACATAAAATATAGATATTATTATATTATAGGAAAGTGGATTATTATTATATGCAGCTGCGCGGGCTGCCCAAAAGTGGAAAGAGGCTTTTCCTTTTTAAATGCCAGATGGGTCTTTATGTTTCAAAGGCCATGTATACCATGATTGAGTCTTACTTAATTTGGGTGCTTTTGATATTCGGAGATTATAAACGCGAAGGAAAGTTAGGAGGAGGTGGTGGTAGAAACTTGCAGGAAATTTTGAAAGAGCTAGCCGATCGAATCCATCAAATTAAAGACAGGATTCTAGTCAACAACTCAAGCTGTCGAAGACCTCGAAGGTAAGCCACGTACAATATCATTATATTAAAGATATGTTGGATGAGTTGAGAAAGAATGACCTCCAGAAGAGGTTTGAAATTTATCATCTGGAACTTGCACCTCATGTTTTTGCTCACTATGTACAAAATCAGCATGTGTGCTGCAAAGGCTTGCAACTCCCATGGTTATACCATAACGTTTGGATCATAGCACAAATTCAATAGTTCTTAGAATAACAATTATTTAGATGGGCATGGCCAGCCTAATTTTGTTGCTTTTATCTGTTTTTCAAATAACCTAAAATTATTTGCAAACCTCTTTGGTTAAGCAACATAAAAGTTCCAAAATGAAAACAGAAAAGCAACCCCTCCCCGCGGCCCTTAAGCTCCTTCCTTCTGAAACATATTTGATCCTAAATGAATTCACCGTATTTGATCCATGGAGTTTTACGTTAATTTAATTTGATTTAATAGATACTATACATATAATCTTCCTACTTATTGACATTAATTGTTGGGCATATGTGTGCTGCTTGCTATTTGATTAATTGAATCGATTCTTGCAACTAGATTTTGAGACCCAACATTTAGATTAGCTGCTAGTTGGCATCAGTACGTACTACTGTTAATTACCATGCTCAAGCTTTGTTTGCCAATATGATAACTTTGGTTGCTTGCACTGAAGGATATATATATATAACTAATTTAGATGCCAAAAGTACATATATAATTAACAAGAATTCACCGTATTTGATCCATGGAGTTTTACGTTAATATAATTTGATAGTCGATAAACAATATTACTATGGATGACTTACATATTTTTGTTCTATTATATAATAGATTTAATTGCTATGGCACCTGGTCAGAAAAAAAAACAATTATTTTGAAATCAAAGTCCACTACTCCACCATTAAATGTTCTTGTTACACATGTGCAATCCAAATCCAATACTTTACCATCAAAGGTTTCTAGTACACAAAGAAAATTCACTACTTTGCCACCTAATTCCAAGAATAACGTCACTTTGCCAATCATGGTTCATACTACACAACTTAAAGAAAAAAGATTCAACACCACCAAGAACAAATGATGGTATTCCACCATCCACTTTGAATAACATTGGGAGTTCATCAATTTCTCCAAATGACATGGTGACAATTGAGTCAACAATAGGTGGAGGTTAGTTATTTATTTATATTTGTTTGGATGGTATTCCACCATCTAGAGGGTAAAAAGATTGGAGGAGTTATTATTAAAAAATCAATGCATCTACTAATAGGCCCTGTTGAAAAGATATTTAAAATGGAGATAAGAGTTGTCACTAGATTGTTAGCACTATTAAGGGTGTTTTATTGGAAAAAAATGACAGATGTGTTGGATCCTTAATCCAACATTGTGCTCATATGTGAATAATTATGCATTGTGGGCTGTCAAATAATCTAAGCCCAATTAAAAGTGACCTGTTAAGTTTTGGGCTTTAATGTATCTAATAGGGTGTGGGCCTTTAATGTGTAGATACTTAAAGGATAATTATGTTTTCTTGATGGGCTGAAACATGATTATCAATAGGGTAAAGGGTTGTTACCTCTATAAATACAGTGGTTATGATCCCTAGGTCTTACGAATGAATTAGTTGTATTTCTGTATCTCATCATCAGAAATAAGTTGCAGAGAGAAACTTAAAGGATTCTCTCAGAAATTCGTATTGATCTGGAAGGCTCGCCGCACGGATCAAAAGAGATATAATCGTTATGGTTTCAGGTACGCTTCCGTTTATTGTTTATTTATTCTTGATGATTTGACATGATTGCTCTTGGGTTTGGGTGATAGTTTTCACAAAAGATTCAAAGTTTACAACAGATGCTCTTAAGAAGCCCTTTTCTAAAAAATCGAGGTGAGATATATTTATAATTTTTTATTTTCTTTGAAGAATTTTTATATGTTAATTAAGTTTTATAATATAGAAATAACTTATTTTGAACTAAATATTTGTAGAGTGAATTTGATATAGACTTGAGTGATCTACATACAAAAAAAGTAATGGATAAGATTATGGCTAGGCGTTTTATGATTTACAAATACCAATGCCACATGCATTACAAGAAATTTGCTACCCTGGAAGAAGCTCGTGAAAATCCTGTCGATCACATGGAATCGGATGATTGGAAAGCTTTATGTACTCATTTTGAAGAGGAAAAATTTAAGGTAATATTTTATTTCTAATAAATTTAGATACAACAAATAAATTTTCTCAAATTTTTTCATCTGTGATTTAATTGTTCATAGTACTTTTTTTTCTCTTATTATTATATATTGTGTAAATTTATAGGCTCAAAGTGCATCAAATACAAATAATCGAGCAAAGATACAAGTTTCACACACATCAGGTTCAAAGTCTTACTGCCAACGCATGTATGAAATGGTATGTTTAATTAGTTATAAGTTGAAGTATAGTTATTTAAACTACTTTGTACTTCATATTTTTTTTAAAATATTTTGATATGTATGCTTTCTTTTTTTTTACCAATTTTAAATATAGGAACTTATTGAAGAAAATTTGAAAGAGATTTTAGAAGAAAATCAAGAAGACAAAATTGAGCAGTCTATTGAAGTAAGACTTTATTTTGAGACACATCGTAAAAGTGATGGTACTTGGACCCACCCACAAGCTCAAGAAAACTATGTAAGTAATTTCATTTTATTAATTTTTAATGATATATTATTTTAACTATTAATTTATATAATTTTTTTGCTTGAATTAACTTTTATTTTTATTTTTATAGGAGCAAATGAATGCTCTTTGGGTTAAAACAATGGAGGATGGTACTGAAATGACTGGGCGCCAAATTCTTGAAAAGGTTTTGAAGCCAAAATCTGGATATATTCATGGACTTGGTTATGAGGTGAAACCAAGTAAATCTAGAGAATTGGAACTAGAAGCTCTTTTAGAAACTGAAAAGATTGAATTTGAAAAGCGAAATACTAAATTAAGAGAGCAAATACAAAGCCAACAAATCAAAATAAGTAGCTTACAAGAATCTTATGATCAACTTAAATTTTTGATTGATGAATTAAGACGTGAATGAAGTGATGAAGTAAATACATCTACTTCTTTTCATGAAGGTAAATATATAATTTAATTATTAATTAAGTGCTTTATTCAATTCAAATTCATTTAATTTTCATTTATTCTAATGATTTTCTTTTTGGTAGATTGAAATTATGGAACAACAAGAGGAATTATGGAGCAACAAGTAGATGAAGATCAAGAATGTTTGGTGCCAAACAACTTTATTTAATTTGTATGTTTGGTGAAGATCAAGAATGTTTGATGAAGATCAATGATGTTTGGTGAAAGTAATATTGTTTTGGAGCATTATTATTATTTGAGAAATGATGACTTTCCATATATGAAGTTTTTTTATTTATATTGTTGATTTTATTTATTATATTTAACATTGTTGACTTTAATATTTTCAAGCCTTTTTTTTAATTTTTTACTTGATATAAGGATGAATAAGATATGTCTTAAAAATAATTCAATCAATACAAATATTTTTGTCATTATTGGGACATTCAGAATATGACAAAAATATTTTTGTCACATTTTTTGATTTTATGAAAAATAATTTCTTCAATATTAATATTTTCTTACTAAAAAAATTTGTCACCTGAACTAATTACTAACACAAATATTTGTCACTATTCACTATCGGGACATTAACAAAAATATTTTCTCACTATTGAATAATTTTGACAAATTTATTTTGTCAATATTTCTATTTTATCAAAAAAATATTAATCACAATATTTAATAATTGACAAAATTAATTTTATCACATTAAAAATTATGTCAAATAAGTTTTGTCACTATTTAAATTGTGACAAAATATTTTTGAATTTTATGACAAAATAATTTCATTGGTATTAATATCTTCTTACGAAAGAAATTCATCACTTGTGTGAATTATTGACAAAAATATTTTTGTCACTATTGAGACATTAAGAATATGAAAAAAATATTTGTCACCCTTTCATAATTTTGAGAAAAATATTTTTATCATATTTTTTAATTTTATGAAAAATAATTTCATCAATATTCATATTTTCTTACAAAAAAAATTTGTCACATATACTAATTACTGACACAAATATTTTTGTCACTATTGGGTCATTAACAAAAATATTTTTGTCACTATTGAATAATTTTGAGAAATTTATTTTCTCATTATTTCTATTTTATCAAAAAAGTATTTGTCACAATATTAAATAATTAACAAAATTAATTTTATCGCATTAAAAATGATGTCAAATAAATTCTGTCACTATTTAAATTGTGACAAAATACTTTTTGTCACAAGATATATTTTGTCACGATAAAACATATGATTTTTATCTAAAATTTGAATTTATTGTGACTAAATAGTACCTATTGTGACAAAAAAAAAATTCTTTTACAACAAAATAATTTGTCTTAATAAGTTGGTTTAAGTGACAAAATACGTTTCGTCACAATAAAACTATTGATATTGTCACAATATACTTATTAAGACAAGCTTGTTGTGACTAACATAATGACAAACATTTTCGTCACAACATATTTTTTGTGACAAAATATTTTATCACAAGAACACTAATTTCTTGTAATGCCACATTATCATCATAGGCTAGCCTAGAACGCACTCGGGGTCAGTCTTGCTCAGTCTCGAGTCATTCAATAGGGTTTCGTCCTTAGGAGTCCGATCAACAAAATGACTCGCCAATTCTATGAGACCTAAAGAGAATCCAAATTAGACTGACGTCGATATCCTAAGTAGGACCAACCTAACCAAGTCATCCTAGATCCACGAATAAGCGACAAGAAGGGAGAACAAGTCAAATGGGCCAGCCCAAGGGCTGCCACAACTGAGTCAAGTCATGCTCAACACATTGGGTCATCCTATAACCCAATCGGGCCTCGTCATCCTAGGCCAAAACCTAACTCGACATGCCCAACCCCAAAATCCCTCATTTCATTTTTCTTTATATTTTATTTATTTTTATTTTCTTTCCTTTTCTTTTCTTTTCTTTCTTTTCCTTTTCTTTTCTTTCTTCCCAACAGACTGCCACCGCTGGCGACCACCGCCAGCCAGTGAAAAATGGCCGACCAACATACCGATTCAAAGCCCTTGCCACGAACATCAACATATCTCCAAACGAGAACCATCAGACCGTTAGATTTTAATAGATCTAAGAATTAATTTTCGGCCAAAATAGGGACGAAACCTGGCCATCGCCGACCGCCAGCCATCGGGCATTTTTTCGATGATCGGAGGCTACCACGAGGTGCACAACACCTAGGCGACCAACATACCAGAAGATCAAACAGCTAGATTTTTGTAGATTTAGGGTTAAACTCTCGGCCAAAAAGAGAACAAACCCACTGCCAACATCGCCAGTTAACGTGGCCGATGATTCCCGACTATCCGAGACCTCTATCAAAGTCCCTCAAGCAATCCAACCACCATATCCCAAAACCATCAAAATTTAATGGTCGGATCTTAGTAGATCTGACCTTAAACAACAGGCCAAAAACCCACATCGCCCTCAATACACACGCACCCTCGAAACAACAAGAAAAATCGACAAGATCAAGCCAAAATGCTTACCTCTTTGTAGATCGGGGGCACGTAAATGTTAGAAATAAAGTTAGTTCGAAGATCGAACGGATGGATTGTAAATAATCGGCAAAAATCCGAGAGAGAGAGAGCAAGAGAGAAAAAGAGAGAAAGAGAAATTTCTGGGATGGGGGCTACCCACGCGCCTCCCCTTTCCTTTTATATTTTTATTTTTATTATATTTTTATATATTATTTATTATTATTATTATTATTATTATTATTATTTTATATATGTATATATATATATTTTGGATCTTTACATTCTCCCCCCCCCCTTATAAAAATTCGCCCTCAAATTTCAGGGAAACAAATAGGGGTATTTCTCTTTCATGGCATCTTCCATCTCCCAAGTGGTCTTATCCTCGCTATGGTTGCTCCACTGGACTTTAACAGAAGCTATTTCTTTAGATCTAAGCTTTTTAACCTGCCTATCTAAAATCTTAACAGGTTGCTCTTTATATTGCAAGCTTGGTTGGATCATAGTGGGTGCTGTCGGGGGCAAAACATGAGAGGGGTCTCCAATAACCTCGCGTAACATCGACACATGAAATACGAGGTGCACTCTAGCCATCGACGGTGGTAATGCCAACTCATAAGCTACCTTCCCAATCTGCCTAAGGACTTGGAAAGGTCCAACATACCAGGGACTGACTTTGCCTTTCCTCCCAAACCTCACTATCCCTTTCATAGGCGATACTTTAAGGTACACTAAATCATCAACTGCGAACTCTAAGGGTCGACGTCTACGATTCGCATACGACTTTTGACGACTCTGAGCTGTCAAAAGCCTATCACGAACTACTTGGACGATCTCCATGCTTTGGCCAACCAGGTCTGGGCCAATAAGTCACCTCTCACCAACCTCAAACCAACCTAAGGGTGACCTACATCGTCGACCATACAATGCCTCGTAAGGTGCCATCTGAATGCTGGATTGGTAGCTATTGTTATACATAAATTCGACATACGACAAATTATGTTCCCAACTACCCTTGAAATCGATGGGACACGCTCTAAGCATGTCCTCAAGTATCTGGATAGTCCTCTCTGATTGGCCATCCGTCTAGGGGTGAAACGCAGTACTCAATGCTAACTGCGTACCCAAAGCCTCATGAAATGAACCATAATACCAAAAGGTAAATATAGACCCTCGATCAGATATAATAGAAATGGGTACTCCGTGATACCGTACAATCTCATGAATAAACTTCTGGGCTAACTGAGAGGTAGTAAATGACGTACGTACTGCAATAAAACGAGCTATCTTTGTTAGGCGATCTACTAGTATCCATATTGAATCATGTCCCGTAGAAGACCTCGGCAATCCTATAACCATATCCATGGTGGATATGCTCCCATTTCCATTCTGGAATTGGGATGCTCTCCAACAAACCTCCTGGCCTCTTATGCTCCTCATTCACTTGCTGACAAACTTGGCAAGTCAGACACGTACGAGCAACATCTTCCTTAAGGTGCGGCCACCAAAACAATTGCTTTAGGTCCTGGTACATCTTGGTAGTCCCTGGGTGAATGGAAAATCGAGAGTGATGAGCCTCCCTAAGGATCGTACTCCTCAACTCGTCCACCTCGGGGACACAAAGCCCAGTCCTGAATCTCAACACTCTAGAAGGGTCAACAGAAAAATCCAACGCCTTACCTTCTTCGACATACTTAATGATCTTGGCTAGACTAAGGTCCTTAACTTGAGCCGCCTTAACCTCCTCCATCAAAGCAGACCTAATCTCGATATGCGCTAAAAATCCTCGAGATTTAGATATATCTAAACATGCACCACTCCGCTCTAAACTATGTAACTGCTCCACTAACGGTCTCCTCCAACTCGAAATATGAGTAAGGCTGCCCATAGACTTCATACTCAAGGCATCTGCTACTACGTTAGCCTTTCCTGGATGGTAGAAAATATAGACATCATAGTCCTTAAGGAGTTCCATCCACCTACGCTGTCTCAAATTCATGTCCCTCTGGTAAAAAATATACTTGAGCCTCTTATGATCTGTGAACACCTCGCAGGTCTCACCGTACAAGTAATGCCGCCATATCTTGAGAGCAAATACTACGACAGCCATCTCAAGGTCATGAGTAGGATAGTTATGCTCATGTTTCTTCAACTACCTAGAAGCATACGCAATAACTCTCCCACGCTGCATCAACACACATCCTAATCCAACCCTCGACGCATCACAGTACACTGCATAACCCCCACTTCCTGATGGTAGGGTCAACACTTGCGCTGTAGTCAAACGCTGCTTCAACTCATTAAAGCTTTGTTAACGTGCATCTGGCCACTCAAACTTTACATTCTTTTGGGTAAGATGCGTCATCGGCGTTGCAATCTTAGAAAAATCCTTCACAAAGTGACGGTAGTATCTTGCTAGACCTAAGAAACTATGTATCTCGATGACTGTAGTGGATCTAGGCCACTGAGCCACAACCTTTATCTTCTATTGGTCCACTTGAATCCCTTGACTAGACACAACATGCCCCAAAAAGCCAACATTCTCTAGCCAAAACTAACACTTTGAGAACTTGGCATATAGCTCATGCTCACGAAGGGCTTGCAAAACTATCCTAAGATGGTGCTCATGCTCAACATCACTCCTCGAGTACACCAATATGTCGTCTATGAACACGATAACGAATCGATCAAAAAAGGGTCGAAATACCCTGTTCATCAAGTCTGTGAATGTTGTCGGGGAATTTGTCAACCTGAAGGACATCACCAAAAACTCGTAATGCCCATATCGAGTGCGAAAGGCAGTCTTAGGTACATCCTGATTCCTAATCCTCAATATTAATGGTATCCTGATCTCAAATCAATCTTAGAAAATCGCCTCACGCCTTACAACTGATCAAATAGGTCATCAATGCGTGGCAACAGATATTGGTTACGAATAGTAACTTTGTTTAATTGACGATAGTCGATGCAAAGTCTCAAACTCCCATCCTTCTTCCTCACAAATAGCACCGGCGCACCCCATGGAGATGTTTTAGGCCTAATAAAACCCTTATCTAAGAGTTCTTGTAATTGATTCTTAAACTCCTTCAATTCCGCTGGGGCCATCCTATACGGGGGGTATCGAAATAGGTCGAGCCTCTGGTACTAGGTCGATACAAAACTCAATCTCTCGATCAGGTGGTAATCCCGGAAGCTCCTAGAGAAAAATATTTGGGAACTCACACACCACCAGGACTCCACATACCTCTCCAACTGATTGCTCACACTCTCTCATAACTGCCAAGAACCCCTCACAACCTCTACCCAACATACGTTGTGCCTTTATAGCTAATATCAGCATACTAGCCCCTCAAGTCCTATCCCCCTAGACATAAAATGTGTTTTAAGAAAATACCGAAGACTAAATTAATAATGTGTTTTAAGAAAAACAATGTTGTTTTAAGTTTACGAGAAAAAAAATTTAAAAGTTTGAGTAATTACCGAATAAATGTAGGACTTTTTTTATAATTTTAAGTAGTTTGTGACTTTTTCAATATTTTTACTAAATAGATCCTTATATTTTTAACAAATACCAAATCATTGTTTGATGTTTTAAAATGCGATCAAATTGAACCCTTTTGCAATTAAATCATTGATAATTATAAATTTATAACTATTTTTAATAGTTTTATTTTTATTTTTTACAATATCGAACACTAGCTATACACACATGTTGACATTGTAATATATATTATTTAAAATATAATTTAACCCTTAAAATAGTGAACATTAATCATCAAAAATTGGTGAGAGAAACCAATATATTTGGTACTTTAAACAAATAAAGAGGATTAATTTGATAAAAAAATGAAAAAGAAGCAAACTACTTAGAATTATAAAAAAAAAAAAAAAAGTTCTAAACTTATTTGATGATTTTCCAATAAAATAGAGAAAATAAATTATGATCGACCATCTTTTAGTGATCACATAATTACATCCGATCTTTAAAAACTATGTAAAAGATCAATAGATGATCCAAATCTTACAAATATATCCACTCATATATATGTAGCATTATTGTGATATTATATGTTGATGATCAAATTAATAAAATTTGTGTCTATAACTAGTAAAGAGCTACCTTCAAATCAATGTATATATGCCATCCATCAAATTCTTATTTTACACACTACAAACTTCATATATGCAGAGAACTGCATACATATATAAACATGCATATATAAAAAGGATTATTAATTTGTTTTTAAATCAAGAAGATGTTTTAATTTGAAACGTATGTACGTTATAGTATTGTTCTACACATAATCATTGATAATTATATGTAAAAAACGAAAAAGAAACAAACAAGAGGATTAATTTGATAAAAAAAATGAAAAAGAAACAAACTACTTAGAATTATATAAAAAAAAAAAGTTCTGAACTTATTTGATGATTTTCTACAAAATAGAGAAAATATGTAGCAGTCCTCTCCCAGATAATCCCGCTAGCATAGAAAATTCAAAAGGAGATCATCACATAAATAGATACAAAAACAATAACTCAGATTAAACACCGATTTTTTTTTACTTGCTCACTGATCAACAAGAGCCAAAATAAAACATTTCCAATGACAATTTAACTTACATGATCCTTTGGCTCAATGGCCATACAAATCAAAATATACGGGCAAATATCATTTACAAAATGAATCTCACTCTACATGCCCTTAAAACATCTCACTCCCATGGACCTTTTTCGACTGGGATATCTCTGTACCCAACTAGATTCGGGCTTTAGCATCATTGGACTCGCCCTTAGCAACTGCCTTTCCCTTTCTTGGAATGACAAGAATAAACAAGGTGATCCACAAGGCTCAGCAAGCATATATTACAACAAATGGAACAATAGAATTAAGGCATAGATAAATCAAAGTGGAACAAACCCAAATTCCCAAATACGAGTAGCATTTCCCATTAGTTCCCATCATCAAAATCATTCCCATGCCATTATCATTGTGCATTTTATGCATCGATTCATTTTTCATGAACACAGATTCTCATGCATCACATCGGCCCTCAAAGCCTTTCATTCACATGCATTTTATGCATCGTTTCATTTTTCATGAACACTTAGATTCCCATGCATCACATCGGCCCTCAAAGCCTCTCATTCATATGCATGCATACATATACATAGAAAAAATCAATTAGACATTCATTTGGCTTGAGCATCACCTACTGAGCTTATGGCCACCTTAACCCACGTCAGATGCTCTTTAGGATATCTTTTTCTCAACCCGCGGTACATAGTCATCGCACAAAATAATAGGTGCGCAAATAATAATACAATGCAATGCTCATGATGGTTTCAAGTAAACATATCGAACATGTTTCATTATAAGAAATGTTGTCTTCATGATCATCATGTGCACTTAGACATTTCAAGATTATATCCTCACATGAGCCAATGATATTTTCATCACATGATTTAGCATCATTCATTGCGATTCATTTCCATACTATTTCATAATATTAAGCAAATTGATTACATGAGTTCATCATTTAAAGTCTCATGATTTTTATTTTTCAATTCTCACCACAATTTAACTTCCCCGATTTTGGAACACCTACATATTTGTGAGATGATTTTAAAGCCAAGTAAAACATCACAAAAGTTTTGGGGAAGAATTATAAACATTAGAAAAGAATCGGACAAAAAAAAAAAAAAGAATTAATGCATTCTGTTAGTTGGTTGACCGAATAAAAGAGTTGGTCAACCAACTAGGGACTTAGTCAAACAATGAAGAAGACTTAGTCAACTAAATAGGGACTTGGTTGACCAAGTAAAATACTTAGTCAACTAACAATGTAATATCCCAGATTTTTAAAAAGGCTCAAGAGTAATTTTAACGTGGGCCATAGGTGAAACTATCAAAGATTAGGGGGTTAAGTATAATTTCTTATAGTTATTAGTACCGAATCGATTGCAAGGAATGCCCCAGAGTGCAAATGTCTATGGAAAATGATATAGTGTCGATGAGAGTCCTGAGATAGGATTTATGGTATTAAAAGAAAT
This sequence comes from Diospyros lotus, assembly GCF_014633365.1. Lineage (NCBI taxonomy): Eukaryota > Viridiplantae > Streptophyta > Magnoliopsida > Ericales > Ebenaceae > Diospyros > Diospyros lotus. The sequence continues at coordinate 346,677 of NC_068340.1, forward strand.
CAAAATTTAGACGATTTTCATTACAGCTATGATTTAGGCTGAAAAATCTAATTATCGTAGGGGATTTGTAATATCCCGAATTTTGGAAATAGTTAGCAATCTTTAATTTTGGCATTTGAAGTGATTATGGAATATTTGAGGATTTAAGGAAAATAATTATTTATTGGGGAGTATTTATGAAAATAATAAAATAAATTGAATTAGGGGATTTTTGGAAATTTTGGGGTGAGTGGAATAAGAGAAAAGTCGGATGTGGGGTGCAAGTGTCGATTTCTGAAAGTTCTGGGCACTGGAATAATTTTCAAAAATGGGTTGCGGGTTACCATAAAAGTAGGCACATGCATATATATGTTGAAGGTGGCGTGTAGCGCGAGTGGTCGCGCGCGAGGGCAACCAGGGGTTGGACGCGGGATTGATTCCCCGTGGGTGTGCGCGAGGCTGGGGGTTTTTGCCCATTTTATTCGGCTAGGGGAGGGTCAAAACTACGCCATTTTCAACTAAGGCGGTGGCAGCGTGCGCAGCTGCTGGTTGCGCCACATGGCACGGCCTTAACCATGATTTTTTGGCCAATTTAAAGCCCATTTCGGGCATTTCTAAAGCAGCAAAATTAAAAGAAAAAATTGAAGAAGAAGAAGAAGCGGCGCCTAGTGTCGAAGGATGGAGGAAATTTGAGGAAAAATTGAAGATTAAACTTGGTTTAATCTACGTTTAATTAGCCAAGTGAGTAGAGAAGCAAGTACTAATAATTCTATACGGTTGAAATTTAATGTTGGGTTCGATTTTGTTAATTTTGGGAGATTATGTTAATTTGCAGCGTGTATTAATTTGGTGACGTACGAGCGTGAAGATGCTATAATCAACAAAAAAGAGGCAAACTCCCTTCTATCTTTGTGATCTCCCTCCATTTTATGAACGCCACACCTTTCCTTAATTCATTTTGGTTTCGCATATTAATTATACGAAACGAGGATTTTATTAGCTTGAATTAATTTAAATTAAATATGAGACTCGTTGGGGTTTTATTTGTTGCGTGCCTACAGGGGTATGTACATCTTCCATTCCTTTCGGAATGATGCTGAACCCAACTTGGGGACTAGGTTCCTAGATATACGGGTTTGATTATGGATTTCTTGGGTGTGAGTAAGTTAGAGCTATCGAGCAGTGGGGCAGGGGTTGGCTGTTTGGTGACGTTATAGTAGACTATTATACGGCCCTGAAGTGGATCGTCCGGTGGACACTCTTAGTCACTGACCGTTGACCGGTGCCGGACACTGCTGACTAGCTCTGCCAGTATGTGATTTACTGCATGATTCGATATGTTGTATTACTGTTCATGATTTGATATGCACATGAGTTCGGGATGCATGTTAGGGTATTCATTTATTGAGTATGCTTGGACACAGACATTCTAGCATGGTTAGATTACATCTGGCACGAGCATATGCATCACGTGTGGTTTACTATGTGGGCGAAGCATGGCCTGATGCCTGGATGTATGGGCACCAGTGTATCTAGTTGATGCTTACTACGCCATTGCATTTTTATGTGCATTGCATGGTTACCGATAGTTCACAAGTCTTGGACGGGAAGACTTTTCCGAGGGAGCCTATAGCTCGGCTATTTTACAGCTCGGGTGTCGGGAGGACCGACATCAGCATTTGAGTGATGGGAGCACCGACCCAGGACAGCGCACACAGGTTTGTTGGAGGTATTTGTTACCTTTCAGGACAGGGGCGCGCAAGTTGGTATGAGACTTGGGCACCTTGTGTCTTGTGTGGGCCCCAAGGACTGATACGTGCTTTTCTTTACGCTTTTATACTATGTTGGACGTTTCATGACTTATGTGTGCTTGGGGATTGGTGTTTCTAGGGAGAGTTTACTGGATATATTCAGCCTACAGCCTTTCCTTTCTTGATTCTTACTAAATCTCTTGACTCACTTTGCTTTCCATCATTCCAAGTAGTGGCAGCGTGGGTCAAGAGCAAGGGAGATAACATCTAAGGGCAGAGTCGGTATGGTGTACAGGCAGTTCCGTCGGTCCCCGTCAACTTTGATGTTTGAGAGGGATTTTCTCTATTATTTTGACTATGGCGGGTTATTTCTTGTGTCTCATGTATGTCAGCACAAGAGTCTGTATTCATTTATTTATCATGTGACCGCTGTACTAACGGAGTACCCGTAGTGCATGCATGTATATAGCTTAGCTTCTGTTATTTTAATTCTTATGTATGCATGCCAAGGTAGTTCCTATCTTGTGCTTCATTCTTTTTTCTTTCGTAGGCGCTCCCATTCGGGTAGTCCGGGTGGTTGGGATATCCGGGTGGGGATGCTTATAGGATTTCTGGAAAGTCAACAGAATCTTAAGGGGGCTCTGATTTTTCGTAAGGAATAACCTTGAGATGGTTTCAGGGTGAATCAAGGGTCCCATGAGGGCGCATGAACGAAATCAGTATTTATCGAGTAAATGCCGGTTATTAATTTTGATAAATCAAGATATTGTGTGTCTTGAGGGTAATTGTTTTAAGTCCTTGGAGGGTCCAAGAGTTATTATCAAAATTCTGGTGTAATTATCAAAACCCCTAAGTGCAATTAAAGAAATTGGTAAGAGTAAATGTGTAATTTATACGCACGTATATGAATGTATATGCGCATAAGGCTACACTAGCATTTTCTTTAGATCTCTGAGATCTTAAAATGGAGGTTGTGAGAGCTTGGACTGAGCGTGGCTGAGAGGAATGGAAAGAGAGAGAGATTGGGAGATGAGATGGTGGTCGAAAACGGCCGAAGTAGGCCGCAACAGCAAGTCGTGGCCATGGCTGCGAGCTTGCAGCGGACAGCAGGGGCCAACAGCGGCCGAAATCAGCAAGTGGTGGTAGTGGCCAGCATAGTGAGGTTAGCGAGGGCTAACAGAGGCCCAACCAACGGCAGTATAGACGGCTGAGGATGATGGTAGAAGTAGCATTGGCCATAGCAACCACGTGCGCAAGGGAGGCCGGCCATGACAGCGGGCTCGTGGTGGTCTGGGCGGCGCTATGCGATTACACGGTGGTCAGGAAGCGATCGACGATGGCGGGACTAGCCGTGACGACGGTTGGTGGAGGCAAGGTAGGCGGCGGCTAGGTACTGAAGGCACTGGTGCGTTGTAGGATTAAGAAGAAGAAGAAGAAAAGAAGAAAAAAAGGAGAAAATTTTTGAAAAAAATGTCAAAATAATTCTGGGAATTATCTTGGGGCTAGAGGAGTATTTCGAAACTAGAAAATTGATCGGGTACGTGTTTCAAAGTCAGGGCACGCATACCGAGGAAGCCTGAAAGACTAAGTCAAGGTGAGTAAATTTTTTTAGAAAATTACAGAAATTCAAGAATGTTATTTTATGAATTGTTATAGTGAAGTAATTGAGAAAATATTTGAGAAATATTTAGTTTAGATTTATTAAGGAAAAATATGAAGAAATAAAGAGAAAAAAATAAAGAAAATACAAGAAATTGTGAAAAAAATAAGTTTTAATACTTATTTAAATAAATATGATGATTAGGGTGCTTTGAGGCTTGAATTGAAGTGACTTGTGCGAATTTTGATATTGACACGCAAATCGAGACGATACACGTATCTCGAGACAAGGTGCGAATATTGAGGTAGCCCGATAAGGTTGAGAAGGTTTGGATTCTCAGGATTTCACTCGATCTTCTCCTCAGGCTCGGACTTGAGTCATTCATTCCCAGATGAGTAGACATGATATGTTATGTTTATCTTATATTGTGCACGTATATACTGTTCCATGCATAACTTATATATGATTTTTATATGCTGATCATGGAAAAACACTTTTAAATATTTCTAAAATGCATGAAATATGAGTAGACTGGATATGTTATGTTTACCTTATATTGTGCACGTATATACTGTTACATGCATAACTTATATATGATTTGTATATGCAAATCATGGAAAAACACTTTTAAATGTTTCTAAAATGCATGAAATATTTTCATCCTACTGGGAGAGACATAAGAAGAAAGATTATAAATGATACCCTAAGTGATTCTTGTTTTTGAGTATATGAAATATTGAATGATATGGTGCATTTTGGACCCCACATGAAATGATAAATGGTTATGACTTGTGCATTAAATAGGGTATCATTTGCGTTATTATTATAGGACTATTTAGTAGATTCCCTAGAGACTCACAGTAGGAAAAGATCATGATACTGTGAGGCTTGGCATGCCAAAGCCATGAGAGACACGGATAGTATGTTTCAGCATTGTTATCACGTGGACTATTATGGTATTATAGTGTCATGATGATGTATCTGCCAGTATATGTATTTGTGTGCATGGGTGTATAAGCGCTATGCTAGTTTCTACTAGTGTGTCCTCAGATTCGATACATGCGTCACATATAAAAAGTATAGGAGACTTAGATGGTTAGGTGAGCAACTTATGGGGGTTTTCTCTAGGCACCTACTTTTCCTACACTTTGTTTTTCTTTGAATCTCAAATTATGTAAACTTATAGTATAGATACTTGTTGTTCATCTTACTATTATATTGTTGTATCCATGATGTTCATCTTAGCATTTTTATTATATACTCTCATAGTCGGCATGACATACCTTATACTCACGAGTCCACAAGACTCACCCTTTTTTTTTAAAAAAAAAAAATATTTCCAAGAGATTCTTCTTTTGAATATTGGACCAGCAGATCTTCTGGTATGATGTTAGGCCTCCTTTAATTCCTTATTTGATATAGGATGCTCTGTGGAGACGCACACTCATTGTTGAGTCTTTTCTTTTGTACTTTATTTTTGCGATGCACATTTGTTCCAAAGTCCGCAATATGGGACTGGACTGTATATGTATTTATGACAGCAGAATTTTTGTAACTGTTGTATATGAGATATTGAGATTCTTGTAGGAAGTTGATATAGTGTTTTAATTCATGTCTCTATATTTTGTCGGTATTATTAATGCTTATAGTGAATCAAGCTAGAGAAAAGGTTTATTAATCCACGATGGAGCCGCTGGGTCTAGGGATTAGTGCCGGTCAGGATCTATTATAAATTGGGTCATGACAAATAGAAGCCAAATTACCTACTTGGTCGATCGATTGGAACACTTGATCAACTAATAGAAACCAAAATACTTGGTCGACAGATTGAAACACTTAGTCGACTGACAGAAACCAAAATACCCACTTGGTTGACCGATTGAAACACTTGGTCGACCGATTAAAACACTTAGTTGATTAACAAAAACCAAAATACCCTTTTAGTCGACATAAGCATAAATTTGGTCGACTAACAGAAGCTCACACACCCACTTAGTCGACTAACAGAGGCTTGAAACTTGAAAATAACGACAATCCACAAAACTCAACATCCCAAGCAAGATACACCAAAACCTTGTTCTCTAACATTCCTAATAAATCAAGTGTCATTCCTTTGAGAATTTAGGGTAAGCTAGACCCTAACGACAACTCTCAAGAAGACCCATCAATAATAAAACACAAAGTTTAAAGAAATGAGAAAGTAACCCATCAATCAATACGGGCTCAAGATTAGAACTTCTAAGAAAACAGAAGATTCGAAGACAAAGGAACCAAGAAGGAAACCAACTTGACCCAAGAGAAAAAGAACCAAAGCTTACATTAATAAGGAAAGCCAACACGGACTTGCATTGAAACAACATAGAAGGAACAAGAACTTGCAATTAGAATGAGAACTTGCCTCTAAAAAGAAACAAGGAGGTAAGGGAATTTGCCTTATGATGCTTGGTCCAAAGAGAAGAAAAACCAGCTACAATTTCCCACTCTTGAAGCTTCAATGGAGATTGACAATGGAAGAAGGAAGAAACAAGAAAGAAAGAAAAAATAAGAAAGAAGGAGAAACAAGATAAAGAAGAAATGGTTGCTCGGGAGAAGAATGAAGGAGAGAGAGTAAGAAGAGACAAGATAAAGGAGAAGGTATGGGAGGAATGGGCTCCATAAGCTTTCCAACCACCCCTCTTAGCCAAATTACCATTTTGCCCATCTTCTTCACAGACACATACCACAACTCATTAATTCCATTTTAGTCTTTTGCCTATTTTCCATTTTCCTTTTCTTTTCCATTTATTTATAATAATACTCATTTATGAAATTCCCATTTCACCCTTACTTTTTGCATACACAATAAACAAACTTCAAGCCCTCATTAGACTTTTCATAATCCATTCTTTTTTATTAATTAAAATACACAAATCTTTATACTCATGGGCCCAATACCCATTTCATTAGCCCAACACAATGGCCCCAATATATATTCTTAGACTCAAGAGCTTCACAACCTCATTCTTAAATAAAACACAATCCAATACATTTGGTTTCAACCCAAGTTTTCTTTAAAAGTCCGATTCCTTAAATTAGGCACTTCACAATATTTATAGCATCTAATTCTTGAGGCTAATTTATCACACATAATAAATCATAATTCAAGTAAAACTCTAGACCCACTAATGGGTTGTTACAAAATAAATTCTAATCGACCATCTTTTAATGGTCACATAATTACATCAGAACTTTAAAAACTATGTAAAAGATCAATAGATGATCCAAATTTTACAAATATATCCACTCCTATATATGTAGCATTATTGTGATATTATATGTTGATGATCAAATTAATAAAATTTGTGTCTACAACTCGTATAGAGCTACCTTCAAATCAATGTATATATGCCATCCATCAAATTCTTATTTTACACACTTCAAACTTCATATATGCAGACAACTGCATACATATATAAACATGCATATATAAAAAGGATTGTTAATTTGTTTTTAAATCAAGAAGATGTTTTAATTTGAAACGTACGTACGTTATAGTATTGTTCTACACATAATCATTAAACACAAAAAATGAGAAAAAAAATATTAATAAAAGAAGATTACAAACTATCAAGAGAGTAATCCTACAATGAAATTCCGATCACAATAAGGAGGAAACGTCCTCCATCCAAACCAACCATCTAATTAAAGTAATTAAAATCTAAAATGTGATTACTTCAGAAAGGCGCAAAAAAATAATAATAATAATAATAATCAAAAAGTGCATGATTTTCATGTTCTCATGCAATGACAAAAATACTTCTGCTGTCAGAATTTTGGACCATCCTAAGGTGTATAAAATCCAAGACATCAAACAAGAAATCATTATAATAGAAGATATTAAAATATGCAATATTGTGATTTGTTTTTTTCTGTCTCTGCCTGTTTATGAAATGGATATTCCAGTATTGCCTTTGGACTACTCTACAGTTACATTGCTCACTTTTTCAATTTATGAAGGAAGAAAAAAAATGATAGGACATCAATGTCTAAAACACATATTGTTACTAAATTTAATGTAAATAGTTCATAAATAATATATCGATCAATGTGTAAAATGTGTATGGTAGTTCTCTATATATAAATTTGTAAGAAAAATAGTTATAGAGTGGTCCAATTAAACGTACAATAATATATATATATATGACCAAATAATCAAATGATGTATGTGGTCCAATATACAATAGTTTCAAGGACTACACATACCTAAGTTATCAGATTTTCAAATGGAGTTTCAAGGACTTTTATCCAAATTTAAACGCATGCATGCAGGTGGTCCAATTAAGATAAGCTGATAATTAAGGATGCCAACAAATTTTTTTGAAAAATTTAACCCAAAGACTGAATATTTATTTTTAAGTTTACAAATTTTTTAAAATGTATGCTTCTGATTTTTGAATTCTTGAATGATCGATGAATGGCTTGAGTCCAAAAAACTACTATTTATTTTTTAATTTACTTTCACTGCATGCTTATGTTCTAGCCTGTTATTATAGTCCGATCGAGCAGTGAATGAATTTAAACCAATAACTGTATATTTACGCTCTTAACTTTTGCTTGCATGGACCACCGATGGCTTTCAATCTTTTCTTTTATTTTCTTTTGAGTAAATTAAAGCTTTTCAATGATCGATGGCTCTTTCTGGAGTGTTCAATATTTAATTTTTATAAACAAAATCCATTGAAAATTAAGTTGTTAACAAAACAAATCATTATTCTTAGAAGGCTCTAAACAATAATGGATAGTAAGAGATCGCAGATGTGAGCTAGCTAGAGAAGCAATAGCCTTCAAGAAACTAAGATTTGAGGTTGGTTTTGTTGGATATATATATACCGAAGAGTAAATTAACAATGTGTTTTAAGAAAAACAATGTTGTTTTAAGTTTATGAGGAAAAAAAAAGAGATAAAAAGTTTGAGTAATTACTGAATAAATGTAGGACTTTTTTTTTTTATAATTTTAAGTAGTCTATGACTTTTTCATTACTTTTACTAAACTGATCCTTATATTTTTATCAAATACCAAATCATTGATTGATGTTTAAAATGTGATCAAACTGAACCCTTTTACAATTAAATCATTGATAATTATAAATTTATAACTATTATTCTTAATAGTTTTATTTTGTTTTTTACAATATCGAACGCTATACACACATGTTGATGATATTGTAATATATATTAATTAAAATATAATTTAACCCTTAAAATAGTGAACATTAATCATCAAAAATAGGTAAGTGAAACCAATATATTTGGCACTTTAAACAAACAATAAGAAGATTAATTTTTGTTCAATTGTGAATTTTTTAGGATATTTTTCATTTATAGCCTTAGAAACCTTTAACTGTACTAAGATACCCTTAATTTTTTGTTGCCATATTGAGAAATCCCTATTCCCATTGAAAACACCCATCTCAAAGTGATGTGTAGTCATATTCACTAAGTATATATACTACACAGGAAATATGCAGCCTAATTAACTTAATGCAAACACATAGTTTAAATTTAACTAAGGCAACAGATTCACATAGGGATAACAAATCAAAATAAGAATAAGGTTAAACAAAGACAAATAAACTGATTTTACTAACAAAAATAGTATTCTGAAATTGATTGCACACAGCAAGCTATATAGGCATAGAATAACAGATATCACACAGCAGATTATCTGAATAAATTACACACAACAAATTATATAGGCACATAAAAGAATTTCACATAACAATACTGTAACATCATGAAATTTTGGAGACAATTATTAATTTTGGTATTTGAGGTTATTATTGGATATTTAGAAATTTCAGAGAAAATATTTATTTATGATATTTTGAGGAAATAAAAAAAATTAAGGTAATTAATTATTTTATTTGGGTGTAATTATGGAAATAATGAAAGAATAAGATAAATTGGTTTGGTGGAATTCTCGGAATGTTTGGGGCGTAAGTGAAATAAGGATAAATGTGGCATGGGGTGTAAGGGTCAGTTTCTGAAATTTTGGGAGCTGGAGCAATTTCGAAAAATGGGTTAATGGCTAGCTTAAAATGAAATAAAAGCATATAAGGGTTGAAGGATGGCCGCATGGGAAGCTGGCCTGGGCCAGGCCTGGCACGGGTTCGAGGCAGAGACGCTGCAGACACGAGCGAATTCTTGGTTGAATTTTTTTTAACCTCAGGCGCCCAAAATGGTGCAGTTTTGAGGCGCCCATGCGCGCCCGCCCGGCCTTCCTAGCCTCCCCACGTGGCAGCCGCTGGGCTGCCCTCTGCTCCTGTCCGCCATTGCCCATTCCTTTATCAAAAGTTAATGCAAAAGCCATGGCCATTATTACTTTGAAATTGAAGAATGAAACCATGGTTTCAGAATGAAATCAAGGGGTAATTGAGGCTATAAATAGGAGGAGATCAGAGGTGTGCTGGGCAGTAATTTGTGAAAGAAACAGAGACTCTTGAAGAAAGATTCATCAGTAAGGTAAGGATATGTAGGAGGTTTAATTTATTTAGCTTAATTAAGTTAAAGTTTATTTTAATTAATTTAGTAATAAATTAATTAGTTAGCTAAGTTAATTGAGTGGATAAAATTATTAGAAGTATTGTAGACTTTACATGGTTAGATTTACTTATTTTGAAACCCCAATCTCGTTAATTTCTATTAAACGTTTTATTTCGTAGCGATGGTGCAAAAATGTTGAGAATCGACCGAATAAAGACAAGTTATTAACCCTTTTCTTATGTTCTTTAGTCCTTACGCAAGTCTTTATGGGTTTTCATATTTTAAATTTACATGGCAACCATTCTATGATTTATGTGTTATTAATGGGTCTATTGCTGATGAAATAAGTTAAGCTAATGATTCCTTAAAGTTGTTGATCACGTTCGTCATGGGGCTTTGTATTGCTTCGCTTCCTTGGGAATGATGCTTATTGATTAGGGTCAGATTTATGCAAGGTATTGTAACATCTTGCAAATGGACTGGTTACTAATCTGCCATCTTGCTTTATGTTTTGTGATTCTTGTACAAGTCCTATGCATTTTATGAGTGGTTATAATTTTAGTTGTGGCTTGATGCATGTTAAGCATGAGAATTAGATATATAAGGAATTGGTGCTCATTGTGCATATGCATACTCATGAACTGATTTTTAAACAAATATGGTACTTGATGCGCACAGCGGACGAGTCCACAAGATATATCTGCAGAGAAAGGTTCGGCTCAGAAATAGACTTCGGTCCTAGGTTATGATATGGACTTCGGTCCCATAGTTTTGGACTTCGGTCCCATAATTATAGTTTTTAAAAGGGTGCATGTGAGCATAATGCATGTTTCATCTGGTGTCATGTCGAGTAATGTAAGAGCTTTGGCATAATAGCCTTAAATGTCATTCATGATTCTATTGCCTTCTAATGCCCATGATTCTTATGCTCCATTTATTTCAAGTTATACTGACTGGGGTTTGTGGCTCATTTGCTTGGCTCATTTGCTTGCATCATTCCAGGTTAAGGAAGGGAAAGTTCGAGATCAAATTTAGTGGTATTAGATCCTTGCCGATATCGATGTGTACAGGACTCTCTTGACCTAAAAGATCCTTGGAGGTGAGCGTGGACGTGGGCCTAGATGGGGTGTTTCGTTATATTTGTTTAGATGATGCTATGATTTGTAAGTAAGAGCCCCTGAAATGGGTAAATTTTAATCAGTTTGCTTCTGCTGTTGTAAATAAAAGTTGAGGTGGAAATTTTCGGTTGTTACAAGTTGGTATCAGAGTATTGTGTAAATTTCAGTATTGTGGAAATTTGAGCCACGCGCCATCGCCTGCAACTACACGCACCATCGCTGGCTGGCGAGTGGGCTTGCACGAGCTAGTCAGGACGGACCTCCTCCGAAGGTCGATCTCAGCTATGGGGTTGGATCACCCCAAATCGAACTCGGCACAAAGCAATCGAAGGAACACAGAACCAGATTTTAAACGAAACCCTTACCGCAAAATCGATCGAGAAAACCAAGGGGTTTTTCAAATCTTAGCTTGAATCGAGACTACCCAAGAGGCAACCCACGCTCTGATACCAATTGTTGATAGTGAAAGCACCTACAAAACAAAGTTAGTGCACAAAACCAAAACCAATAACAACAACAAGAAAAACACGAAGTAAACTCCCTATTTCGGCCAACGAATGGAAGTCACGAAAATAATGGATCAAGGCTCAGATTTGGGCTATAGAACCACCACTTAGGCAGCACCGAGAATAGAGCCACCAAGCCCCAACGAAAAACCCAGCCCTGAACCACCCAAATCCCCCTTCTCTCTTAGCCAAAACCAAAACCCCATTGCCAATAGAATGCTCTACACAAAGTAGATTCCACAAAGGAACAAGAATAACGAAGATTGGGCGAGAAGCAAGAATGAATCAATCGTAAAAGCTTACCTCCTGAGATTCAGCCATACTAAATATATAGAGAAGAAAATTGATGAGGCGCAGTCTAGGAAAAGGCAAGGAGATCACCGCATACATCATCAAGGAAACAAATCAGTAAGGAGATGTCGCACGAAGTAGCAAGGAAAACCGTGAATGAGGAGGAGAAATCGCTGCTGATAAGAGAAGAGATGGAGAGAGAAACTTGAGTCTCCAAACGAGAAAACAAGGTATTTATATGAGGTAGCTAGGGTATCCAACCACCCGGATATCCCCAACCACCCGGACTACCCGAACGAGAGCGCCTACGGGAGGAGAAAAATAATGAAACACGAAAACAAAGACCACCCCGGCATGCATACACAAAAATGAGAACAGCAGAAGCAAAGCTCAAGACATGCATGCACTATGGGTACCCCGCTAACACAGCGGTCACAAGATAAATAAATAAACACAAACTCCTGTGCCGACATACACAAGACTCGAGAAAAGACCTGGCACAGTACGAAATAATAGAGTAAATTCTACCTAGACATTAGAGTGGATAGGGATTGACGAGACTGCCTGTACACCACACCGACTCTGCCGTTTAAGCTGACTCCCTTGCTATGGCCCACGCCGCCACTACCTGGAATGATGGAAAGCAAGGTGAGTCGAGAGACTCAGCAAGCATAAGGAAAAGAAAGGCTATAGGCTGAGTATAACCAAAAAAACTCTTCCCAAAATAAACCCCCAGGTACACACAAGCCATGAGACGCTACAACACAACAGCTCAATAGTATAACAAAATAAAAGCACATACCGGTCCTTGGGGCCCACATAAGACACTTGGCACCCAAGTCCCATACCAACCTGTCGCTGCCCTGAAAGGCAACAAGTGTCTCCACAAACCTGCGCGCGCTGTCCCAGGCCGGTACTCCTGTCACCTGTATCCGTCGGTACTCCCGACAACCGAGCCATAGGCTCCCTCGGAACGGTACTCCCGTCCGAGAACTAAATACTACCAGTATCCATGCAATGCACATAGAAATGCAATGGCGTAATGAGCATCAACGTGATACAAGGCGCCCATACATCCAGGCATCAGGCCATGCTCCGCTCACATATTAAACCACACGCCATGCATATGCTCGGGGTGGATGCAACCTAACCAAACTAGAATGTCCGTGCTCAAGCATACTCAATAAATGGATATCCCAATATGCATCCCGTACCCATGTGCATATCAAATCATGAACAGTAGTACAATGTATCTAATCATGCAGTAAATCACATATCGGCAGAGCTAGTCAGCAATGCCCGGCACCGGTCAACGGCCAGTGACTAGGGGTGTCCACCCGACGGTCCACATCAGGGCCGTACCATAGTCTACCCCGACGTCACCAACAACCGACCCCTGCCCCACTGCTCAATAGCTCTAACCGAACCATAAATAAATCCGAGAAAAAGCTGTAAATAAACCCGATAAAATCATAAATAAATTCGCCCGTCTAGGAACCTAATTCCCAGGCTGGTTCGGCATCATTCCCAAAGGGAGTGGGGGCGGTACAAACCCCCCATAAGCTCACAACAAATAAAACTCTAGAAGCCTCGGATTTAATTTAAATTAAAACAAATTAATAGGAATAACAAATAAGGTTAGGAGCCGAATTAGAGTAAGGGAGAGAAGAAAGTACAGGAAATCACGAGGTGTTTCACGAGAATTAAAGATCAGGAAGAGAGGGTTAAGAGCTTGCCTTTACACGGCCATTCCTTGCTTTTCTTGTGCACCCGTTACGAAGTAAAACGTTCGCTGGCAATAAATAAAATCGCGACTTTAATTAAATAAATCTACCGTGTAATATAATTAATTTAGCCGTCTAAAATCCCACGTAAGCGCACCACAATTAATATCTCAACAAGTCTCATATTTATTTTAAATTAAATCACGCTAATAAAGCCAGCTTAATAAATTAAATTTAAATCAAACGACTCCAAATTCCATAATTAATAAACGAGTCGAAACAGACGAAGGGAGGGTATAAAATACGAGAAATCACAGGGTTTCTCACGGGAATTAAAGAATACGAGGAAAGGGATTGGAACTTGCCTGAAACTAGCTGATTCCTGTCTCTTTCGAGCTCCCGATGCAAATTAAATCATTTTCTAGCAAATAACACAACCGGGACCCAAATTAATTAATTTTAATCGCGAAAAATTTATAATTAAAATATAACATGCTTCTATTAATTTTTACCCACGTACCTGATCACTTCCCATGCCGAAAAATCCCAAAATCCTATTATTTTTCCTCATTTTCCTTTTCTTCCATTTCTTCTTTTTTTCTTCTCCTTTTCTTCTTCTTCTTCTTCTTCTTCTTCTTCTTCTTCTTCTTCTTCTTCTTCTTCTTCTTCCCGCGCCCCTGCTCCTGCGCGCTGCTTCTCTTCTTCCTTTCTCTCCTTCTTCTTCTTCTTCTTCTTCTTATTCCTTTCTTCCTCTCCTTCTTCTTCTTCCCTGCGCTGCCTCCCCCGCACCTTCTTCCTCGCCCGAACCAGCGCACCAGTGGCGCGGCCGAGCTCCTCGCGCAACCGCCTGCGCACAGCCGCCTGCCATGGACGGCCCTCGCTGCTCCAGCCGCTGCTACTACCTCGCGTCGCCGCCGCCACCGCTGCTCCGTATCGCCCATGGCCGCGATGAGGTGCTCGGCTGCCATGGCCGAGCTCTCGGCCAGCCTCCCATGGCGGCCTTGCACTTTGTGTCTCTCTCCCCCTCTCTCGGTCTCTCATTCTCTCTTTCTCGCGAGCTCTCTCTCAGCTTGCTCCCTCTGTTAAGCTCTCTCTCCATCTCCCTCTCTTACCCTATCTCTCACTCTCTGCTCATTTCTCGAGCCCCCCCTGATCTCTATCTCTCACTCTCTGTTCCTCTGCTCTTCTTTGAAAAACATGGCCACTGGCCATTCTTAAACCTCCACGCACACGCACACAAGTACACAAAAATGATATCACATTAAATAATTAACTAAATTTAATCTAGGTAGATTTAATTTACACTTTCATTAATTTTGGGTTATTACAATTCTCCCCTCCTTAATAGAATTTCGTCCTCGAAATTCGCGTCTAGTCTATATCCTCAAGATACGCTCACAATTCCCTTGATATTACCCAATATCTCTTCCAGGACATTTCATATCATCATTTTCCAATTCCCACAAATCCAAGTCCACGACATATCCTGCTTGACTTAATACACTAGCACACTTCCCTAATCCATCACCTCAATTGGACCACAATATGACCACTAATACCTTAACCAGCCTAAGGAACATCATCAAGGTTCTTCTATTACAATATCATAACATCATCGTGTACCCAAACTATCTCGCGTTCCCATCGCACTTTCGTTTGGTACTATCTCAATTACATATCAACCTAAAAGCAATCCCAAAATTCAGAGATATTCAATCTCAATGAATAACTAATTCGCAGCCTTAAGCTCAATGCAAGAGCGGCTAACTTCAATTACAACCGGAAACGATAGGAGTGGGGCCATCCTCTTGCATGTCGAGAAACTAATACTCGGTAACGTGACCGGAACCTGCCACGTACTTACACTCCATGGGAACATGGAAACGATACGACATACTCAATCAAGGATTCAGCAATAATATCCTTTAGTCTGACTTTTGCCAACTGATTCTTAACCAGATACACATCATTTTCTCGGCAGTACTTTCTCCCCCAATTTGCCTCTCACGCTCGAGGCACGCTCGAGGTTCCGTTAATAAGTAGGGGTGATCATTTAACCAGGACTATCTAGGAATAGACATTCTCCACTCAATACATCTCGAGATCTAAGATGTCACCAAATGTTCTCCCCTCCTTAAAGGAATCGACCTACCCACAATAACTTATTTAGTGACCACCCAACCTTAGTCTGGTCTTGCTGCTGATCTTAATTCCAAATAGCTAATTGGTCATACCTCCTCTTGATTACTAAATACTAACCTTGACCTCCTCAAGACTTTACATGGTAGCTGGGACTCGGTGTTATCTGCTCTGTAGCCTGAGCGACTAAAAACACCTCACCGTATTAGTAACTATCTAATGCCCAAGGCATCTCATAGGTCTCCTCAAAAACAAAAAGCAACTTAAAGATGTGGTTAAGCGTTCCTCTGAATGGCATAACAGGTCATCTCATGCTTCTGTCGATGTACCACTTGACCAGCACCCAGAGGAGTCTCATCTCCTCACTCGGTCAATAACCGACCCTAGGGCATGTGGTCCGTAATCAGTACCGCGCGTACTCATAGCAACCACTACCCTTACAACAAAACCCAACAGTTACTTAACCCTATAACTAACTTCGGTCCTAGCCATACACCTTGGTATCTCCCACCACATCAAAGCTTAGAGGGTTTTTTTTTTTTTTTATTTCTAATTCACTTTATCACAGACGCTCCATAGCAATCCAAAATGTCTACTATCACCTTTGCTTTACCCTATTTATTACAAAATCTCACAACCTTAGTCTTTCGACACGCCAATCGCGGCGTCACCTGAACTCTACTTCACCTGTGAGAACTAAAGACCTATACCCTATTTAGGTCGTGATGCTAAATCTCCAAATAACATAACCACTGTAAACTCCAAGTCCATAATTCCTGTAATAGTCCCTCGGTTACTTCCCATCATAGATCTCTCTTGGAATAAGATTGACCCTAGCCTTATCGTAAATACATTCACACCAAGCACACATCTCGGTGCCTACGGATCTACCATTAACCATCGAACTCCTATAGCACATTTTCACATGGTGGGACCTTCCCGTATCACTCCTGGCAAAATTCAATCATGAACCTCCAGGTCACATTCTACCACGACCTCATTACATAATACCCTCAAACATTGCATATGATGTTTCTCACATAATTCTCATCCTTATAAAACTCGTAATTTACAACCACACATTTGCATTACAGCCCCCTACCAATCATACTAACTAAAACTCCCCTCGTCACCCTTGGCAACCGAGGTAACTTCATCTGCCAGGTACGTTAAGTCCTCATTGCTAGCTACGCTGGGGCTGGGTCCAATATGTCCATCTGGTGGCTATGACAATACCCTCACGGTGGCTTTGACTAACTAAGTGCCAGGTTGTGCTCCACTATTGGGCACGTCCTATACCGGTCCCTAGGAAGACTCCCAAATGGCAACTTGTTACCTCACCGCTTCGGCAAAAATATCATAATGGGAACAAAGTCTCACATCATTCATCACTACTTTAGTCAGTCGCCTCCACATGTCCTTCATGTGCTCACGGGCGAACATGACTTGTCTCTCTGACAGTCCCCAAAAGATCTCGTGAATCGACTCTTGAAACAACTCGTCAAGCCAATACATATAACTCACGAGGTACTCCTCTTCGTCTTGCCCACCTCCACCTCCAAAAGCAAACTCCTATTCCTATCCTAACGTGCACTTATCACCTTTGCACGATATTAATTGGGACACAATCTCTCACACGAACTAGCAAAACTTAACTGGGACACAGCCTAACCCTATTCGATTCGTCTAGACCTCTCTAACTCTACCCAACAACTTTGGTGTACAGGAACTCGTCCCCGAAAACTGACTCAAACTACGCTCTGATACCAACATTGTAAGCACCCCCGCCCAGATATCCCCAACCACCCGGACTACCCGAACGGGAGCGCCTACGAGAGGAGAAAAATAATGAAACACGAAAACAAAGACCACCCCGGCATGCATACACAAAAATGAGAACAGCAGAAGCAAAGCTCAAGACATGCATGCACTATGGGTACCCCGCTAACACAGCGGTCACAAGATAAATAAATAAACACAAACTCCTGTGCCGACATACACAAGACTCGAGAAAAGACCTGGCACAGTACGAAATAATAGAGTAAATTCTACCTAGACATTAGAGTGGATAGGGATTGACGAGACTGCCTGTACACCACACCGACTCTGCCGTTTAAGCTGACTCCCTTGCTATGGCCCACGCCGCCACTACCTGGAATGATGGAAAGCAAGGTGAGTCGAGAGACTCAGCAAGCATAAGGAAAAGAAAGGCTGTAGGCTGAGTATAACCAAAAAAACTCTTCCCAAAATAAACCCCCAGGTACACACAAGCCATGAGACGCTACAACACAACAGCTCAATAGTATAACAAAATAAAAGCACATACCGGTCCTTGGGGCCCACATAAGACACTTGGCACCCAAGTCCCATACCAACCTGTCGCTGCCCTGAAAGGCAACAAGTGTCTCCACAAACCTGCGCGCGCTGTCCCAGGCCGGTACTCCTGTCACCTGTATCCGTCGGTACTCCCGACAACCGAGCCATAGGCTCCCTCGGAACGGTACTCCCGTCCGAGAACTAAATACTACCAGTATCCATGCAATGCACATAGAAATGCAATGGCGTAATGAGCATCAACGTGATACAAGGCGCCCATACATCCAGGCATCAGGCCATGCTCCGCTCACATAGTAAACCACACGCCATGCATATGCTCGGGGTGGATGCAACCTAACCAAACTAGAATGTCCGTGCTCAAGCATACTCAATAAATGGATATCCCAATATGCATCCCGTACCCATGTGCATATCAAATCATGAACAGTAGTACAATGTATCTAATCATGCAGTAAATCACATATCGGCAGAGCTAGTCAGCAATGCCCGGCACCGGTCAACGGCCAGTGACTAGGGGTGTCCACCCGACGGTCCACATCAGGGCCGTACCATAGTCTACCCCGACGTCACCAACAACCGACCCCTGCCCCACTGCTCAATAGCTCTAACCGAACCATAAATAAATCCGAGAAAAAGCTGTAAATAAACCCGATAAAATCATAAATAAATCCGCCCGTCTAGGAACCTAATTCTCAGGCTGGTTCGGCATCATTCCCAAAGGGAGTGGGGGCGGTACAAACCCCCCATAAGCTCACAACAAATAAAACTCTAGAAGCCTCGGATTTAATTTAAATTAAAACAAATTAATAGGAATAACAAATAAGGTTAGGAGCCGAATTAGAGTAAGGGAGAGAAGAAAGTACAGGAAATCACGAGGTGTTTCACGAGAATTAAAGATCAGGAAGAGAGGGTTAAGAGCTTGCCTTTACACGGCCGTTCCTTGCTTTTCTTGCGCACCCGTTACGAAGTAAAACGTTCGCTGGCAATAAATAAAATCGCGACTTTAATTAAATAAATCTACCGTGTAATATAATTAATTTAGCCGTCTAAAATCCCACGTAAGCGCACCACAATTAATATCTCAACAAGTCTCATATTTATTTTAAATTAAATCACGCTAATAAAGCCAGCTTAATAAATTAAATTTAAATCAAACGACTCCAAATTCCATAATTAATAAACGAGTCGAAACAGACGAAGGGAGGGTATAAAATACGAGAAATCACAGGGTTTCTCACGGGAATTAAAGAATACGAGGAAAGGGATTGGAACTTGCCTGAAACTAGCTGATTCCTGTCTCTTTCGAGCTCCCGATGCAAATTAAATCATTTTCTAGCAAATAACACAACCGGGACCCAAATTAATTAATTTTAATCGCGAAAAATTTATAATTAAAATATAACATGCTTCTATTAATTTTTACCCACGTACCTGATCACTTCCCATGCCGAAAAATCCCAAAATCCTATTATTTTTCCTCATTTTCTTTTTCTTCCATTTCTTCTTTTTTTCTTCTCCTTTTCTTCTTCTTCTTCTTCTTCTTCTTCTTCTTCTTCCCACGCCCCTGCTCCTGCGCGCTGCTTCTGTTCTTCCTTTCTCTCCTTCTTCTTCTTCTTCTTCTTCTTCTTCTTCTTCTTCTTATTCCTTTCTTCCTCTCCTTCTTCTTCTTCCCTGCGCTGCCTCCCTCGCACCTTCTTCCTCGCCCGAACCAGCGCACCAGTAGCGCGGCCGAGCTCCTGGCGCAACCGCCTGCGCACAACCGCCTGCCATGGACGGCCCTCGCTGCTCCAGCCGCTGCTACTACCTCGCGTCGCCGCCGCCACCGCTGCTCCGTATCGCCCATGGCCGCGATGAGGTGCTCGGCTGCCATGGCCGAGCTCTCGGCCAGCCTCCCATGGCGGCCTTGCACTTTGTGTCTCTCTCCCCCTCTCTCGGTCTCTCATTCTCTCTTTCTCGCGAGCTCTCTCTCAGCTTGCTCCCTCTGTTAAGCTCTCTCTCCATCTCCCTCTCTTACCCTATCTCTCACTCTCTGCTCATTTCTCGAGCCCCCCCTGATCTCTATCTCTCACTCTCTGTTCCTCTGCTCTTCTTTGAAAAACATGGCCACTGGCCATTCTTAAACCTCCACGCACACGCACACAAGTACACAAAAATGATATCACATTAAATAATTAACTAAATTTAATCTAGGTAGATTTAATTTACACTTTCATTAATTTTGGGTTATTACACACTCGGATATCCCCAACCACCCGGACTACCCGAACGGGAGCGCCTACAGAAGGAGAAAAGAGAAAAACACATGACAAAGACCACCCCGGCATGCATACACAAAAATAAGAACAGCGGAAGCAAAGCTCAAGACATGCATGCACTATGGGTACCCCGCTAACTAGGGGTGTGCAAAAAAACCGTCAAACCGCGGAAACCGCCCGCACCAAACCGCACCGCACCAAACCGTGCGGTTTTTTGGGGGTGCGGTTTGGCACGGTTTGAGAAATTCTCAAACCGTGCGGTTTGCGGTTTGTGATTTTTTTGGTTTGGTTAAAACCAAACTGGCCAAGTAGTATATTAATAAAAAAATTAAAAATATCTAATAATTTAAAAATTAAAAAAGTAAATTAAAAATATATAATTTCTTGACCATGAATTATATTGTGGATTTTTGTGTTATTTTTATATTATGAGCATGTGGTTATGTTGTAGATTTAAAACTTTTAAATTTGTATTTTTTATTAGATAGTAACTTATTTTAGTTTTAAACTCCAAGATACTATAAAAATTTAAAAATTATGATTTTATGCATTGATTTTTATGTTTTAATTAAAAATTTATAAGTTAGTGAAGGAAATACCAAATGAAACAATAAAAAAGCATCAAACCGCGGAAACCGCACCAGACCGCACCGCAAATGCGGTGCGGTCTGGTGCGGTTTGTGCACACCAAACCAGACCGCGTGGTCTGGTTTAATGCCAAACCGCACATGCGGTTTGGCTTATTAAATCCTTCCCAAACCGCCCAAACCGCCCAAACCGCACCGTGCACACCCCTACCGCTAACACAGCGGTCACAAGATAAATAAATAAACACAAACTCCTGTGCCAACATACATAAGACTCGAGAAAAGACCTGGCACAGTACGAAATAATAGAGTAAATTCTACTTAGACATCAGAGTGGATAGGGATTGACGGGACTGCCTGTACACCGTACCGACTCTGCCACTAAAGCTGACTCCCTTGCCATGGCCCACGCTGTCACTACCTGGAATGATGGAAAGCAAAGTGAGTCGAGAGACTCAACAAGCATAAAGAAAAGAAAGGCTGAAGGCTGAACATAACCAGAAAACTCTCCCCAAAATAAACCCCCAGGTACACACAAGGCATGAGACGCTACAACATAATAGTAAAGCATAATAAAAGTACATACCGGTCCTTGGGGCCCACACAAGACACACGGCACCCAAGTCCCATACCAACATGCCGCCGCCCTGAAAGGCAACAAATATCTCCACAAACCTGCTCGTGCGATCCCGGGCCGGTACTCTCGTTGCCCGTCCCCGTCGGTACTCCCGACAATCGAGCCATAGGCTCCCTCAGAACGGTACTCCTGTCCGAGAACTAATAACTACCAGTAGCCATGCAATGCACATAGAAATGCAATGGCGTAATGAGCATCAACGTGATACAAGGCGCCCATAGATCTAGGCATCAGACCATGCTCCGCCCACATAGTAAACCACACGCGATACATATGCTCGTGCTGAATGCAACCTAACCAAGCTAGCATGCCCGTGTCCAAGCACACTCAGTAAATGAATATCCCAATATGCAACTCGTACCCATGTGTATATCAAGTCATGAACAGCAATATAATAAATCTAAACGTGCAGTAAATCACATACTGTCAGAGCTAGTCAGCAGTGCCCGGCACCGGTCAACGGTCAGTGACAAGAAGTGTCCACCCGACGGTCCACATCAGGGCCGTACAATAGTCTACCCCAACATCACCAACAACCGACCCCTGCCCTACTGCTCGATAGCTCTAACCGAACCATAAATAAATCTAGGAAAAACTGTAAATAAACCCAATAAAATCGTAAATAAACCCGCACGTCTAGGAACCTAGTCCCCAAACTGGTTCAGCATCATTCTCAAAAGGAGTGGGGGCGGTATAAACTCCCGTAGGCACACAACAAATAAAGCTCTAGAAGTCTCGGATTTAATTTAAATTAAAACAAATGAATAATAATTTAACAAATAAGGTTAGGTGCCGAATTAGAGTAAAGGAGAAGATAAAATACAGGAAATCAATGGGTCTTTCACGAGAATTGAAGAACACGAGGAGGGGGTGAGGAGCTTGCCTTTACACGGCCGTTTCTTCTCTTCCTTGTACTCCTACTGCGAAGTAAAACGTATAATAACTATTAATAAAACCCGTGGCTCACACTAATTAAATTTAATCGTGTAATTTAAATAATTTAACCATCTAAAATCTCATGTAGACACACCATAAATAAAATCCCGACGAATCTTATATTTGATTTAAATTTTATCACATCAATAACCTCCTCAATATATATATATATAATTAATTAATTAATATATAATATTAACAACTCACCAATATGCTTAGCTTATAAACATAGGAACATCTATATATATATATATATATTTGCTTAGCAGCATATACACATATCTTCACCAATAGGCTTACACGGCCAGGCATTCCTTAACTTTTCTTTTATCCTAATTTCATTGCATTCACCCAAGGGCTGCCCACCGCCTTACATGAAACGGCGTCGTTTTGGGCTGCCTGTACTACCCAAAAATTAATTTTTTCTTCCCAACGTGCGCGTCCGCTCCTTGGCTCGATCCCGCGCCTCACCTGCCTCCCTCGCGCCCGCGCGCCACTCGGCCAGCTGCTCCTTTCAACATATGAACACACCAAACTAAATTTAAAGGAACCCTCAGCCACTTTCCGAAAATTGCATTCCAACACCCAGAACTTCCATTAATTGCACACACGCCCAAGTTCCATTTCTTTCTTATTCCACTTACGCCCTAACATTTCCAAAATTCCACCCATTTAATTTATTTTATTATTTTTCCTAAATACTCTCTGATAAATAATTATCTTCTCCAAATAACTTAATTACACCTTTTCTTAAATCTCTAAGTACCCCAAATAAATTAATATGTCCTGTTTAACCCACCAATATTCAATAACCACCACAACCTCAATAATTAATAATTAATATTTCCCTTCCCTTAAACCCCAAAAATATTTAACAATCAACTTAGACGCAATTACTAAGCATCAACCATTCACCAGATTATTCAATTCCAATAAATCAAAATCACTTCAAATGCAAAATGCAGCAATTATTAATTGTTCCCAAATAAATTAATAATTATGTATTTAATTCCCAAATTTCGGGATATTACAGCTTGTTTGTCTAAGTAAGAGGTTGTAAATTTCTAACTTTTTGCTAGAGGACTTATCTGGAGAGATAGAATGTTTTAGTGGATTGGTTGAAAAATCCTTAGTAAGGAGCTAAGGTCGTGGATTAGACTTGATTTAAGTCGAACCACTATATATCATTGTGACTCTTATTTGCTTGTGCTATTTCTTTCATTTATTATTCCAAACATCCTCACTTGCACTAAAATCTTATTTTTCATCAAAAAAAAATTCAAATTCAATCAACTTTTTAAATAACCCAATTCATCTCCTCTTGGCTATTGATGCCGTAGATACTCGATTCTAACAGAATATATGTCCTCCAATCACCTAAACAATGATAATGACGTGACTAAGTGAGAAAATATAAGCTTTTGATAGAGATTGACTTAATACCTATATTTTATACCAATCACGTAGTGTCGGCCTACCTATTGAAAGCTTGAATAAGATTGAAGATGAAACCAGAAAACAGAGAAATTAGAAGCAATATTGCTCCTCTAAAAGAATTACAAATACTGTATCTCTATTGGTGCATACATTTATGGCATATAATGGTTACAGGCTTCCGGTTCCTTGAGATGCATATTGAATTTAGGAGCTTTTTTGAGCTTGACAGAGCTTGAGATGGTTTAACACCTATCAACAATTTATAGTTCATCACTTTATTGAGTTCAATTATTTGTCCCTATATTTTATTTTATTTTATTTTCTTCTTCTAATCAGATTCAACCTCTAATAATAAAGAAAATAGTTCTAAAAAACGAAGAAAAACCCTTTCTTTTTTCTTTTTTCTTTTTTTTTGTTTGGAGGAATGAAGCAAGAAAGTTGATCAACATTTAATAAATGATTAGTTGGGTTCTAATATTTCCTGTGTTTTATCTTTTGTAATTGAATCGGAAATCGTATACAAATATATTTGATTTTGATTAAAAGAGGAAACTCTAATAACACATAATTGATATTTTATTTATGTAAGGTAAATAATATAAAATAAAAGTATACCAAATAGAAATTTAGTTTTTTCATGTTTTTGTGAGCCAAATAAATTTAATTTTTCATTTTAAAATTCAATATAAATTATCCATAAAAATCCAACATCCAGAAAAGAGAAATGTAAAAATAAATTAAAATAAAAAAAACTAAATTGAAACAAAATGAGAGGAATAATGACCTTAAAAGTCCTAAAAAATTAAGTTTAGGAGATTTGATTAATTTAATTCTTTATTTGTTAGAACAAAGAGATGTAGGGGTCTTTATCATGAGTGGAAACAAATTTTTAGGTGTATTTGTTGTTCTAAATTGTTTGAAGATGAGATTAAAAAATTGATCTTACTATTCAAATCAATAGTTTTTATAAAGACAAATATGTATTATTTATTTTTATTTATCTAACTAAAGATAGAATAAAATATTAATTTTATTTAATATATATATATATATATATAATTTTTCCAAAATTTCTAGGGGGCCAGGGTCCCCCCCGCCCGCCCCTATCCACGAGTAGTCATGTTCTCTTTCCTCAACACTAAATTTGTAATAATTCATTAATAATAATAATTCAAATTAAAAGCATATTTTTATTCAGATAATTTTAAGTACCCCCAATCCATTATTCTATTACAAACCTTATGCACACTACAAGCATTTTAAGCCAATACCCTTTTTAGCTGCATCGAGAAAGAATTTAGTGAGCTTAGAACATGAAATGACAAAACCATATATATGGTTTAATTTTGAAGACTTTCTTTATTGATATGATATAATTTCTTTTCTCATTATACATATAAAGACAAAATAATTAATGATACGAGATGCATCAAATTTAATTTTACGTTATTTATGGACCCATATGCAATATTGTTATTTGTTTTTTTTTTTCTTTCTCTGGCTGTTCATGAAATGGATATTCCAATATTGCCTTTGGACTACTCCACCGATACATTGCTCACTTTTTCAATTTATGAAGAAAGAAAAAAAATGATAGGACATCAATGTTTAAAATGTGTGTTACTAAATTCAACGTACCTAAATAGTTCATAAATAATATATCAATTAATATGTAAAACGTATGTGGTAGTTCTTTATATATAATTTTACAAGAAAAATAGTTATAGAGTGGTCCAATTAAACGTACAATAATATATATGACAAAATAATCAAATGATGTATGTGGTCCAAATATACCTTAATAGTTTCAAAGACTTTCACACACCTAAGTTATCGAATTTTCAAATGGAGTTTCAAGGATTTCCATCCAAATTTAAACGCATGCATGCACGTGGTCCAATTAAGATAAGTTGATGCCTTTCTCCTCACGTTTGCAGAGAAAGGCTAGGGGTTGAACTGGCTACTAGGTACTTTGATTTACATCTCCTACAGCAATCGCAGGGTCGAGTTGCGGAGGGCGCTCAAAAACTTTAACCCAAAGATTGAATATTATATTTTTAACAAATACCAAATCATTTCTTGATGTTTTAAAATGTGATCAAATTGGACCCTTTTGCAATTAAATCATTGATAATTATATATAAATTTATAATTATTATTTTTAATAATTTTTTTTTTTTACAATATCGAACACTATACACACATGTTGATGATATTGTAATATATATTAATTAAAATATAATTTAACCCTTAAAATAGTGAACATTAATCATCAAAAATAGGTAAGCGAAACCAATATATTTGTCACTTTAAACAAAAAATAATAGGGTTAATTTGATAAAAAAAAAATGAAAAAGAAGCAAACTATTTAGAATTATTAAAAAAAATCTGAACTTATTTGGTGATTTTCCTACAAAATAGAGAAAATAAATTCTGATCGACAATCTTTTTGTGGTCACATAACATTCAATCTTTATAATCTGTGTAAAAGATCAATAGATGATTCAAATCTTACAAATATATCCACTCTTATATATATAGTATTATTGTGATATTATATGTGGATGATCAAATTAATAAAATTTGTGTCCACTACAACTCGTATAGAGCTAAAATCAATGTATATATGCCATCCATCAAATTCTTATTTTACACACTACAAACTTCATATATATATATATATATATATATATATGAAGAGAGAACATACATATGTAAACATGCATAAAAAGGATTATTAATTTGTTTTTATAATAAATTAACACCCTTAAGTCTTAACCATTGGATTAATGCAAGATCAGTTATAAATAGAAGGATTAAAGGGGTGTTCTCTATATATAATTTTGCAAGAAAAATAGTTATAGAGTGGTCCAATTAAACATACAATAATATATATATATATATATATATACGACAAAATATTCAAATGATGTATGTGGTCCAACATACAATAATAGTTTCAAAGATTTTCACATGCCTAAGTTATCAGATTTTCAAATGGAGTTTGAAGGACTTAATTTTATCCAAATTTAAACGGATGCATACAGGTGGTCCAATTAAGATAAGCTGATAATTAAGGATGCCAACAAATTTTTTTTGACAAATTTAACCCAAAGACTAAATATTTATTTTTAAGTTTACAAATTAATTTTTTAAAATGGGTGCTTTTGATTTTTTGAATTCTTGAATGATCGATGAATGGCCTGAGTCCAAAACTACTATTTATTTATTATTATCAGGGGTCACTGCAAAGCTGAAGTTTTTGAGTGACAAGAGCAAAGGGTAAGAAACGAAGAACCAATTGGACTTGTAGTCGCCTGCGTTGGACTTCCCCTTTACTCTGCCTTGGGAAAGAATTAATGACTTTGTAAGGTGAAGGACGAGCTGCCAAATAGTACAGCCCGTCATTGGCACTCTTGAAAAAAAAAAGGAATTTGATGAGTTTCGAAGATAGGGGAGAAAGTTTATTCCTAAGTAATAAAATGGTTAAAGAAGTGAGTTGGGTATATGAATTTGGGATCAGTTGAAAGGGTGCGAGCTTGAGCTCGTTGAGAAGGTTAAGAAGATATGGTGCAAGAGGAAACCTAAAACCAAACTCGAGATGCTAGGGGCTAATGGCTATGAAGCCAGTTGGGGGATAGGCTGCATGGAAGCTCAGAGAGAGGATATACACTTGGCAATTCTTAGGGAGACAGAACTCTCGGGTGCAAGTCCCCACCTCGTGGAACTTAACCTTAGAAGGGAATTGCCTAAAGAGCTCTTATCCTTGGCCTTTTTCAGCGATAAGCTCGCTGACAGCCGGATCAGTCTCGGAACTCATCACTTTTGCGACCTCCCTAGCTCGCGAGCTTGTTCCTCCGATGTTATGCATCTCTATCACGACAGTCTTCAGAGTTTCACATGTTGTCTTCTCCTGTGAAGTGGTTGCAGCTCTTTTGACTCGAGTTTTCTTGAACAGAATCAAACATCTACAGAAAAAGCAAGAACAGTCAGCTGGTCGCAGGTCGTAGACCAGACCTCGAAGAATTGGAAAAAACCCTAAATGTACTGCCTATTTGAAAGGTCATGCGCTTTGCAACGGGGTGTCGCCTAAGACAAAGGGGCTACGACTACAAGCCCGGTACTCCATGAAAGACTAATCCTAAGGTCTTTAAGCCAGAAGGCTTTGAAGATGCCTAATAAACCGATTCAAATCGATGCACCAGAAAAAGGGAAGCGCCACCGACAGAATCAGAAAGACCAAAGAGCCAATGGGAAAAAAATGATAATGAATGGCCCAAATGAAAGAAACCTCAAGAAAGAGATAGAGATCACGAAGAACTCACCAAACAGTGGACTTCTTGTCGATATGAAAGTCCAGAGCAAGCCTCGAGTGGTGGTCGGCCCATGAATGATTCCAATCGAAAGAACTTGGTCGCAGTGGAAGTCTCGAGAGCAGAAAGCTAAAGCAAAGATTTTTAAAATGGCATGAAGAGGGAAAAACGAAGGATTTCTCTGCTATTTATACCTTCAGCTTGAATGATCTCAACCGTCAGATCAAAATGACTTATGGCATGCTCTGCGTTAACCGATTGCATGACTGCTTGTGGGTCTACGGTTATGATCACGGGAAGTAATGGGAAAACATGCACACTAAACGCGTCTCAGACAAGACGTGTGGCATAAACTAGCGTGATTTGAAGCGATTGGGCAAAAGTCTGAAAGGCGAATTGACAGCTAGAATAACTGGCATCCATCAGGTCCCAATTCGAAGATCGCATCACGAGCTGGGGGGTTTGTGTTATAGATATCTCTCAGACTATTCCTTATGGGCTGGACTCGATCCAGCAGGCCGGCCCAATCGTCTAAAACCTAATAGGCCCAGGCTAAGCTCATCAGAACAAGCTCGCACATCGCTGAAACCCAAGCTCAGATCACGAAACCAAGTGAACTCCCAGCATGCTCTCAGCAATGCTCCCAGGGATGCTTCAAGCGAGCTCTTAGCAATACCTACAACTTGCCGGCCTATCCGTTCAGCTCACATAATAACATTGCCGCTGGATAACCAGAGGTAGGGATCCACCTACTTTATCTAATGCAAACTATATCCCTGATAATATAGAGCCCACTCCTGATTTTATGAAATTGATAATGACATCTTGTCTCCATAATATTATCCTATTATTTTAGATTTTATGTAAATTGTAAACACCCCTACTACAAATAGGGGACGAAAATCATTGTAAAGAGAGAGGTCAACCATAATAATATACTGTGATTCTGTCGGAATAATCATAGAATAGTCGTAGAGTAGGCCTCATTTTGGCTGAACCACGTAAAAACTTCTTGGGTACGTTCTGTTTTGTTTTTCCTCCTTGCATTTTGGCATATTTTCTCATTGTGAGTCTACGAATCACGATCGGTTAATTCTGAACGTCGACAATGCACATGAAATATATTAATTGATATAATTAGAATTTAAATAAATATATTTATTTTATAGACTTATATATTTATAAATAAAAATTTAAATATTTATAAATTAACATTTTCAATTCATCTTAACTTAATATATTTATTTAAATTAAAAATTTTAAATTTTAAAAATTATATCTTTTATATTCATCTCATGTTTAAATGTATATTTAATTTTTTAAATATATTTATACATTAATATATTTAATTTCTTATAAAATTTAAATATTTATATATTCATATCAACTTTAAATATTTATAAGTTAATTGACTAAAAATCAAAAAAATAAAATTGGAAATTTAAATTAACGGACTCCATCGTTAAAATAAATTAAAAATATTTTTATAATGATCAAAATATATTTATAAAATAAAACAAAATTAAAACTAGCCACGGATTGAATATTCTGTCGCAAAAATTAATTTTTCATTTTTTTGTTATTTAAACAAATATTAAAATTATTTTTTTTTATTTTTAATTTTAGAGATAGAATTAATTATCCGTCGCTAAAATTAGAGACGAAAAATTCATTCCGTCGCTAGATAAAAATTTAATTTAATTTTTTATTATTATTAAAACTTAGCAATAGAAACACCTGTTCGTTGCTAATTTTAACGATAGATTATTATTTTCGTCACTAAAAAATTAATTTTTTATTTATTTTTAATTACATTAGCAACAGAAGATTGTTCCATCGCTAATCTGTCCCTAATTTTATGAAATTCTTTTTTCGTAATCCGTTGCGATTCCATCGTTATTCCATCACAAAATAACAAAGAAAATTTTATTGCTAATCTCGAATTTCTTGTAATGTTAGTCTATTGTTCTTTGTGACTTTACTTGTCTTTGCAATCAAATTTGTATTTATATTTTTTTATTTAATCAAATCATACATTGCACAAAACGTAAGCAACGACATATAAATTTATAATATCTTCTACGAAAGAAAAGGAAAAGGAGGTTAACTACAACTATTCTCTTAGATCAATTGAATTATATGTAAACAGATTCTGACAATTTTTGTAAGAGCTACTTGAGCTATTGGTTTGATTATTAAGTTTCTCGATTACTTGGCATCTTTATCTTAATATTGAATCATGCGCGTGCAAATTTATATATAGATAACATATAAAATCTCATCAATTAGAAATTTATTGTATATGTTGGACCAAGCACCCCATATAATTATTTTCTCTTATATGTAAAATGATAGGGGAAACTAAATCATATCTATAAATAAAATCATATAATTTTCACATGTCCCAAATGTATAACTAGCTTACAAAAATAACGATAGTCAAACTAAATGATTTTATCGTAATAATCCGATATATCTTGATTAATGCATAAAAAGATAGAATTTCTAACAAATGAGTAGAAGGATGATGAGTAGAATTGCAGAATTTTCACTTAAATAAATAAATAACCTTTGATTAGTAGACAAAAGTCATTGTTATAATTTTAAATGTATTCTGATCATTGAGACTTATTTATCTAAATCTAAAATTTTGAAATATCTAATTTTGGATTCAATTACAAAAGATATATATATATATTTATATATATAAAGAAAAAAACATCAATAATCCATTTCGTGGACAGTCAGATAAGGAATAAAAAAAAAACATAATGCATAAACAGAATGAAGAGCTCACTAGTATTGGTACTCTCTTGCCTTCTCCTTTCCTTGTTCCCAAACTCTCTAAACCTCATAAATTCAATCTGCAACTCAGGAAACTATAACCATTTGATTGTTTTATCCTACATAAATTAATGTACGTTGGAACACTCTATAATTATTTTGCATTTAATTTATATATACTGAACTACCTTACACGTTATACACATTGATCTTTTATTTAACTATTTTACATACAATCATGTATAATAAATTAAAATTGTAAGCAATATATATATTAGAAGGATAATCAAAGACAATATTGGAAGAATAATTAATAATCCATTTCATAGATAGCCAGACAAGGAAAAAAAAAACAAGCATAATGCATAAACAGTACAGACACATCGTGAACCTAATTAGTCACATGAAAATTGATGATAGAGAAATAAATGTTGCTTTCACTTGGTCCCGACATCTCCTCACTATAGTCTCCTCCACAATAAATTGATCTGATCATAATTTAATTTTTTTCTCATCTTCCGTCTCTATAAATTCAAGCTACTCAGCTTTGCTTTTCTGCCCACAAAAAAAAAATAAAGAAAGTCTTGAAAAACATCAACAAAATGAAGAGTTCATTGCTGCTTCTACTCTCCTTCCTTCTCCTTTCCTCGCTCCCAAATCTTCTTATGGCTGATAATCTTGAGCCCTTGTACGACTCCTCCGGCGATAAAGTCGTCACAGGCACCCAATAATATCTCGTGCCTGCGTTCAGTGGACATGGTGGTGGTTTATATGCCAAACCATCAACTTGTCCAGGAGAAATCTTCCAAGAAAATTCAGACTCATCGTTGGGTCAGGCAGTACTATTCTATCCTGCCAACTACACCTATGTGAGTGGTACTGTTGTCCACGAGTCCTCTGCTTTGGACATCCATTTCAGTGGTCAAGCTTGTAGGAAATCCCCAAATGCGTGGACTGTCAGTTATTTTGATGACGCAGTGGGTGCATGGATCGTTACAGCATATGGGTTCGTAGGAAACCCAGGACCATATGGTTTCAAGTTTGAGAAAGTCTGC
Source organism: Diospyros lotus (assembly GCF_014633365.1). Classification (NCBI taxonomy): domain Eukaryota; kingdom Viridiplantae; phylum Streptophyta; class Magnoliopsida; order Ericales; family Ebenaceae; genus Diospyros; species Diospyros lotus. The sequence continues at coordinate 378,648 of NC_068340.1, forward strand.
AACGATAATGTGTACCAGATTCTTTTCGATCCTCCGACTGCACTAGGATTACCTAAGAGCTATGTTGGGGTCACTTCTGAGGCCGAGAGACGCACGGCTCTCATTAGTGTCCCACCCTTGCGGTTGAAGATTGTCAAAGCTTCATATGCTCGCCAAGTTAAAGAAGCAAGACTCAACAAGGGAAGGATTGCTAGTGTGGTTTAATGCCCACTATTTATCTAAATATTTTATCCAAGTCTTTCTTGTTGTTGGAAATAAATTATAAGGATATCACTTTTGAGATCCTTGTAATGCATAAATTATAAACCCATAATTAAATAATGGACTTGGTACCGTTGCTTTCAATTTGATCAAACTGAATTATTATTTTATTTTCAATTGAACTGATTAATTTTATTATTTAATTAATAATTATTCTAAATATCAGGGTTGTGAGATGAGGAAATAACTCTTAAAAGTCTACAATGATCTCATCGACATATATAGGTTCAATAAACTTCTCTTTTTCAGTTACAAATTTGTATTTTTGAAGTTAACAGATATTCTTTAGTTATATATATATATATTTGTAAGCTATATATTAAGGGTGTACATAATAAGTAATTTTTTTTATATAATAGAATAATTTAAATTTACAATATCAAGATAATAGCATACTCAGTCGAATTTTATTGTACGCATCTTTCACGTTAAAGCATTTCATAGCCATCCGTGAATGACTAGCTCATTTGCCTATATTTAAATAAGCCAAGTAATTGACATGACTTGAACGTGGAAAAATGAAAAAAAATAAAAATAAAAAAAATCGTACGGATAAGATTCCTTCATCCTCACATGCCAAGTGAACAATAACTGAAAAGAGAACAAATTTGATAAAAATATTTTTTTACATGCTTATATTTAACATGGAGTGACCCATAACGGTCATGGGTTGGATTGCATTTTTTAAAATTCGAATTTGTAAAAATTATTGATTTTGTGTTTAAACCCACAAGTTTATACCAAACTTGAACCCACCATCTGAACTTGTGAAAATCCCGTAAACTACTATTGGGTGCGTTTGATAGAGGTGTAAAATAAGGGTGAAATTTTAATTCTCACCCCAACTCTTAAGAATTCTAATTCCTTAATTTTAAGAAAAATCTTCATTTTTTGAACTAAGATGAAATTCAAATTTCATGGAATTGAAAAGTTATTTGATAGAATTTTCTAGAATTTAGATAAAAAATGAATTTTATCTTCATTTTCTACTCCCATCAAACGCACTCTTATTAATTTTGGTTCGGAATCAGACTACGATGAGCTCTACTTCTAGGATTTTAGCTCTATAAATTCAAATTACTAGACATCTCTAATCATCTTAAAATATAAAGAATAGCATAAACACAATCGTTAGCACTCTCCTTTTCTCAGCTTTCCTCACAAAAACGGCACAAAATTAACAGACAGGCCAAATTATTTTAATTTAAAATCTCAACGAATATTCTAGGAATTTAATAATTAGAAATATCATCAAAAGCATCAGTAATGATGACATGTGATTGGTGCCATGGCACAAGGCATGACCGTGAATTATAACGACAATTAAAAAATATGCACCAATCAACCATTAATGAAGTCACCCTAATCTTCATTTAATTGCTGTAGTTCCACTATTATTATTATTATTATTATTATTATTATTATTATTATTATTTTGAAATACACTATTATAATTTATATTGATATATACAGAGATAATAAAGAAATTAACAATAGACACACAACTTACACGTGCATTAATTCAATTTTACTGACTAGCTATAGGGACGAAATGAGAAATAATTAAAGGAATTATTTTATTAAAATAAAACATTTAATTGAGTCTCTCTTATTTTCATTTTGACCCATTAACTCAATAAATAATGTTTGATTTAAAAAGATAAAATTGAAAGAATCCAATACAACCTCTAAAAATGCAAGCTACATCATTTTTTTTTTATTTTTTTTTTTAAAAAGAAAGAAAGCTACATATGTATATATATATATCCACAAGCCACATTCTTAACCCACCCTCTATCATGATTCTTGTAGTATAACACACCGGCCAGCTCCTAATGACACCTCATTCAAACATCCTTTTTCACTTTAGATTATCTTTTTTGTGAGCCAAATTTTCAACAAAAACAAAAGGTTAAATTAATAATCCATTTCATGGACAGTCAGACAAGGAAAAAAATATTCAAATTTATGAATTGTAATCTAGCTTAGAAAAATAATGACAACTAAACTAAATAATTTTATCGTAATGACCCGATGTATGTTGATTAATACATAAAAAGATAGAATTTCTAACAAATGAGTAAAAGGATGATAGAATTTTTACTTAAATAAATAAATAATCATTGATTAGTAGACAAAAGTCATTGTTATGATTTTAAATGTATTATCATGATTGAGACTTGTTTATCTAAATTTAGAATTTTGAAATATCTAATTTTGGATTCAATTACAAAAGATATATATATATATAAAGAAAAATCCAGCTAAACATTTATTAAATTGTTGACAAGTGTTAAACCATCTAAAGCTCATTCTAGCTCAAACTAAACTTTGCAAATTCATTCTGCAGCTCAAGAAACTTTGCCCATTTGATTATTTTATCTTATATAAATTAATGTAGGTTGGATCAGAGCTGAGATTTGTTGTCCTCAAAGTCTGTCTCATTTTCTGTCCATCCAATCAAATACAGTCACATCATCCATTTTCAAATATTATTTTTTTAAAAAAAATTATAAAATCAAATAACATATATATAATCAATATATATGTCATTTATAATTTTTTTGTTTGATATTTAAAAATGGATGATGTGGCTGCATTTGATTAGATGGGCAAAGAATGAGACATCTTTTGAGGACAGCAGATCTCAGCTCCATTGGATCGTCTTATAATTATTTTTTATTTAATTTATATATACAGAACTACCATAACATTTTTTACACATTAATGTACTATTTAACTATTTTACATACAATTTACCAATACACGTTCTACACATTAATGTAATAAATTCAAATTTTGAACAGTATCGGTAGGATAATCATAGGCAACTTTGGAAGAATAATTAATAATCCATTTCGTGGATATATAGTCAGACAAGGAAAAAAAACAAGCATATATAATGCATAAACAGTACATATACATCATGAACTTAAGTCACGTGAAAATTGATGATAGAGAAATAAATGCCGCTTTCACTTCGTCCCTGACATCTCCTCAAATATAGTCTCCTCCACAATAAATCAATGATTGAAGTTTTTTTTGTTTTTTTTTTTTTAACTCACAGTATGTCACATATTATATTATCGCAAACTCTTATCAACATAAGAATAATAACAAAGTTGCTTTGGGCGTACATCAAGTGGAAAAGGAAGAATTGTTGGGGTGTTGTTCTATGAGTCCCTAAGTTTCATGTTCAAGTTCTATCTAGGAGATAGTTCAGTAAACAAAAAACGACTCTAAAAATGAAAAATATTTGTTGTCCTTACATTTGCGATTGTGCTAAGGGTCAAAACCTACTTGCTGGGTTCTCTGATTTACCTCTTCTACTGAAATCGTGAGACTGAACAGTGGGGGCGCTCGTGATGGTGCGATAACCAAAAGAATAATAACAAAATTATGAGCAGTATATCCGTAAAGAAAAATCAAAAGGTGATCATGCATGTAATTTTTTATTAGATTAATCATTAGATGGTCTTATTTATATGAGAAATATTATTTAAATCATTAAATAATTATCTCCCAATATTTATCTATTAGAAAAAAGTAATAATTATTTTTCAAATTGAATCAAACTAATTTGATAGGATTAGTTTGAATGAAGATAGACATTTAATCAATCTATAAATAGAGAGTTCCTCTATTATAAAAATAACACGATTATACAGACAATAAAAACGGATTGGGTCCCCAATCAAGTCCAAATTTGAGGGCACACACCATTATTGTATATTTGACTGATTGATTGGAAGCATCCTAATCAACTTTAATACAGGTTTTTCATACAAATAGTGGTTGGAGGTAAGTGTGTTTTATTTAATTTTTCTAAGAGTTGGTATCATTGCCTATTGTATCTCTACCTTATTTATTGAAAATATCATTGTATAATGATTTTTGATTGGGGAAATATATTGTTATTTTCTGCAAAATTTTGGTATGTTTATTGCTTGTGTTTGAGACAAGCTGGAATGTCGCTGGCAACCACGTATGTCGCGGCCATTCATGTCGCTGGTTACCATGGGTTGCTGCCGATTTTGGGTCATTAAGCATGGCCGCTATGAGTCTCTTGTTTTCATCCTCCGCCATTGTCACCGATTTCAATCCCTCAGACCGCGGCTTTTCGATTGCTTGGCCATATCTGAATGGCCATGGCTTTAAGTTTTGCCATGGCCGATGGCCAAAGCTGACAAAAATAATGACATAAAAATCAAAAGCTGAGAATAATAACAAAGTTAGGAGCAGTATATCCGCAAAGAAAAATCAAAAGCTGATCATGCATGTGGTCCTGATGTGGACAGACAGATTTTTAATCCAAGAAACAGGACCTGGATAGGATAGGTAGACAAGAAATCAAACGGAAAACAAAAATCATAAGAAAGTATATAATTTCAAGTCCACGAATGTCAACAAGACAACAATATTGATAACCTTAAAATCAATTCAACTTCTACCGGTCCCCAACATATAGCTAGCTGACAAAAATAATGGCCTCCAAGAAAACAAAGCAAAATTGATATTATATATATATATATATATATTTTGCATGCATGAATATACATACGTACCATGACACTTCTTCAAGCTTTATAAATTCAAGCCACTCGGCTTTAATTTCTACCCGAACAATTAAACTTCAATGGAAAGTGGCATCTTCCTATCCTATTTGATCATTTTGTCGTATATAAATTAATGTACTTTGGACCATTTTATAACTTTTTTTATTTAATTTATATTATATAGAATTGCCATACACATTTTACCCATTGATCCATCCCATGGGCAGCCAGACAAGTGAAAAAAATATAAAAATAAAAACATAATTAGATTTCAACTCATCTTCCATCTCTATAAATTCAAGCCACTCAGCGTTAATTTTCTACCAATCCACAAAAAAAAAAAAAAAAAAAAAAAAAAAAAACAATGGAAAGCATCAACAAAATGAAAAGCTCACTAGTACTCATACTCTTTTTCCTTTCCTTCCTCGCAAACCCTTTGATGGCCGATAATCCTGAGCCTTTGTATGACTCCTCTGGAAACAAAGTCGTCACTGGAACCTAATATTATCTCATACCAACCTTCACTGGACACGATGGTGGTCTATATGCTGAACGGATTCATCACTGTTAGATTTGAATAGTAATAGCACCGATAAGAGGGATAAATTGAGTTATTTTAAAAATTTGATTGAACCTGAAAATCCTTTTGATGAGAAATGAATTTTAGTTCAAGTGAGGATTAATGAAATGCTTGGAACTATAAATAATACAAAGAGAACAAGCAAATAAGAAACAACGATATATAATGGTTTGGCTTAAACCAAGTCTAATCCACTACCTTAACTTCTCACTAAGAATTTTTCAATCAATTCACTAAAAACTTCTTGTCTCTCCAGATAGGCCCTCTAACAACAAATTAAGAAATTACAACATCTTGCTTATACAAGCAAGCCCTCTATAAACAAGCTAGGTATTCAAGATCCTCCTACAAGCAATGTAGGTCCTCTAGCAAAACAAGCTAGGTAGAATACAAAGAGATACAAGATATGAGAGGTTTTGAGAAACAATATTCTCAGTTGCAAATTCTCTCAAAAATAAATACAAGGCTTGATAATGAATTTAACAAAGTGAATACAAAGTCTTGGAAAGAGAACGAATTTACCAATGAAGCACAATAATGGTCTTAACACTTAGGAGTTTGTAATGTAATCTCTTTATTGGTTTGAATCACCCATTTGACTTGTATGTATGGTCCCTTGAGGGCCCATTCACGAATTTTGCCGTTGGTAGTGGAAGAGCCACTTTGAGTGATTGGAAAAACTAGCTGTTGGGGGTTTCTACTACACAAACGGTCGACAAATGCAAGGCATCGGTCGACAGATTAGCAAATATTGAAAAACTGGTCGACAGATGAAGAAGAACGGTTGACAAATGCATAGGCATCGATTGATAGATGGCTTGAAGTACCACGAAATGACATTCTGTCGGTCGACAGATGCAAGAGCATCGGTCAACAAATGGGCTAAAACTAAGAGGTCGGTCGACAGATAATGAGGCATCCATTGACAAATGAAGCCATCCTTCAGGATATGCATACAGTACAACTTATTTATATTTATTTAATTTAAGTAAATGTCCTCATTTTGTTTTATTTATAATTTATCTTCCATTTACTTTAATACATAAATGTAAATAAAAAGTACTCCTCATTTGGATTTAATAAAAATATCTAAAAAATCAAAATCCATAAGAATAAGAAAGTAAAATTTGGGTTTTAGTACAAACTTAGAATTTTGCGATTTTACCACCTCCAAAATATACACTTTCTATTTCTTGAAAAATTCGTTAAAAATCGTTTTAGCACTAATGGATAGAAGATATCAAAATATTGGGAAATAGTTTTCCAAAATGAAATCATTTTCTTATACGTCTCTTTATAAGGTGTTAATCTTTCAGACTTAGAAAAATATTGAAATCTTATCAAAAGGAGTTTCAAAACATGATGCATGAACTAAAGGATTTTTCAGATATTTAAATTTCAAGCCAAAACCTTTCATGCATGCTTCAAAATATGAAAAACTTATTTTGAAATATGAGATTAACATAAATGATTTTTCATACTTAAATTTGGTTTTTTATCAAACACATTTATGTTCTAGTTGATCTTTTACCGAAAAATAATTTTAGCTCTATCTTGACTAACGATTTCAAAGTTATTTTGAAAATCATTTTAAGAGATTCTTTTAAAACTAAATACTTGACTTTGCAAATCTCCAACTAATATAGAAAATCATAAATCTTTTTGGTTTTCATTTTAACAACTTACTTAAAATTAATTTTTGTTGAAAACCATAAATTGACTCATGACTTGGGGATAGAACAAAGTATTATTTTTTATCATCAAAACTAAACATAAGGATAGAACATCAATCACTGGGTCAGCAAATGTTATTCCATCCTACCGACTACAACTATGAAGTAGGCACTGTGTTGATAGCAGAAGCACCAAGGTTAGTGCAAAAAATCAAAACTAAAAAAAGTAAATCGATAATAGCAACAAGAAGAACACGAAGTAAACTCCCTGTTTCGGCCAACGAATGATGTAACATCCAAAAATTTGAAAATAAAAAAATAAAAAAATAATTTTATTTTGAAGGGATGACCAATTAATTATTTAATTGGAGAATGTTTGTGGTATTTTAGGGGGTGTAAAGGGATAGTTGGGAATTGGGATAGTTAACTAGAATAAAATTAAAAGTTATGTTAATTTATAACAAGAGTAGTGGCAGCCCAGCGGTTGAGTGCTCAAGTGTATGGAGGAGGTCAAGGGATCAAGGCTTGATGGGTGCAACGCAGTAAATTCCTTTTTCTCAAGTAAGGCAGCCACCAAAATGTTAGCTTAAGAATAATAGCTGCAAATAATATAATGAAGGGTAATGCAAGTTAGCTGGTTACGCACATGTGGGCACGGGAGAGTTGGGATCAAAGCCAAGAGTCAGCATGCATAAGGATATTTTTCAGCAAAATGGCGCCGTTTTGGGAAGGCCAACTGTTGGCCTAGAGTTTAAGTTTATTTTGTTTTAATTAATTAATTAGTTAATTAGTTAGTTAAATTAAATTAGTAGTTAAAGTTTATTTTAATTAACTAGTTAAGATAATTAGTTGAATTGGTAAATTAGTTAAACTAATAAATTTAGCCAATGGTTAATTAATTAATTACTTAGCCTCATGAATACGTATAATTGTGGTAAGGGCGTTGCGGGTACGCTACCAGTTAGTGCAACGAAATAGAGTTGGTCACCAAGCAAAAAAAAAATTAAGGTAAGGATTTAATATGTTTTGCTTGTAAATTTCTTTTGTCATGGCTTACATATGATGTTGAGGAAATGGCTAGGCATGGGGCAGTGGGTTTCGGACCATGAGAGTCCTAGGACGGGGTCATAGATGAAACCACTAGGGGCCACTTAAAGCCTGAGATAGGTGCGGTCGACAGGCTTGCATGCACGCTGCACTTCATTATTATCTATGATGTCATGCTTATTAATTTACTATATAGCATATTTCCTTTACTGAGTCCCCGGACTCACCCCCTTCACTCCCACTAATCCAACAGATGGCTTGGGGTCTAAGAAAGGGAAAGCGGTGGTGGTGGAAGAGTCGCTAGTTAACAGTAATTGTGGGCAATGAGAATATGAGTCATGTATGTGTCTTTAATGTAAATTATGTGTGCTCCGTACTTGGCCACGGAAGATGGTTGTGATTTAAATAAAACTTGTTATGGACCAAGTTAAGGTTCCCACTATGAGTAATTCAGTGAATGTAATCTAGTTATGCTTGACTGTTAAAGTATTTTATTGAGCATGTTGATTTAAAGGCCTAGTCGGGTAAATTTTCGCTTCCTATGTTCCCGAACCCGAATACTCGACAGTCAGAGGCGACGAAGCCTGGACCCTACCCAAGGCACCCATATTATTGACGGGGCATAGTCGTCCTTCGTGATAGGCCAGGGTTGTAACCATGGGTTACGGTGACACCTGGTAGTGGGGCCAGGGCGTCACAAATGATAGTCACAAAGATAGTGGATCAAGGCTCAAATCTGGGCTATAGAACCACCACTTAGGCAACACCGAGAATAGAGGCACCAAGCCCTAACGAAAAACCCAGCCCCGAACCACCCAAATCGCCACTCTCTCTCGGCCAAAATCGAAACCCCCTTGCCAACAGAATGGTCTACACGAAGTAGAGTCCACAAAGGAACAAGAATCATGAAGATGGGGCGAGAAGCAAGAATGAATCAATCGTAAAAGCTTACCTCCCAAGATTCAGCCATACCGAATATATAGAGAAGAAAATTAATGAGGCGTGGTCTAGAAAATGGAAAGGAGATCGCTGCATACATCATTAAGGAAACAAATAAGCAAGGAGATATCGCATGAAACGGCAAGGAAAGCCGATGAATGAGGAGGAGACATCACGGCCGATAAGAGGATAGAGGTTGAGAGAAACTTGAGTCTCCAAAAGAAAAAACAAGGTATTTATATGAGGCAACTAAGGCATCCAACAAATGGGCCTCTCAAAGAAGATGGGCCATCTCAACAAAATGGGCTTACACAACAAACGGGCTTGCACAAAGCAATAGGCTAGGCTTCTCCATCTCTTGAGCAAATGGGCTAAGGCCCAATTCTCCTCCAAAGAGATGGTAAATGGGCTTATGGCCCGACTTCTAATTGGGTTGCCAATAAGTGATGATATGGGTTAATGCTTTAATCACCGGCTGAAGCTTATGAAGATTATACTTGCCCGAAACATCGTTACTACCTTGGGCCTCATTAGGAAACACAAACCCAACAATCTCCACTTTGATTCCTAATGAGGCCAACACACACAAGCAATAAGACACTAGCACATGTAACAAATGCAAAATCTTGCAACAAATGCATTCATCCACACAGGAAATAGATTCATATAAACATGCAACAAATGCATAAACTTGAGCTAGCTCTCTCTCCATCTCACTTAGGTTAGGATTTCACTAATCTTCTCACTTAGGGTAAGATCTCTCTCATCGCCCCACTTAGGCTAAGATTTCTCTCATCTTCCTATTTAGGCCATGATCTACCTCAGCCTACCACTTAGGTTAGGATTGACTCTCCACCTTGCTCGAGATGGTGGAAATAAGGATACTTGACCCTTCTCTAAAACGGAATGACAGACACACAATCCTTATCCATTGACTCATCCTCTCACTTAAGCCGAGGGTCTCTCTAATCCTCTTACTTAGGCTAAGGATCTTTCTAATCCTTCTTTAATATACCTCACTTGGATCATAAGAGATAATCACATTTGACTCTTCATGATCTCTCTCATTTTTTTTTTATTTTTATTTTTTGCCTTTCTCACCATAACAATCCTTAATGAAGTGTCCGGCTTTCCCACAACTGCAACACTTCTTACCATTCCCTTGAGTTTTGGATTTTGACATACCTTTTCCTTTCTTGCTACCTTTCTCTTGATTCTTAAATTGAGGTCTACCCCTCTTCGTGTGGATCTCACGATATTTTCTCTCACTCATTAATTCCATTTCCTTACTCTTAAGAGAATCTATGACAATTTTATGTGTTAACGTGTTCCTACCATACTTAATGGCATTTTTAACTTCTTTATAAGTATCAGGAATGGCATTTAACAAAATAATTGCCTTGTATTTCTCCGACACTATTTCACCACAATTTATAATATCTTGAACCACCTTGTTAAAGACATCTAGGTTATAATCTAGGTCTCTAGAGAGGTCAATCTTAAAACTAAAGAAACTTTCAAGCAAATAAAGCTTATTAAGGGTGAATTTCTTAATATATAATTTCTCTAATTTTCCCCAAAACTCTTTAATGGTCTCAAGTTTTCCTACTTTTCTTAAAACTAAGTCAGAAATATGCAAAATTATGGAAGAATAAGCAATTTCATCAGCTTTTAGTTTTTGTTCAGCTGTGAATTTTTCAGCATATTTTTCATCTATAGCCTTAGAAACCTTTAACTGTACTAAGATACCTTTCATTTTTTGTTGCCATATTGAGAAATCCCCCTTCCTATTGAAAACACCCATCTCAAAGTGATTTGTGGTCATATTCACGAAGTATATGTACTACACAGGAAATATGCAGCCTAGTTAACTTAATGCAAACACATAGTTTAAATTTAACTAAGGTAACAGATTCACAAAGGGATAACAAATCAAAATAAGAACAGGGTTAAACAAATACAGATAAACTGATTTTATTAACAAAAATAGTATTCTGAAAGTGATTGTACACAGCAAGCTATATAGGCACAGAATAACAAATATCACACAACAGATTATCTGAATAAATTACACACAACAAATTATATATGCACAAAAAGGAATTTCACAGAACAATATGGAACAAAAACTGTAGAAAAAAATATCAAACATAGCTAATACTGATTTACCAGGCTAGATCTCAATATGAGATCTAGTATGAACATGGGTCAGAGCAGGAACAAATCTGGAGAAAAATAACTGACCTACCGGCCTACATGCGCCGCCGCCTGTAACTACATGCACCGCTGTTGGCCGACGAGTGGGCTTGCACGAGCCGGTCAAGACGAACCTCCTCCGAAGGTCAATCTCAGCTATGGGGTTGGATCACCCCAAGTCGAACTCGGCACAAAGCAATCGAAGGAACATAGAACCAGATTTTAAACGAAACCCTTACCGCGAAATCAATCGAGAAAACCAAGGGGTTTTTCAAATCTTAGCTTCAATAGAGACTATTCAAGAGGCAACTCACGCTCTAATACCAATTGTTGATAGCTGAAGCACCTACAAAACAAGGTTAGTGCACAAAACCAAAACCAAAAAAAGTAAACCAATAATAGTAATAAGAAGAACATGAAGTAAACTTCTTGTTTCGGCCAACCAATGGCAGTCACGAAGACAATGGATCAAGGCTCAGATCTGGGCTATAGAACCACCACTTAGGCAGCACCGAGAACAGAGCCACCAAGCCCCAACGAAAAACCTAGCCCCAAACCAAATTGCTGCTCTCTCTTGGCCAAAACCAAAACTCCCTTGCTAAAAGAATGCTCTACACGAAGTAGATTCCACAAAGGAACAAGAATCACGAAGATAGGGCGAGAAGCAAGAATGAATCAATCATAAAAGCTTACCTCCTAAGATTGGGCCATATTGAATATATAAAGAAGAAAATTGATGAGGCGTAGTCCAGAAAATGGCAAGGAGATCACCGCATACATCATCAAAGAAATAAATCAGCAAGGAGATGTCGCACGAAACGGCAAGGAAATCCGGTGAATGAGGAAGAGACATCGCTGCCGATAAGAGAAAAGATGGAGAAAGAAACTTGAGTTTCCAAAAGAGAGAACAAGGTATTTATATGAGGGAGCTAGGGTATCCAACAAATGGGCCTCTCCAAGCAGATGGGCCATCTCAACAAAATGGGCTTGGACAAAGCAATAGGTTGGGCTTCTCCATCTCTTGAGCAAATGGGCTAAGGCCCATTTCTCCTCCAAAGATATGGTAAATAGGGTTATGGCCTGACTTCTATTTGGGCTGTCAATAAGTGATGATATGGGTTAATGCTTTAATCGTGAGCCGAAATCTATGAAGATTATACTCGCCCAAAACATTATCACCGCTTTGAGCCTCATTAGGAAACACAAACCCAATTCTGAGTTGTCTACAAGTCCACTAATTTGAACATCCATTTTGGTGGTCAATGTTGTAGAAAATCCTCAAATGCTTGGACTATCAGTCATTATGATAACACAGTGGAATCATAGATCATCACAGCATATGGATTTGTAGGAAACGCACCAACAAGTTTGTTCAAATTTGAGAAAGTTTGCAACGAAAATGTATACGTGATTCTTTTTGATCCTCTGGCTGGATGGGAATTACCTAAGAGCTATGTTGGTGTCACTTCTGGGTCCGAGAGGTGTACGACTCTAATTAGTGTCCCACCCTTGAGGTTGAAGATTGTCAAAGCTTCAGATGCTCACCAAGTTAAAGAAGCAAGACTTAACAAGGATATTGCTGTTGTGACTTAGTGCCAACTATTTATCTAGATAGTATGTCCGAGTCCTTTTTGTTAGAAATAAATTATAAGGATATCAGTTTGAGATCCTTATAGAGCATAAATAAAGCTCGTAATAAAATAACGGACTTGCTATCTATTTTTCCAATTTCAATCAAATTGTTACAAATGCATACTGATATATAGATAATAACATATTGACCAATGGTTTATCTAATGCACTCCATAAAGGTTCTCCACTCACTACATTCGCAGGCTAGCTTCTAAGGACACTTTATTCACATGGGTTTCACTTTGGTTCTCTTTGCTAGCCAAATTTTCAACAAAAACAAAATATGATTTATCAAGAACATTAATTCTCCATGGATGGATTGAATTTGCCAGTTTGAAGTTTGGACCACCCAATGTGTTAAAATGACTTTAAGAAAACAAGAAATCTACTCCAGCAATTTGATGATTGAATTCACCCTCTTGCTCATAGTATGCCATTCACGTGTTATTTTAACATCCTGTGTTATCAAGTTATGAGCAATATATCCGTGTTGAAAAATCAAAAGCTGATCAAGTGGACAGATTTATAATAAGAAACAGCACCTAGATAGACAGAGAAGAAAATCAAAGGAAAACAAAAAAACATAAGAGAGGATATGCTTCCAAATCCACAAATGTAACCAATATTGATAATTTTAAAATAAATCCTAACATCCACTGGCCCCCGACATATAGCTAGCGTAAAAAATTTAGGACCTCAAACCCCACAAAATTGGTTCAAGTTTGAGGCATCAATCTAAATATACATATATCATGCTTAATACTTGCCTGTTAGAAATTCTGAATGTTTATGCATCAATATAAACATACATCTGGACCTATGAAAGTTGGGATTATTTCAAGATTATCAAGTTTTCATGTTTATGCACTTGAAGATTTTCTTTACATATATAATTTAGTTTCCTCGGGCATTTTATATATAAGAGAAGATACTTACATGGGCTCCGTGGTCCAACATATACAATATTGTGGAAGACTTTCTAATTAATATGAGTTTATATGTGATCTATATGGCTTAAATTTATGTGCACATAAGTTGGAACTGGAAAAGCATCAGTGTACGTAACCATGTTATATGGCATGTAAGCAGCAAGAGGAATACAGTATTTGTAATTCTGTTTAATTAAAGACCAGCTACGTCCTTAGTCACCTCATTAATTATAATTATATATATATATACTTTCGATTATACACCTTGATGTATAATTACCATAATTAAACTTCTTCTCCAGAAAAAGGATAAAATTGTCAAACAACTCTTGGTACTCTACTCAATAATTGTTAAAGTTTCAGTATATGCCCACTCATAAAAAAATATTCAGTTTTTCAATTAAAATTGTCAAAAAAATTAGTTGGCATCCTTATATTCATTGGACCATCTGCGTTTAAATTTGTACAAAAATATTCGAAAAGATTGCATATTGGACCACGTGACCATTTGATTATTGTCATATATTAATTAACGTACTTTGCACCAACCTATAATTATTTTTTATTTAATTTATATATATAGGACAACCATCCACGATTTACACATTGATCCATTTCATGGACAGCCAGGGGGAGGGAACAATTGCTACATTCACTGGTCCCAGCATATACCTAAAATATATGTCCTCCAATCACCTAAACAATGATAATGACGTGACTAAGAGAGAAAATATAAGCTTTTGATAGAGATTGACTTAATACCTATATTTTATACCAATCACGTAGTGTCGGCCTACCTATTGAAAGCTTGAATAAGATTGAAGATGAAATCAGAAAACAGAGAAATTAGAAGCAATATTGCTCCTCTAAAAGAATTACAAATATTGTATCTCTATTGGTGCATACATATATGGCATATAATGTGACGTGGCACCAACTGAAATTACTAGAATATTTCTACGCGCTGATAGTCTCACCTGCCACGCGGATCACCTGAGAGACCGACACGTGGCAAGTCAACACTCCAAAGCGGAGCCCGGGAAATCCGGGCCGAACCGCAAGACCCGTTCCAACTTGACCGGGATTCTCGAGGGTCGTGCCCGCTCATCTCGGGTACCCCAAAACGGGTTCGCCTATAAAAGACAAGGACTCTCGTCAGGTATATTCAAGCTCTACAGCTCTCTCATTTACTATTACCTGCATTCACTCTACTGATTTGAGCGTCGGAGTCCACCCCGGGGGATCCAAGCCCTGGCCCTCCATTGTCTTGCAGGTCCTACACCCGAGGTCCAACATCCCCGATTCCGAGGTTTCATTCCCGAGGTCCAGTCGCAGAAGTGGCACGTGGTGGTCGGTCCCAAAAATCATCATCATAATGGTTACAGGTTATGCGTTTCGGTCCCTTGAGATGCATATTGAATTTAGGAGCTTCTTTGAGCTTGACAGAGCTTGAGATGGTTTAACACCTATCAACAATTTAGAGTTCATCACTTTATTAAGTTCAATTATTTGTTTCTGTATTTTATTTTATTTTATTTTCTTCTTCTAATTAGGTTTACCCTCTAGTAATGAAGAAAATAGTTCTAAGAAACGAAGAAAAATCCTTTTTTTGTTTTGTTTGGAGGAATGAAGCAAGAAAGTTGATCAACATTTAATAAACGATTAGTTGGGTTCTAATATTTCCTGTGTTTTATCTTTTGTAATTGAATCAAAAATCGTATACAAATATATTTGATTTTGATTAAAAGAGGAAACTCTAATTAACACATAATTGATATTTCATTTATGTAAGGTAAATAATATAAAATAAAAGTATACCAAATAGAAATTTAGCTTTTTCATGTTTTTGTGAGCCAAATCAATTTAATTTTTCATTTAAAAATTCAATATAAATTATTCATAAAAAACCAACATCCAGAAAAGAGAAATGTAAAAATAAATTAAAATAAAAAAAACTAAATTGAAACAAAATGAGAGGAATAATGACCTTAAAAGTGCTAAAAAATTAACTTTAGGAGATTTGATTAATTTAATTGTTTATTTGTTAGTACAAAGAGATGTAGGGGTCTTTATCATGAGTGGAAACAAATTTTTAGGTGTATTTGTTGTTCTAAATTGTTTGAAGATGAGATTAAAAAATTGATCTTACTATTCAAATAAATAGTTTTATAAAGAAAAATATGTATTATTTATTTTTATTTATCTAACTAAAGATAGAATAAAATATTAATTTTATTTAATATATATATATATAATTTTTCCAAAATTTCTAGGGGGCCAGGGACCCTCCCCCCGCCCCGGCCCACCCCTGTCCACGAGTAGTCAAGTCCTCCTTCCTCAATACTAAATTTGTAATAATTCATTAATAATAATAATAATAATTGAAAGCAAATTTTTATTCAGATAATTTTAAGTACCCAATCCATTATTCTATTACAAACCTTATGCACACTACAAGCATTTAAAGCCAATACCCTTTTTAGTTGCATCGAGAAAGAATTTAGTGAGGTTAGAACATGAAATGACAAAACCATATATATGGTTTAATTTTGAAGACTTTCTTTATTGATATGATATAATTTCTTTTGTCATTATACATATAAAGACAAAATAATTAATGATACGAGATGCATCAAATTTAATTTTACGTTATTTATTGTCCCATATGCAATATTGTTATTTGTTTTTTTTTTCTTTCGTTGGCTGTTCGTGAAATAGATATTCCAATATTGCCTTTGGACTACACCGATACATTGCTCACTTTTTCAATTTATGAAGAAAGAAAAAATATGACAATATTTAAAATGTGTGTTACTAAATTCAATGTACCTAAATAGTTCAAAAATAATATATCAATTAATATGTAAAACGTATGTGGTAGTTCTTTATATATAATTTTGCAAGAAAAATAGTTATAGAGTGGTCCAATTAAATGTACAATAATATGTATATAAGACAAAATAATTTTGTAAGAAAAATAATTATAGAGTGATCCAATTAAACGTACAATAATATATATATGACAAAATAATCAAATAATGTATGTGGTCCAATATACAATAATAGTTTCAAAGACTTTCTCATACTAAGTTATCAGATTTTCAAATGGAGTTTCAATCCAAATTTAAACGCATGCATGCAGGTGGTCCAATTAAGATAAGCTAATGCCTTTCTCCTCACGTTTGCGGAGAAAGGTTAGGGGTTGAACTGAGTGTTGGGTATCCTGATTTATATTTTTCATAGGAATCGTAGGACCAAGTTGTGGGGGCACTCGTGATGGTGCGTTAATAAAAAAAAAAAGATAAGTTAATAATTAAGGATACCAAAAATGTTTTTTGACCAATTTAACCTAAAGACTGAATATTATATTTTTAACAAATACCAAATCATTGTTTGATGTTTTAAATTGTGATCAAATTGGACCCTTTTGCAATTAAATCATTGATAATTATATATAAATTTATAACTATTATTTTTAAAAGTTTTAATTTTTTTTTACAATATCGAACACTATACACACATGCTGATGATATTGTAATATATATTAATTAAAATATAATTTAACCCTTAAAATAGTGAACATTAATCATCAAAAATAGGTAAGCGAAACCAATATATTTGGCACTTTAAACAAACAATAAGAGGATTAATTTGACAAAAAAAATGAAAAAGAAGCAAACTATTTAGAATTATAAAAAAAAAATCTGAACTTATTTGGTGATTTTCCTACAAAATAGAGAAAGTAAATTCTAATCAACCATCTTTTAGTGGTCACATAACATTTGATCTTTAAAATCTGTGTAAAAGATCAATAGGTGATTCAAATCTTACAAATATATCCACTCCTATATATATATATATATATAGCATTATTGTGATATTATATGTGGATGATCAAATTAATAAAATTTGTGTCCACTACAACTCGTATAGAGCTACCTTCAAATCAATGTATATATATGCCATCCATCAAATTCTTATTTTACACACTACAAAATTCATATATATATATATAAATGAAGAGAGAACATACATATGTAAACATGCATAAAAAGGATTATTAAACTTTTTTATAATAAATTAACACCTTTAAATCTTAACCATTGGATTAATGTAAGATCAGTTATAAATAGAAAGAAGGATTAAAGGGTGTTCTCTATATATAATTTTGCAAGAAAAATAGTTATAGAGTGGTCCAATTAAACGTACAATAATATATATATATATATATATACACGACAAAATATTCAAATGATGTATGTGGTACAATATACAATAATAGTTTCAAAGGCTTTCACATGCCTAAGTTATCAGATTTTCAAATGGAGTTTGAAGGACTTAATTTTATCCAAATTTAAACGCATGCATGCAGGTGGTCCAATTAAGACAAGCTGATAATTATGGATCCCAACAAATTTTTTGACAAATTTAACCCAAAGACTGAATATTTATTTTTAAGTTTACAAATTAATTTTTTAAAATGGGTGCTTCTGATTTTTGAATTCTTGAATGATCGATGAATGGCTTGAGTTCAAAACTACTATTTATTTATTATAGTCCGATCGAGCAATGAATGAATTTAAACCCATAAATGAATATTTACTCTCTTAACTTTTGATTGTATGGACCACCGATGGCTTTCAATCTTTTCTTTTATTTTCTTTTGAGTAAATTAAGTAAAGCTTTTCAATGACGGCTCTTTCTGGAGTACTGTTCAATATTTAATTTTTATAAACAAAATCCATTGAAAATTAAGTTGTTAACAAAACAAATCATTATTGTGTAGAAGGCTCTCAACAATAATGGATAGTAAGAGATCGCAGATGTGAGCTAGCTAGAGAAGCAATAGCCTTCAAGAAATTAAGATTTGAGGTTGGTTTTGTTGGATATATATATACCGAAGAGTAAATTAACAATGTGTTTTAAGAAAAACAATGTTGTTTTAAGTTTATGAGAAAAAAAAAAAGATAAAAAGTTTGAGTAATTACTGAATAATGTAGGACTTTTTTTTATAATTTTAAGTAGTCTATGACTTTTTCATTTTTTTTACTAAACTGATCCTTATATTTTTAACAAATACCAAATCATTGTTTGATGTTTAAAATGTGATCAAATTGAACCCTTTTGCAATTAAATCATTGATAATTATAAATTTATAACTATTATTTTTAATAGTTTTATTTTGTTTTTTACAATATCGAACGCTATATACACATGTTGATGATATTGTAATATATATTAATTAAAATATAATTTAACCCTTAGAATAGTGAACATTAATCATCAAAAATAGGTAAGCAAAACCAATATATTTGGCCCTTTAAACAAACAATAAGAGGATTAATTTTTGTTCAGTCGTGAATTTTTCAAGACATTTTTCATCTATAACCTTAGAAACCTTTAAATGTACTAAGATATTCTTCATTTTCTGTTGCCATATTGAGAAATCCTTTTTCCCATTGAAAACACCCATCTCAAAGTGATGTGTGGTCATATTCACTAAGTATATGTACTACACAAAAAATATGCAGCCTAGTTAACTCAATGCAAACACAGTTTCAATTTAACTAAGGCAACAGATTCACATAGGGATAACAAATCAAAATGAGAACAGAGTTAAACAAAGACAGATAAACTGATTTTACTACAAAACTAGTATTCTGAAACTGATTACACACAATAAGCTATATAGGCATAGAATAACAGATATCACACAATAGATTATCTGAATAAATTGCACACAAGAAATAATATAGACACAGAAATGAATTACACAGAATAATATTGTAATATCACGAAATTTTGGAGATAATTATTAATTTTGGTATTTGAGGTTATTATTGGATATTTAGAAATTTCAGAGAAAATATTTATTTATGATGTTTTGAGAAAATACAAAAAATTAAGGTAATTAATTATTTTATTTGGGTGTAATTAGGGAAATAATGAAAGAATAAGATAAATTGGTTTGGTGGAATTATGGGAATGTTTAGGGCGTAACTGAAATAAGGATAAATGTGGCATGGGATGTAAGGGTCGGTTTCTGAAAATTTTGGGCGCTGGAGCAATTTCAGAAAATGGGTTAATGGCTAGCTTAAAAAAAAATAAAAGCATATAAAGGTTGAAGGATGCGTGTGGCCCAGGCGATCACGCACGGGTTTAAGGCAGTGGGGCTACAAGCGCGCTCGAATTTTTGGCTGAATTTTATTTAGCCTTGGGCGACCAAACGACTCCGTTTCGAGGCGTCATGCGGCGCTCATGCACGTGGCCGCGCCACGTGGCAGCCGTTGGGCTGCCCTCTACTCCTGTCCGCCATTGCCCAATCCTTTTTCAATTTTTGATGGAAAAGCCACAACCATTATTACTTTGAAATTGAAGAATGAAACTATGGTTTCAGAATGAAATCAAGGGGCAATTGAGGCTATAAATTGGAGGAGATCAGAGGTGTGCTCAGCAGTAATTTGTGAAGGAAACAGAGACTCTTGAAGAAAGATTCATCAGTAAGGTAAGGATATGTAGGAGATTTAATTTATTTTACTTAATTAAGTTAAAATTTATTTTAATTAATTTATTAAATTAATTAGTTAGCTAAGTTAATTGAGTGGATAAAATTATTAGAAGTATTGTAGACTTTACATGGTTAGATTTAATTATTTTGAAACCCCCAATCTCATTCATTTCTATTAAACGTTTTACTTCGTAGCGGGGGTGTAAGAATATCGAGAATCGACAGAATAAAGGTAAGTTTTTAACCATCTCCTTATGTTATTTAGTCCTTACACAAGTCTTTGTGGGTTCTTATATTTTATACTTACCCTTACTGTGACTCGGTTCCACGTATTAATAATGTAAATTCACATGACAACCATTCTATGATTTATGTGTTATTAATGGGTCTATTGTTGATGAAATAAGTTAAGCTAATGATTCCTTAAAGTTGTTGATCACGTTAATCACGATGCTTTGTATTGCTCCGCTTGCTTTGGAATGATGCTTATTGATTAGGATCAAATTTAAGCAAGGTATTGTAAAATCTTGAAAATGGACTGGTTACTAGTCTACCATCTTGTTTTATGTTTTATGATTTTTGTACGAGTCCCATGCATTTTATGAGTGGTTATAATTTTAGTTGTGGCATGATGCATGTTAAGCATGAGAATTAGATGCATAAGAAATTGGTGCCCATTTTGCATATGCATACTCGTGAATTGATTTTTAAATAAATATGGTACTTTATGCGGGCAGCGGATGAGTTCGCAAGATATATCCACAGAGAAAGCTTCGACTCAGAAATATACTTCGGTCCCAGGTTATGATATGGACTTCAGTCCCATGGTTTTGGATTTCGATCCCATGATTATGGGTTTTAAAAGGGTGCATGTGAGCATAATGCATGTTTCATCTAGTGTCATGTCGAGTAATGTAAGAGGTATGGCGTAATAGCCTTAAATGTCATTCATGATTCTATTACCTTCTGATGCCCATGATTCTTATGCTGCCTTTATTTCAAGTTATGCTTGTTGGGCCTTGTGGTTCATTTGCTTGCATCATTCCAAGTTAAGGAAGGAAAAGTTCGAGATCAAGTTTAGTGGTATCAGATTCTTGTTGATATTGATGTATACGGGGCTCTCCCGACCTAAAAGATTCTTGGAGGTGAGCGTGGACAGGGGCCTAGATAGGGTGTTTCGTTATATTTGTTTAGTTGATGCTATGATTTATAAGAACCCCTGAAATAGGTAATTTCTAATCAGTTTGCTTCCGCTATTGTAAGTAAAAGTTGAGGTGAAAATTTTCGGCCGTTACAAGTTGGTATCAGAGCATTGTGTAAATTTTCGACCATTACAAATACAGAATAGAAACTGTAGAAAAAATATCAAACACAGCTAATACTAATTTACCAGGCTAGATCTCAAATGAGATCTAGTATGAACACGGGTCAGAGCAGGAACAAATCTAAAGCAGAATAGCGGACCTACCGGCCTCCACGCACCACCGCTGGCTAGCGAGTGGCCTTGTAGGAGCTAGTCAGGATGGACCTCCTCTGAAGGTCGATCTTAATTATGGGGTTGGATCACCCCAAATCAAACTCGACACAAAGCAATCGAAAGAACACAGAACTAGATTTTAAACAAAACCCTTATCGCGAAATTGGTTGGGAAAACCAAGGGGTTCTTCAAATCTTAGCTTGAATCTAAACTACCCAAGAGGCAACCCACACTCTAATGCCAATTGTTGATAGCGAAAGCACCTACAAAACAAGGTTAGTGCACAAAACCCAAACCAAAAAAAGTAAATAAATAATAGCAACAAGAAGAACACGAAGTAAACTCCCTATTTCGGCCAACAAATGGTAGTCACAAAGACAATGGATCAAGACTCAGATCTGGGCTATAGAACCACCACTTAGGCAACACCGAGAATAGAGCCACCAAGCCCCAACGAAAAACCCAGCCTCGAACCACCCAAATCGCCCCTCTTTCTTGGCCAAAACTAAAACCCCCTTGCCAATAGAATGCTCTACACGAAGTAGATTCGACAAAGGAACAAGAATCACGAAGATAAGGCGAGAAGCAAGAATGAATCAATCATAAAAGCTTACCTCCTAAGATTCGGCCATACTAAATATATAGAGAAGAAAATTGATGAGGCGCAGTCTAGAAAATGGCAAGGAGATCACCGCATACATCATCAAGGAAACAAATTAGCAAGGATATGTCGCACGAAGCGGCAAGGAAAGCTAGTGAATGAGGAGCAGACATCGATGTCGATAAGAGAAGAGATGGAGAGAGAAACTTAAGTCTCCAAAAGAGAAAACAATGTATTTATATGAGGCAGCTAGGGTAACTAACAAATGGGCCTCTCAAAGCAAATGGGCCATCTCAACAAAATGGGCTTACACAACAAATGGGCTTGCACAAAGCAATAGGTTGGGCTTCTCTATCTCTTGAGCAAATGGGCTAAGGCCCATTTCTCCTCCAAAGAGATGATAAATAAGGTTATGTCCAGACTTCTAATTGGGCTGTCAATAAGTGATTATATGGGTTAATGTTTCAATCGCGGGCCGAAACCTATGAAGATTATACCCGCCCGAAATATCGTCACCGCCTTAAGTCTCATTAGGAAACACAAACCCAACACACTGTTGTCTACAAGTCCACTAATTTGAACATCCATTTCGGTGGTCAACGTTGTAGAAAATCCTCAAATGCTTGGACTATTAGTCACTATGATAACACAGTGGAATCATGGATCATCACAACATATTGTTCTGTAAGAAACGCACCAACAAGTTTATTCAAATTTGAGAAAGTTTGCAACGACAATGTATACGTGATTCTTTTTTATCCTTTGGCTATATGGGAATTACCTAAGAGCTATGTTGGTATCACTCCTGGGTTCGAGAGGTGTACGGCTCTAATTAGTGTCCCACCCTTGAGGTTGAACATTGTCAAAGCTTCAGATGCTCACCAAGTTAAAAAAGCAAGACTCAACAAAGATACTGCTGTTGTGGCTTAGTGCTAACTATTTATCTAGATAGTTTGTCTGAGTCCTTTTTGTTGTTAGAAATAAATTATAAGGATATTAGTTTGAGATCCTTATAGAGCATAAATAAAGCTCGTAATAAAATAATGGACTTGCTATCTATTTTTTCAATTTCAATCAAATTGTTACAAATGCATACAGATATATAGATAATAACATATTGACCAATGGTTTATCTAATGCACTCCATAAAGGTTCTCCACTCACTACATTCGCAGGCTAGCTTCTAAGGACACTTTATTCACATGGGTTTCACTTTGGTTCCCTTTGCTAGCCAAATTTTCACAAAAACAAAATATGATTTATCATGAACATTAATTCTCCATGGATGGATTGAATTTGCCAGTTTGGAGTTTGGACCACCCAATATGTGTTAAAATGATTTTAAGAAAACAAGAAATCTACTCCAGCAATTTGATGATTGAATTCACCCTCTTGCTCATAGTATGCCATTCACGTGTTATTTTAACATCCTGTGTTATCAAGTTATGAGCAATATATCCGTGTTGAAAAATCAAACCTGATCATGTGGACAGATTAATAATAAGAAACAGGATCTAGATAGACAGAGAAGAAAATCGAAGGGAAACAAAAAAACATAAGAAAGGATATGCTTCCAAGTCCACAAATATAACCAATATTATTGATAATTTTAAAATAAATCCTAACAACCATCGGCCCCCGACGTATAGCTAGCGTAAAAAATTTAGGACCTCAAACCCTACAAAATTGGTTCAAGTTTGTGGCATCAATCTAAATGTACTTATATATACATATATCATGCTTAATACTTGCCTATTAGAAATTCTGTATGTTTATGCATCAATATATACATACATATGGACCCTATGAAAGTTGGGATTATTTCAAGATTATCAATTTTTCATGTTTATGCACTTGAAGATTTTCTTTACATATATAATTTAGTTTCCTCGGTCATTTTATATATAAAAGAAGATACTTACATGGGCTGCGTGGTCCAACATATACAATATTGTGGAAGACTTTCTAATTAATATGAGATTATATGTGATTTATATGACTTAAATTTATGTGCATATAAGTTGGAACTGGAAAGGCATTAGTGTGTGTAACCATGTTATATGGCATGTGAGCAGCAAGAGGAATACAGTATTTGTAATTCTGTTTAATTAAAGACCAGTTACGTTCTTAGTCACCTCATTATAATTATATATACTTTCGGTTATAATTACCATAAACTTCTTCTCCAGAAAAAGGATAAAATTATCGAACAACTCTTGGTACTCTACTCAATAATTGTTAAAGTTTCAGTATATGCCCACTCATAAAAAAATATTCAGTTTTTCAATTAAAATTGTCAAAAAATTAGTTGCCATCCTTATATTCATTGGACCACCTGCGTTTAAATTTTTGCAAAAATATTCGAAAAGATTGCATATTGGACCACGTGACCATTTGATTATTGTCATATATTAATTAACGTATTTTGGACCAACCTATAATTATTTTTTGTTTAATTTATATATATAGGACAACCATCCACAATTTACACATTATCCATTTCATCGATAGCTCGGGGGAGGGAACAATTGCTACATTCACTGGTCCCAGCATATACCTAGATATGATGTTCTACGCTTGTGTTTAATTTAGAGATGAAAAATAATGCTTTGTTTCATCTCTAAGTCATGAGTCAAGTTTATGATTTTCAAGAAAAATCAATTTCAAGTGCTTGGTTAAAATGAAAACCAAAATAATTTATGATTTTTTATATTAGTTGGAGATTTGCAAAGTTAAGTTTTTAATCTTAAAAAAGTCTCCTAAAATGATTTTCAAATTGGCTTTAAAGTTGTTGGTCAACATAGAGCTAAAATTATTCTAAGATAAAAGACTAACTAGAACATAAATGTGCTTGATGAAAAATATGAAAAATCATTTATCTCAATCTCTTATTTCGAAATAAGCTTTTCATATTTTGACATGCATGAAAGGTTTTGGCTTGAAATTCAAATATCTGAAAAATCCTTTAGTTCATGTATCATATTTTGAAACTCCTTTTGATAAGGTTTCAATATTTTTTTAAGTTTGGAAGGTTAACACCTTATAAAAAGATATATAAGAAAATATTTTCTTTTTAGAAAATTATCTCCCGATATTTCAATAATTTTTCTTTTTAGTGATAAAATGATTTTTAATAATTTTTTCAAGAAATAGAAAGTATGTATTCTGAAGGTGGTTTCATTGCTAAATCTTGAGTTTGTTTTAAAACCCAAATTCTACTTTTCTTATTGCTATGGATTTTGATTTTCTAGATATTTTTATTGAATCCAAATGGATGGTACTTTTTTATTTATGTTTATGTATTAAAATAAATTAAAGGTAAAATATAAATAAAAGAAAATGTGGACATTTACTTAAACTAAAGAAATGTAAATATGTTGTGATGTATACATGCTATGGATTGAATCATCAATCAAACTAATTTTTTCATTAGCAAAACTATCGACCGTTTGTTCCTATCTGTCGACCGGCTATATGAACTTGTTGACCGGATCTAATCATGTTGTCGACCAGTTGCTCGACATGTTCTCTGTTGTTTGTTGTCGACTGCCTCTGCATCACAACTTGTCGATCGGTATTATGAAGCTGTCAATTGGTTAAATGAAGCTGTCGACCGGTTCATCGCAGACAACATATAACGGGTAGTTTTTCCACTCTCTCAAATTGGTTTTTCCACTACAAACGGCAACATTCATGAATGGGCTCTCAAGGAACTATAAATACAAGTCAAATGGATGATTCAAACTAACCAAGAGATTACATTACAAGCTCTCAAGTGCTAAACTCATTATTGTGCTTCATTTGGTATATGTAGTTTCTCTCTAAGGCTTTGTTTTTTTTTGTTTTTTTGTTAAATTCATTATCAAGTCTTGCTTTTTATTATTGAGAGAATTTGTAATTGACAATATTGTTTCTCAAATCCTCTCTTATCTTATATCTCTTTGTATTTTTCCTAACTTGTTTTGCTAGATAGCCTACATTACTTGTAGAAGGATTTTGATTTCTAGCTTGTTGTGTTAGAGGACTTGCTTATTGAAGCAGGGGGTTGAGATACCTAACTTGGTGCTAGAGGGCTTGTTTGTCTAAGCAAAAGGTTGTAAATTCCTAATTTTTTGCTAGAGGGCCTATCCGGAGAGATAGGAAGTTTTAGTGGATTGGTTGAAAAATCCTTAGTGAGAAGATAAAGTAGTGGATTAGGTTTGATTTAATTTAGACTACTATATATCGCTGTGTCTCTTATTTGTTTGTGCTATTTCTTTCATTTATTATTTCAAGCATTCTCACTTGCACTAAAATCTCATTTTTCATCAAAAAGATTTTCATGTTCAATCAATTTTTTAAAAAACTCAATTCACCTATCTTGGGTATTGGTGCCATAGATACTCGATTCTAACATAATATATGTCCTCCAATCACCTAAACAATGATAATGACGTGACTAATAGAGAAAATATAAGTTTTTGATAGAGATTGACTTAATACCTATATTTTATACCAATCACGTATTGTCGGCCTACCTATTGAAAGCTTGAATAAGATTGAAGATGAAACCAGAAAACAGAGAAATTAGAAGCAATATTGCTCCTCTAAAAGAATTACAAATACTGTATCTCTATTGGTGCATACATATATGGCATATAATGGTTACAGGCTATGCGTTCCTGTTCCTTGAGATGCATATTGAATTTAGGAGCTTTTTTGAGCTTTACAGAGCTTGAGATAGTTTAACACCTATCAACAATTTATAGTTCATCACTTTATTGAGTTTAATTATTTGTCCCTATATTTTATTTTATTTTATTTTCTTCTTCTAATCAGATTCAACCTCTAGTAATGAAGAAAATAGTTCTAAGAAACAAAGAAAAACCCTTTTTTTTTTTGTTTTTTTTGTTTGGAGGAACGAAGCAAGAAAGTTGATCAACATTTAATAAATGATTAGTTGGGTTCTAATATTTTCTGTGTTTTATCTTTTGTAATTGAATCGGAAATCGTATACAAATATATTTGATTTTGATTAAAAGAGGAAACTCTAATTAACTCATAATTGATATTTCATTTATGTTAGGTAAATAATATAAAATAAAAGTATACCAAATAGAAATTTAGTTTTTTCATGTTTTTGTGAGCCAAATAAATTTATTTTTTCATTTAAAAATTCAATATAAATTATCCATAAAAAACCAATATCCAGAAAAGAGAAATGTAAAAATAAATTAAAATAAAAAAAACTAAATTGAAACAAAATGAGAGGAATAATGACCTTAAAAGTGCTAAAGAATTAAGTTTAGGAGATTTGATTAATTTAGTTGTTTATTTGTTAGTAAAAATAAACAATTAAATATGTTGTTCTAAATTGTTTGAAGATGAGACTAAAAATTGATCTTACTATTCAAATAAATAGTTCTTAAAAATAAAAATATGTATTATTTATTTTTATTTATCTAACTAAAGATAGAATAAAATATTAATTTTATTTAATATATATATATAATTTTTCCAAAATTTCTAGGGGGCTAGGGTCCCTCCGACTCGCTCCTATCCACGAGTAGTCATGTCTTCCTTCCTCAACACTAAATTTGTAATAATTCATTAATAATAATAATAATAATTGAAAGCATATTTTTATTCAGATAATTTTAAGTACCCAATCCATTATTCTATTACAAACCTTATGCACACTACAAGCATTTTAAGCCAATACCCTTTTTAGCTGCATCGAGAAAGAATTTAGTGAGCTTAGAACATGAAATGACAAAACCATATATATGGTTTAATTTTGAAGACTTTGTTTATTGATATGATATAATTTCTTTTGTCATTATACATATAAAGACAAAATAATTAATGATACGGGATGCATCAAATTTAATTTCACGTTATTTATGGACCCATATGCAATATTGTTATTTGTTTTTTTTTTCTTTCGTTGGCTGTTAATGAAATGGATATTCCAATATTGCCTTTGGACTACTCCACCAATACATTGCTCACTTTTTCAATTTATGAAGAAATAAAAAAAATGATAGGACATCAATGTTTAAAATGTGTGTTACTAAATTCAATGTACCTAAATAGTTCATAAATAATATATCAATTAATATGTAAAACGTATGTGATAGTTCTTTATATATGATTTTACAAGAAAAATAGTTATAGAGTGGTCCAATTAAACGTACAATAATATGTTTATACGACAAAATAATCAAATGATGTATGTGGTCCAATATACAATAATAGTTTCAAAGACTTCCACACACCTAAGTTATTAGATTTTCAAATGGAGTTTCAAGGATTTCTATCCAAATTTAAATGCATGCATGCAGGTGGTCCAAATAAGATAAGTTGATGCCTTTCTCCTCACGTTTGCAGAGAAAGACTAGGGGTTGAACTGGCCATTAGGTATCCTGATTTACATCTCTCGTAGGAATCGTGGGGTCGAGTTGTGGGGCGCTCATGATGGTACATTAACAAAAAAAAAAAAAAAAAAAGACAAACTGATAATTAAGGATGCCAAATTTTTTTTTGACAAATTTAATATTATATTTTTAACAAATACCAAATCATTGTTTGCCGTTTTAAAATGTGATCAAATTGGACCCTTTTGCAATTAAATCATTGACAATTATATATAAATTTATAACTATTATTTTTAATAATTTTATTTTTTTTACAATATCGAACGCTATACACACATGTTGATGATATTGTAATATATATTAATTAAAATATAATTTAACCCTTAAAATAGTGAACATTAATCATCAAAAATAGGTAAGCGAAACCAATATATTTGGCACTTTAAACAAACAATAAGAGGATTAATTTGATAAAAAAAAAAATGAAAAAGAAGCAAACTATTCAGAATTATAAAAAAAAAATCTGAACTTATTTGATGATTTTCCTACAAAATAGAGAAAGTAAATTCTGATCGACTATCTTTTTGTCATCACATAACATTCAATCTTTAAAATCTGTGTAAAAAATCAATAGATGATTCAAATCTTACAAATATATCAACTCTTACATATATAGCATTATTGTAATATTATATGTGGATGATCAAATTAATAAAATTTGTGTCCACTACAACTGGTATAGAGCTAAAATCAATATATATATGCCATCCATCAAATTCTTATTTTACACACTACAAACTTCATGAAGAGAGAACATGTAACGCCCGTAAATGGAAATTTAATTTAATTTTGGGGTAATTTGATTTGAAAGAAATATCAAAATAATTTGTTGTGATTAAATAAAAATAAATTATGTGATTTTAAGGAAATAAGAAATTAAGGTAATTGATTAATTAATTTAGGAATATTCTGGAATAAGAAAAAAAAAGTAAAATAAATCAAATTGTGGGATTTTTAAAAGTTTTGGGCATTAGTGTAATTAATTAAGGGGGTGTGAGTGTAATTAACGGAAGTTTGGGGGTGCTGGTGCGAATTGCGGAAAAGACCAAAAATCACCTCAAATATAACTTAAGTTGTATATATGTTGAAGGAGGCGTGCGGGCGCGAGCGGTCGCGCGCGAGGCAGCCAGGTAGCAGGCGAGGGTTTGAGACACGGGGACGTGCGCGCGCGATGGCTGAATTTTGTGCTGATTTTAATCAGCCAAAGACGTCCGAAACGACGTCGTTTCGGTGAGGCAGCGGCCTCCCAGGCAGCTGGCCCGCGCGCTGCCACGTGGCGCCCTCTCGTCCGCTTTTTTTTTGCCTTTAATTAAGCCCGATTTCGGGCATTTTTGCTGCTATAGAAACAGCAATTTCAGTAGGAAATTCCAGTGACCTCGCGATCATGAAAGTGGGAGATTTTGATGCCAAAATTCAGATTAAATCAAGTTTAATCAGTGATTTAATTTTTCAGGTATGTAGAAAGACTAGTAATCAATATTTTATGCGGTCAGAATTTCTTTTAGAGCCCAATTTTATTAATTCTGGCAAATAATTGGGATATTGCAGTGTGTATAATTTTTACCGTGTTGGGTTGAATCAAGTCTAAGGATATCTTCGTAAAGGCAAGTTCTTCATACCCACCTCGTCGATTCTTTCGTTGTCAATTTATTTGACCTCCATTCGTTTGTTTCGACTGTTAATAAATTATGGAATTTTAAGCGGTTTGTTTTAAAATTTAATTTATTAAACTGGTCTTGAGAATTTTATTTGTTGATTGCCTACTGGGATTCGTGCCACCCTCAAGCCTATGGGAATGATGCCGTACTCACCCGGGGCTAGGTTCTTAGCTGTTTGGGTATTATTATTGGCTTTTGATTGTTTATAGGCTAAGCGGTTGTGGAGTAGGGGCAAGGATCGGCGGTTCGGTGACGGTGTGACTGTTGTACGGACTATTTTAAGCCGTCAGATGGTCTCTCCTAGCCACTGACCGCTGACCGGTGCCAGGCACTGCTGACTAGCTCTACCGTTATGTGATTATAGCATGCCTGGTTATATTTTATTCTTGTTGCATGGTTTAGCGTGCACATGGGTACGGGCTGCATGTTGGGATTATCATGATTTGGTTATGCTTGGTCACAGACATTCTAGCTTGATTATGCTGCATCAAGCACAGGTATATGCATCGCATGTGATTTACTATATGGGCGGAGCATGGCCTGATGCCTGGATGTATGGCCACCATGTATCATGTTGATGCTCATTACGCCTTTGCATTTTATGTGCACTGCATGGTTATTGGTAGTATTTAGTTCTTGGACGGGAGTACCGTTCCGAATGAACCTATGGCTCGGCTGTCGGGAGTACCGACAGGGATACGGGTGACAGGAGTACCGACCCGGGACAATACGCACAGGTTTGTGGAGATTTATGTTGCCTTTCAGGGCAGCAGCAGGTTGGTATGAGACTTGGGTGCCAGGTGTCTTACATGGGCCCCAAGGACCGGTATGTACTTTTATTACGCGACACTATTGTTTTGTTGTGTCACATGGCTTGTGTGTACATATGGGTTTATATTTGGGGTGATATCCTCTTCTATTCATGTTATAGCCTTCCTTTTCATATAAACTTGCTGAGTCTTGCAACTCACCTTGATTTCCATCATTCTAGGTAAGGGCAAGGCGAAGGCTGAGGGCGAGGACTGCGCCACCTAGCAGTCATCCATGTCGGTAGGGTTTACAGTTAGCTGCCCCCGTCATCTCTGATGTTTTGTTAGAGTTCCTATCTTTTATTTTTTTGACTGTGCTAGGTTGTTCCTTGTATCCCCTATTTATTGGCACAGGGTTTGTATATATTTATATACTCCGTGACCGCTGTTCCAGCGTGGTACTTGTGGGCATGCATGTTTACAGTCTTTGCTTTCGCTGTTGTATTTCTTATGTATGCATGCCAAGGTATTTTTGTCTTATGTCTATATCTCTTCCCTTATGTAAGTGCTTTCGTCCAGATAAATCGAGTGGTTAGGATATTTGGGCGGGGGTGCTTACAATGTTGGTATCAGAGTGTCATTGAGTCAATTTGAGAGACAAGTAACTGTACACCAAGGCTGTTAGGTAGAGTTAGAGTGTTAGGACGTGTCCTTAATTTCGAAATGTGTTCTAATTAATTTTGGTTATGTAGGACTCATGGACGCACGTCGTAGACGAGGTCGTGGTAGACTGCCGGCGTGAGGTAGAGGGCATGTTGTTCCTACTTCTGAGGTACAGGCGACAGGTACAGGAGATGAGAGAAAGCCAGGGCCTCCGGACATGCAGGAGACATTGACGGGTATTCTACGAGCCATGGATGTACTGGCGGCATCTCAGTTATGTCAAGAGCGCAGTCATGATGGTAGGACCGCCACGACCCAGGCATCACATTCAAGTACGCCGGGAGTAGGAGATAGTTCCGGTGCCGCATTACTTAAAGATTTTATGGCCCTACATCTACCAGAGTTTAGCGGAGGCGCCGACGCGATAGAGGCCGAGGATTGGCTACTGGCAGTGGAGAAGCATTTGCGATCTATAGGCTATGCAGAGGCCCACAGGGTTCGATTGGGGACCTTCTTGTTACGAGGAGATGCCGAGCAATGGTGGGAGACCACCAGACAACGATATGGTGATGAGGGCCCGACATGGGCACAGTTTGTCACGGCGTTCAATGAGACTTATGTACCGGCTTGGGTCAGAGAGCAGAAGGTGTTCGAGTTTATTGACTTACAGTAGGGGAGCAAGACAGTCACACAGTACGAGACTGAGTTTGTGGCGTTATCTCGTTATGCTCCAGAGTTAGTGACCCCTGAGTCTCGCGGAGTCAGCAAGTTTCAGAGGGAGCTACGACTAGAGATTCGCCACGCCATGGCTGGTATCGAGGCACCCGACTTTCCTACAACTGTTCAGCGGGCCCATGCATTGGAGAGGGACCAATTGGAGGCTCGATCGGATCAGTCAGTTATGAAGGGTGCAGGGAGTAGCATTAAGAAGAGAAAGTGGGATGCGGGCAGTAAGAGTTCAGGGCTTCCACAGTGCCGGCAGTGTAGGCAAAGACACTAGGGGCAATGCCGGGATGTACGTCGGGACGTGTGTTATCGCTGTGCTCAGCCGGGACATTTGAAGAGAGACTGTCCACAGGGGCCTAGACCGGCTACACCGGCCCCACCAGCTACATCGGCCACAGGGCAGGATATCATTTGTTTTCGCTGTGGACAGAGAGGCCATCAGGCAAATGTGTGCACCCAGCCAGCACAGATTGGAGGGTTACGGACGGGACGTGTAGGGCCCAGACTAGCTCAGAGACAGTCTACACCGAGAGCGCAGGGTCCAGTAGCACCATTACCTCTACCAGCAGGACAACGCTCAGGGTCCACAGAGAGGGTGCAGATGCAGGGGAAGGCATTTACGGTGACAGCAGCTGAGGGTAGTGATACGGTGCAAGGTATACTTTCTCTCCATGGTCACGATGTACGTGCCTTATTTGATATAAGTTCTACCCACTCTTTCATAGTGCCCCATCTGTTGCATAAGATCCCGATCTCGTATAACCCCTTGCCATATGATTTGTCTGTTTCAACATCGGGAGGGACAGTGTTGATAGGGAGTGAGATGGTCAGGGACTGCGAGATAGGGATTCATGACCAGGTATTTTTAGGGGATCTTATTGTTTTGGCGATTCAGGATTTTAATTTACTGTTGGGTAAGGATTGGCTTTCACGGCACTATGCTCGAGTTGATTGTCGTCGGAAGGTGATTTCATTTGAGAACCCGAGGTGACCAGTTGTTACATATCGGGGTGTGAAGCTAGTGGTGACTACGCCGATGATATCGGTTATGCACGCTGAGAAGCTTATACGACGTGGTTGTGAGGCCTATTTTGCATTTGTGACCGTGATAGCTGGGGAGAAGGAGTTGGCTGCCTATCCTGTGGTGCGAGACTTTCCATATGTATTACCAGATGAGTTGTCAGGACTACCACTGCACCGGGAGATTGATTTTGCAGTCGATCTGATGCTAGGTACGCAGCCCATTTCCAAGACTCCTTACCATATGGCTGCCAATGAATTGAAAGAACTCAAGGTGCAGTTGCAAGATCTTTTAGAGAGGGGGTTTATTTGATCGAGCACATCGTCTTGGGGGGCTCCAGTATTATTTGTGCGTAAGAAGGATGGGTCTATGCGACTGTGTATAGATTACCGACAGCTTAATCAGGTAACAATTAAGAATAAGTACCCCATACCCCGTGTGGATGATTTGCTAGATCAGTTGCATGGTGCAGCGGTGTTTTCCAAGATAGATTTACGGTCAGGTTATCATCAGGTGTGGGTCAGAGATGAGGATATTGCGAATACCGCATTTCGTACATGTTATGGGCATTATGAGTTTGTGGTCATACCATTTGGGCTGACTAATGCACCTGCAATGTTTATGGATTTGATGAATATGGTGTTTAAGGAATATCTAGATTCTTTTGTCATAGTTTTTATTGACGACATCCTAGTCTACTCACCGAGCCCTGAGATACACGAGGTGTATTTGAGCATGGTTCTGCAAAAGCTCAGAGATGAGCAGTTGTATGCCAAGTTTTCTAAATATGAGTTTTGGCAGACTCGAGTTGTATTCTTGGGACACGTGGTCTCAGTTGAGGGTATCTTAGTAGATCCAGAGAAGACTAGAGCCGTGATGGATTAACCGAGACCAATGACAGTGACGGAGATTCAAAGTTTTCTTGGCCTTGCCGGGTATTATCGACGGTTCATAGAAGGCTTCGCAAGATTTGCATCACCCATGACGAAGTTGACAAGGAAAGGCGCCAGATTTATTTGGGACGAGTCTTGCGAGAGATCCTTCCAGGAGTTGAAGCGACGTTTGACTTCAGCACCAGTACTAACAATACCCAGGAGTGGTGAGTTATTTACTGTATACAGTGATGCCTCATATGCAGGGTTAGGGTGCGTTTTGATGCAGGACGGCCGGGTGAATGCCTATGCATCCAGATAGTTGAAGAGCCACGAAGAGAATTACCCTACACATGATCTGGAGTTGGCGGCTATAGTATTTTCCTTGAAGATTTGGAGGCATTATCTTTATGGTGAGAGAGTCCAGATTTACAAGGATCACAAGAGTCTCAAGTACCTCTTTTCACAGAGGGAACTCAATATGAGACAACACCGTTGGTCAGAGCTGCTCAAGGACTATGATTGCGAGATCCCCTATCACCCAGGTAAAGCTAATGTGGTTGCCGATGCATTGAGTCGCCGTGGAGCATTAGTTGCAGCTATGATGGTGCAGGAGTGGTTCTTATTGGAGCAGATGAGTGATCTTACTATCTCAGTGGCATCAGACAATCCTACACTCTATTGTGCTACCATGAGTATCCATTCAGATCTAAAGAATCAGATTCGTGATCAGCAGCGATAGAATGTGGAGCTTGGCGAGATCATGGCTGATATGGAGAGATTTGGGCCATTGGGGTACAGTCAAAGGGATGACGGTTTGCTATTGTTCCGTGGATGAATTTGTGTGCCAAGTGACAGTGATATCAGGCAGAGGATCCTAGAAGAAGCTCATCGTTCTCCTTATACTATCCATCCTGGAGCGACGAAGATATATCAGGGCTTACGGCATTAATATTAGTGGAGCGGCATGAAGAGGAGCGTAGCAGAGTTTGTATCGCGATGTTTAGTGTGCCAGCAAATCAAAGCTGAACACCAGAGGCCCGCGGGATTGTTACGACCTTTATCTGTGCCGGAGTGGAAATGGGAGCGCATAGCTATGGATTTCGTCTCGGGATTGCCGCGATCTAGTTGGGGATTCGATTTGATATGGGTGATTATCGACCGGTTGACTAAATCAGCTCACTTCCTACCTGTCAAGAAGACCTATCCTATTCATCGATTAGCCAAGTTATACATTGATGAGGTGGTGAGACTACACAGAGTACCAGCCAATATTGTGTCAGACAGGGATCCTCGGTTTACCTCACGATTTTGGGAGGCGTTGCAGAGTGCTATGAGGACCTAGCTAACTTTCAGTACAACCTTCCACCCTCAGACTAACGGGCAGTCCGAGCGGACCATACGGACTTTTGAGGACATACTCCGTGCCTGTGTACTGGATTTCCATGGGAGCTGGGATGACCATTTGTCCCTAGTGGAGTTTGCCTACAATAATAGCTTCCAGGCCAGTATTGGGATGGCACCATTTGAGGCGTTGTACGGACGACCATGTAGATCATCGCTTTGCTGGACCGAGATTCGGGAGCGAGCATTGTTTGGACCGGAGTTGGTAGAGCAGATGACAGAGAAGATCCAGTTGATTCGGGCTAGGATGAAGGCAACTCAGGACCATCAGAAGAGTTATGCTGACAGACGACGTCGGGATTTGGAGTTTGATGTGGGTGATCATGTGTTTCTTCGAGTCATGCCGATGATGAGTGTTCGACGCTTTGGAGTATCTGGCAAGTTGAGTCCTCGCTATGTGGGACCATTCGACATATTGGAGCGAGTCGGAACGTTAGCTTACCGGTTAGCTTTACCTCCTTAGTTAGCCCACGTACATGATGTTTTTCATGTTTCTATGCTTCGCAAGTACGTGGCAGATCCCAGGCATGTTATTGATTATCACTCGCTCGTGGTGCAAGAGGACGCGTCGTACATCGAGTTGCCTGCTAGTATCGTGGATCGGAAAGAGAAAGTGCTTCGCAGTAACACGATTCCCTATGTGAAGGTCCAGTGGCAGCGACATACCCCTAAGGAGGCTACTTGGGAGTTAGTGAAGGATCATAAACGAGGATACATAGCATGCAACGGAAGCGGTTTTAAAAAAAAACGTTCCTCGTATTGATTAGAATCTAGGAGTCTTACTTTTTCGGCGGATTACCGGACGGAATGGAGCGATAGGAGCAGGATGAGCGGGAACTTCTTCTCGTAGTGGAGACGACGACTGTCCTGCAATCCTTCGGCTCCGTCGCATCAGAACTCAAAGGCACTCTTTCGATCTTCCGAAGTATGACTCGAACTCGTGGCCTCTCTTTCGGTGAAGAAGAGCAAAAACGACCTCTGATGAAAAACAACCAAAGAGAGATATATAAAGGGAGAACCCTAGGGTTAAAACCCTAGTGGGCCAAACCCTAATGGGCCAAGTCCATTTAATTAATTTTCTAATTGGGTTAACCCAATTAATTAATTAAAAACTAATGAACTATTATTTTATTCTAGCCCAATTAATTATGGACCATTCTGAATAAAATAATTCTCTCTCAATGTAATTCACCCAACAATCCAAATGTATTAAATAATATATGAGTTATATCGAGCTACCCCGGGGACCAAAAGACAAATTATTCACGGCTACTAAAATGACCAAAATATCCCTGCTACCTAGTAGCTATATTTTGTCATTCTAAGTGTTCCAACTATCACCATATGGTAACACTGACCCCACGAATAATTTTGCATATGCCATGTCTTTGACCTACTAGTGTAATGACGAAAATACCCCTCTGCGTAACACCCATCATTTAGAAAGGAATAATGTACTAACACCTCTCTAAATGATTTCTACCATCCTTAGATCACTAGTCCAATAATCCGTGACTACTCGAATGTACTTTCTTATCACTGGGAGCTACCCAGAAGCACACACTCTTAAGTCACGTTCCCAGGGCCCTGGATTATTTGATTATTCTTGGACAATCACAAGGGGGTGAATCACAGAAACTATCTTGTATTAGTCTGTCTTAACTAATTAGAAACCATACTCCCAACTCAAAAGGATATTGATCTTTGATAGACCTCACCTACAATGAATCTAAGAATATAGCTCTAGGTTCACTAGACCACCAACTAATACTCAAGTATTAGAGTACTCGTCCACGTAGTAGAAATGATAGACTAGCTCCATGATAATTAGTACTTTGTCATTAGCTTCTATCACAGGTCCACTCTACGCATTCCAAATGCGCTTGTACAATTAGAGTAAACGGACTGTTTACTGGCTAAGGCAAGCCATCCTCCATTAGGATCTATTGCACAATGATCTTATCATGATAGAATGCCCAGTTCTATCAAAAGATCAAGAGTAATATTTTCTTGCTTATTAAGTACCCATGATTCATGCCTAACTGTGAAGAACGACCCATCACATGAATCACTTACTTAATAGCATGGACACTTTTCCAACAATTAAATGTAAACAATATATGTGCCATAAACTGAATAAAAGAAACATCATTACCATAAATTAAACAAAACGTGTCTTTAGGGCATACATTTCCAACAGTTAGAGGAGGACATGAGGCGACTTCACCCTCAGTTATTTGCCTAGCCAGGTACGAATTTCAGGAACAAAATTCTTTTAAGGGGGGAGGATTTGTAACGCCCATAAATGGCAATTTAATTTAATTTTGGGGTAATTTGATTTGAAAGAAATATCAAAATAATTTGTTGTGATTAAATAAAAATAAATTATGTGATTTTAAGGATATAAGAAATTAAGGTAATTGATTAATTAATTTAGGAATATTCTGGAATAAGAAAAAAAAAAGTAAAATAAATCAAATTGTGGGATTTTTAGAAGTTTCGGGCGTTAGTGTAATTAATTAAGGGAGTGTGAGTGTAATTAACGGAAGTTTGGGGGTGTTGGTGCGAATTGCAGAAAAGGCCAAAAATCACCTCAAATATAACTTAAGTTGTATATATGTTGAAGGAGACGTGCGGGAGCGAGCGGTCGCGCGCGAGGCGGCCAGGCAGCGGGCGAGGGTTTGAGACGTAGGGGCGTGCGCGCGCGAGGGCTGAATTTTGGGCTGATTTTAATCAGCCAAAGACATCCGAAATGACGTCGTTTCGGTGAGGCGGTGGCCTCCCCAGCAGCTGGCCCGCGCGCTGCCACGTGGCGCCCTCTCATTCGCTTCCTTTTGCCTTTAATTAAGCCCGATTTCGGGCGTTTTTGCTGCTATAGAAACAGCAATTTTAGTAGGAAATTCTAGTGAGCTCGCGATCGTGAAAGTGGGAGATTTTGATGCCAAAATTCAGATTAAATCAAGTTTAATCAGCGATTTAATTTTCCAGGTATGTAGAGAGGCTAATAATTAATATTCTGTGCGGTCAGAATTTCTTTTAGAGCCCAATTTTATTAATTCTGGCAAATAATGGGGATATTGCAGTGTGTATAATTTTTACTGTGTTGGGTTGAATCAAGCCTAAGGATATCTTCGTAAAGGCAAGTTCTTCATACCCACCTCGTTGATTCTTTCGTTGTCAATTTATTTGACCTCCCTTCGTTTGTTTCGGCTGTTAATAAATTATGGAATTTTAAGTGGTTTGTTTTAAAATTTAATTTATTAAACTGGTCTCGATGATTTTATTCGTTAATTGTCTACGGGGGTTTGTGCCACCCCCAAGCCTATGGGAATGATGTCGTACTCACCCGGGGCTAGGTTCTTAGCTGTTCGGGTATTATTATTGGTTTTTGGTTGTTTATAGGCTAAGCGGTTGTGCAGTAAGGGCAAGGATCAGCGGTTCGGTGACGGTGTGACAATTGTACGAACTATCTTAGGCCATTAGATGGTCTCTCCTAGCTACTGACCGCTGACTGGTTCCAGGCACTGTTGACTAGCTCTGCCGTTATGTGATTATAGCATGCCTGGTTATATTTTATTCTTGTTGCATAGTTTGGCGTGCACATGGGTACGGGATGCATGTTGGGATTATCATGATTTGGTTATGCTTGGTCACAGACATTCTAGCTTGGTTATGCTGCATCTAGCATAAGCATATGCATCGCGTGTGATTTACTATATGGGCGGAGCATGGCCTGATGCCTGGATATATGGGCGCCATGTATCACGTTGATGCTCATTACGCCTTTGAATTTTATGTGCACTGCATGGTTACTGGTAGTATTTAGTTCTCAGACGGGAGTACCATTTCGAGGAAGCCTATGGCTCGACTGTCGGGAGTACCGATAGGGATACGGGTGATGGGAGTACCGACCCGGGACAATGCGCACAGGTTTGTGGAGATTTATGTTGCCTTTCAGGGCAACGGTAGGTTGGTATGGGACTTGGGTGCCAGGTGTCTTATGTGGGCCCCAAGGACCGGTATGTGCTTTTATTACGCGACACTATTGTTTTGTTGCCTCACATGGTTTATGTGTACATGTGGGTCTATATTTGCGGTGATCTCCTCTTCTATTCATGTTATAGCCTTCATTTTCATATAAACTTGCTAAGTCTTGCGACTCACCTTGCTTTCCATCATTCCAGGTAAGGGCAAGGCGAAGGCCAAGGGCGAGGACTGCGCCACCTAGCAACCATCCGTGTCGGTAGAGTGTACAGTTAGCTGCCCTCGTCATCTCTGATGTTTTGTTAGAGTTCCTGTCTTTTATTTTTTTGACTGTGCCAGGTTGTTCCTTGTATCCCCTATTTATTGACACAAGGTTTGTATATATTTATATACTCCATGACCGCTGTTCCAGCGAGGTATTTGTGGGCATGCATGTTTACAGTCTTTGCTTTCGCTGTTGTATTTCTTATGTATGCATGCCAGGGTATTTTTGTCTTATGTCTATATCTCTTCCCTTATGTAAGCGCTTTCGTCTAGATAGACTGGGTGGTTAGGATATCTGGGCGGGGGTGCTTATAGAACATACATATGTAAACATGCATAAAAAGGACTATTAATTTTTTTTGTAATAAATTAACACCTTTAAATCTTAACCATTGGATTAATGCAAGATCAGTTATAAATAGAAGGATTAAAGGGTTGTTCTCTATATATAATTTTGCAAGAAAAATAGTTATAGAGTGATCCAATTAAACGTATAATATATATATATATATATACAACAAAATATTCAAATGATGTATGTGGTCCAATATACAATAATAGTTTCAAAGGCTTCCACATGCCTAAGTTATCAGATTTTCAAATGGAGTTTGAAGGACTTCATTTTATCAAAATTTAAACGCATGCATGCAAGTGGTCCAATTAAGACAAGCTGATAATTATGGATTGCAACAAATTTAACCCAAAGACTGAATATTTATTTTTAAGTTTACAAATTAATTTTTTAAAATGGGTGCTTCTGATTTTTGAATTCTTGAATGATCAATGAATGGCTTGAGTCCAAAGCTATTATTTATTTATTATTACCCAGGGTCAGTGCAAAGATGAAGTTTTTGAGCAATAAGAATGAAAGGTAAGAAATGAAGAACCAATTGGACTTGTAGTCGCCCACGTTGGACTTCCCCTTTTCTTTGCCCTGAGAAAGAATGACTTTGTAAGGTGAAGGACGAGCTGCCAAATAGTACAGCCCGTCCTTGGCACTCTTGAAAGAAAAAAGAAACTTGATGAGTTTCCAAGATGGGGGAGAAAGTTTATTCCTAAGCAATAAAATAGTTAAAGAAGTGAGTTGGGTATATGAATTTGGGGTCAGTTGAAAGGGTACAAGCTTGAGCTCGTTCAGAAGGTTAAGAAGATATGGTGTAAAAGGAAACCTAAAACCAGACTTGAGGTGCAGGGGGCTAATGGCTATGAAGCCAGTTGGGGGATAGGCTGTATGGAAGCTCGAAAAAGGGATATACACTTGGCGATCCTTAGGGAGACGGAACTCTCGGGTGTAAGTGCCCACCTCGTGGAACTTGACCTTAGAAGAGAGTTACCTAAAGACCTTTATCCTTGGCCTTCTTTAGCGATATGCTCACTGACAGACGGATCAGTCTTGGAACTCGTCACTTTTGCAACCTCCCTAGCTCGCGAGCTCATTGCTCTAATGTTATGCATCTCTATCACGAGACAGTCTTCAGAGTTTAACGTGTCGTCTTCTCCTATGATGTGGTTGCAGCTCTTTTAACCCAAGTTCTGTTGAACAGAATCAGACATTTACAGAAAAAGCAAGAACAGTCAGGTCACAGTTCGTAGACCAAACCTCTAAGAATTGGAAAAAAAATCGTAAAAGTATCGCCTATTTGAAAGGTCATGCGCTTTGCAACGGCGTGCCGCCTAAGGCGGAGGGGCTACGACTACAAGCCTGGTACTCCATGAAAGACTAATCCTAAGGTCTTTAAGCCAAAAGGCTTTGAAGATGCCTAATAAACCGATTCAAATTGGTGCACCAGAAAAAGGGAAGCGCGACCAATAAAATCAGAAAGGCCAAAGGGCCAATGGCAAAAAAATGACGATGAATGGCCCAAACGAAAGAAACCTCAAGAAAGAGATAGAGATCACGAAGAACTCACCAAACAGTGGACTTCTTACTAGTATGAAAGTCCGGATCAAGCCTCGAGTGGTGGTCGGCGCCTGAACGATTCCAATCAGAAGAACATGGTCGCAGTGGAAGTCTCAAGAGCAGAAAGCTAAAGCAAATATTTTCAAAATGGCATGAAAAGGGAAAAATAAAGGATTTCTTTGCTATTTATACCTTCAGCTTGAATGATCTCAGCCGTCAGATCAAAATAACTTATGGCATGCTTCGCATTAACCAGTTGCATGACTGCTCATGGGCTCACAATTATGATCACGCGAAGTAATGGGAAAACGTGCACACTAAACACGTCTCAGACAAGACGTGCGGCATAAAACAACGTGATTTGAAGCGATTGGGCAGAAGTCTGAAAAGCGAATTGACAACTAGAATAACTGGCATCCATCA
The DNA here is from genome assembly GCF_014633365.1 of Diospyros lotus. Classification (NCBI taxonomy): domain Eukaryota; kingdom Viridiplantae; phylum Streptophyta; class Magnoliopsida; order Ericales; family Ebenaceae; genus Diospyros; species Diospyros lotus. Next base: position 421,127 of record NC_068340.1, read on the forward strand.
GCTCCCAATTCGAAGATCGCACCGCAAGCTGGGGGGGCTTGTGTTATAGGTATCTCCCGAACTACTCCTTATAGGCTGGACTCGACCCAGCAGGAAGAGCTCATCAGACAAGCTCGCACATCACTAAAACCCAAGTTCAGATCACGAAACCAAGCAAGCTCTCAACAATGCTCTCAGCGAGCTCTCAGCAATATCTATAGCTCACCGACCTATCCGTTCAGCTCACATAACAACATTGCCGTTGGATAACCAAAGGTAGGGATCCACCTACTTTATCTAATGCAAACCAAATCCCTGGTAATACAGAGCTCACTCCCGATTTTATGAAATTGATAATGACATCTTGTCTTCATAATATTATCCTATTATTTTGAATTTTTTGTAAATTGTAAACACCCTCACTATAAATAGGGGACAAAAATGATTGTAAAGAGAGAGGTCAATCGTAATAATATACTGTGACTCTGCCGGAATAACCAGAGAACAGTCATAGAATAGGCATCATTCTAGCTGAATCACGTAAAAACTTCTTGAGTACGTTTTATTTTGTTTCTCTTCCTTGCATTTTGAAGTATTTTCTCGTTGCGGGCCTGCGAATCACGATCGGCTAATTCTAAACGTCGACAATGCACATGAAATATATTAATTGATATATTTAGAATTTAAATAAATATATTTATTTTATAGATTTATATATTTAAAAATAAAAATTTAAATATTTATAAATTAACATTTTCAATTCATCTTAACTTAATATATTTATTTAAATTAAAAATTTTAAATTTTAAAAATTACATCTTTTATATTCATCTCATGTTTAAATGTATATTTAATTTTTTAAATATATTTATACATTAATATATTTAATTTCTTATAAAATTTAAATATTTATATATTTAAATATTCATATCAAGTTTAAATATTTATAAATTAATTGACTAAAAATAAAAAAAATAAAATTGGAAATTAATTTTTTAAATATATTTTTTATTTTTTTATTTAAACAAATATTAAAATTAATTTTTTTATTTTTAATTTTAGCGACATAAATAATTATCCGTCGCTAAAATTAGAGACGGAAAATTCTTTCCGTCGCTAGATAAAAATTTAATTTTAATTTTTTTATTATGAAAACTTAGTGACACAAACACCTATTCGTCGCTAATTTTAGCGACAGATTATTATTTCCGTTACTAAAAAATTAAAAATTTGTTTGTTTTTATTTATTTTTAATTACTTTAGCAAGGGAATATTGTTCCATCGCTAATCCGTCCCTAATTTTATGAAATTTTTTTTTTTGTAATTCGTTGCAATTCTGTCATTGTTCTATCTCAAAATAACAAAGAAAATTTTCATCTTTAAATCTTGAATTTCTTGTAGTGTTACTCTATTTTTCTTTGTGACTCTACTTGTCTTTGCAATTAAATTTTTATTTAATCAAATCATACATTGCACACGACGTATGCAATGACATAAATTTATAATATCTTCTACGAAAGAAAAGGAAAAGGAGGTTAACTACAACCATTCTCTTAGATCAATTGAATTATATGTAAACAAATTCTGACAATTTTTGTAAGAGCTACTTGAGCTATTGGTTTGATTATTAAGTTGCTCAATTACTTGGCGTCCTTATCTTAATATTGAATCATCTGGGTGCAAATTTATATATAGATAACATATAAAATCTCATCAATTAGAAATTTATTGTATATGTTGGACCAAGCACCCCATATAATTATTTTCTCTTATATGTAAAATGATAGGGGAAACTAAATCATATCTATAAATAAAATCATATAATTTTCACATGTCTCAAATGTATAACTAGCTTACAAAAATAACGATAGTCAAACTAAATGATTTTATCGTAATAATCCGATATATCTTGATTAATGCATAAAAAGCTAGAATTTCTAACAAATGAGTAGAATGATGATGAGTAGAATTGTAGAATTTTCACTTAAATAAATAAATAACATTTGATTAGTAGACAAAAGTCATTGTTATAATTTTAAATGTATTCTGATCATTGAGACTTATTTATCTAAATCTAAAATTTTGAAATATCTAATCTTGGATTCAATTACAAAAGATATATATATATATATATAAAGAAAATCCAGCTAAACATTTATTAAATTATTGATCAACTTTATCCTTCCTTCCTCGAAAATTTCTTCCTTTGGTGGACCTATTTTCTTCATTAGAAAAAGAAAAAAAAGAGAGTAAAATATGAGGACAAATAATTAAACCTCAATAAAGTGAACTATAAATTGTTAACAAGTGTTAAATCATCTCCAGCTCAGTCTAACTCAAACTAAATCTCGTAAATTCATTCTGCAGTTTAAGAAACTCTAACTATTTGATTATTTTGTTCTACATAAATTAATGTACGTTGAACCATCTTATAATTATTTTGTATTTAGTTTATATATATAAAACTACCATATACGTTTTATACATTGATGTACTATTTAACTATTTTACATACAATTTACCAATACATGTTTTAATAAATTCAAATTTTGAACAGTATATTAGTAGGATAATCATAGGTTACATTGGAAGAATAATTAATAATCCATTTCGTGGACAGTCAGATAAGGAAAAAAAAAAAAAGCATAATGCATAAACAGTACACATACATCGTGAATCTCAGCTTAATTTCATTTCTACTCAGTTTTGATTTTCTCTACCCATAAAAAAAAAAAAAAAAAACCCTTGTAAAACATCAAAAAAATGAAGAGCTCACTACTATTGGTACTCTCTTGCCTTCTCCTTTCCTTGTTCCCAAACTCTCTAAACCTCATAAATTCAATCTGCAACTCAGGAAACTATAACCATTTGATTGTTTTATCCTACGTAAATTAATTTAATTTACGTTGGAACACTCTATAATTATTTTGCATTTAATTTATATATACTGAACTACCTTACATGTCATACACATTGATTTTTTATTTAACTATTTTACATACAATCATGTATAATAAATTAAAATTATAAGCAATATATATATCAGAAGGATAATCAAAGACAATATTGGAAGAATAATTAATAATCCATTTCATGGATAGCCAGACAAGGAAAAAAAAAAAAAAACAAGCATAATGCATAAACAGTACATATACATCGTGAACCTAAGTCACATGAAAATTGATGATAGAGAAATAAATGTTGCTTTCACTTGGTCCCGACATCTCCTCAACTATAGTCTCCTCCACAATAAATTGATCTGATCATAATTTAATTTTTTTTCTCATCTTCCGTCTCTATAAATTCAAGCTACTCAGCTTTGCTTTTCTGCCCACAAAAAAAAAACAAAGAAAGTCTTGAAAAACATCAACAAAATGAAGAGCTCACTGCTGCTACTACTCTCCTTCCTTCTCCTTTCCTCGCTCCCAAATCTTCTTATGGCTGATAATCTTGAGCCCTTGTACGACTCCTCCGGCGATAAAGTCGTCACAGGCACCCAATACTATCTCGTGCCTGCGTTCAGTGGACATGGTGGTGGTTTATATGCCAAACCATCAACTTGTCCAGGAGAAATCTTCCAAGAAAATTCAGACTCAGCATTGGGTCAGGCAGTACTATTCTATCCTGCCAACTACACCTATGTGAGTGGTACTGTTGTCCACGAGTCCTCTGCTTTGGACATCCATTTCAGTGGTCAAGCTTGTAGGAAATCCCCAAATGCGTGGACTGTCAGTTATTTTGATGACGCAGTGGGTGCATGGATCGTTACAGCATATGGGTTCGTAGGAAACCCAGGACCATATGGTTTCAAGTTTGAGAAAGTCTGCAACGATAATGTGTACCAGATTCTTTTCGATCCTCCGACTACACTAGGATTACCTAAGAGCTACGTTGGGGTCACTTCTGAGGCCGAGAGGCGCACAGCTCTCATTAGTGTCCCACCCTTGCGGTTGAAGATTGTCAAAGCTTCATATGCTCGCCAAGTTAAAGAAGCAAGACTCAACAAGGGAAGGATTGCTAGTGTGGTTTAATGCCCACTATTTATCTAAATATTTTATCCAAGTCTTTCTTGTTGTTGGAAATAAATTATAAGGATATCACTTTTGAGATCCTTGTAATGCATAAATTATAAACCCATAATTAAATAATGGACTTGGTACCGTTGCTTTCAATTTGATCAAACTGAATTATTATTTTATTTTCAATTGAACTGATTAATTTTATTATTTAATTAATAATTATTCTAAATATCAGGGTTGTGAGATGAGGAAATAACTCTTAAAAGTCTACAATGATCTCATCGACATATATAGGTTCAATAAACTTCTCTTTTTCAGTTACAAATTTGTATTTTTGAAGTTAACAGATATTCTTTAGTTATATATATATATATTTGTAAGCTATTAAGGGTGTACATAATAAGTAATTTTTTTATATAATATAATAATTTAAATTTACAATATCAAGATAATAGCATACTCAGTCGAATTTTATTGTACCCATCTTTCACGTTAAAGCATTTCATAGCCATCCGTGAATGACTAGCTCATTTGCCTATATTTGAATAAGCCAAGTAATTGACATGACTTGAACGTGGAAAAATGAAAAAAAAAAAATCGTACGGATAAGATTCCTTCATCCCCACATGCCAAGTGAACAATAACTGAAAAGAGAACAAATTTGATAAAAATATTTTTTTACATGCTTGTATATAACATGGAGTGACCCATAACGGTCATGGGTTGGACTGCATTTTTTAAAATTCGAATTTGTAAAAATTATTGATTTTGTGTTTAAACCCACAAGTTTATACCAAACTTGAACCCACACTATATGAACTTGTGAAAAACCCGTACACTACTATTAGGATGCATTTGATAGAGGTGCAAAATAAGGGTGAAATTTCAATTCTCATCCTAACTTCTAAAAATTTTAATTTCTTAATTTCAAGAAAAATTTTCACTTTTTGAGATGAAATTCGAATTTCATAGAATTGAAAAGTTATTTGATAGAATTTTCTAGAATTTAGATGAAAAATGAATTCTATTTTCATTTTCTACTCTATCAAATGCACTCTTATTGACTTTGGTTCGAAATCAGACTACGATGAGCTCTACTTCTAGGATTTTAGCTCTATAAATTCAAACTATTAGACACCTCTAATCATCTTAAAATACAACGAAGAGCATAAACACAATCGTTAGCACTCTCCTTTTTCTCAGCTTTCCTCACAAAAACGGCACAAAATTAACAGACAGGCCAAATTATTTTAATTTAAAATCTCAACGAATATTCTAGGAATTTAATAATTAGAAATATCATCAATTGTATCGGTAATGATGACATGTGATTGGTGCCATGGCACAAGGCATGACCGTGAATTATAACGACAATTAAAAATATGCACCAATCAACCATTAATGAAGTCACCCTAATCTTCATTTAATTGCTGTAGTTCCACTATTATTATTATTATTATTATTATTATTATTATTTTGAAATACACTATTATAATTTATATTGATATATACAGAGATAATAAAGAAATTAACAATAAACACACAAATTACACGTGCATTAATTCAATTTTACTGACTAGCTGTAGGGACGAAATGAGAAATAATTAAAGGAATTATTTTATTAAAATAAAACATTTAATTGAGTCTCACTTATTTTCATTTTGACCCATTAACTCAATAAATAATGTTTAATTTAAAAAGATAAAATTGAAAGAATCCAATACAACCTCTAAAAATGCAAGCTACATCATTTTTTTTTCTTTTTTTTTTAAAAAGAAAGCTACATATATATATATCCACAAGCCACATTCTTAACCCACCCTCTATTATGATTCTTGTAGTATAACACACCGGCCAGCTCCTAATGACACCTCATTCAAACATCCTTTTTCACTTTAGATGATCTTTTTTGTGAGCCAAATTTTCAACAAAAACAAAAGGTTAAATTAATAATCCATTTCATGGACAGTCAGACAAGGAAAAAAATATTCAAATTTATGAATTGTAATCTAGCTTAGAAAAATAATGACAACTAAACTAAATAATTTTATCGTAATGACCCGATGTATGTTGATTAATACATAAAAAGATAGAATTTCTAACAAATGAGTAAAAGGATGATAGAATTTTTACTTAAATAAATAAATAATCACTGATTAGTAGACAAAAGTCATTGTTATGATTTTAAATGTATTATCATGATTGAGACTTGTTTATCTAAATTTAGAATTTTGAAATATCTAATTTTGGATTCAATTACAAAAGATATATATATATATATATAAAGAAAAATCCAGCTAAACATTTATTAAATTGTTGACAAGTGTTAAACCATCTAAAGCTCATTCTAGCTCAAACTAAACTTTGCAAATTCATTCTGCAGCTCAAGAAACTTTGCCCATTTGATTATTTTATCTTATATAAATTAATGTAGGTTGGATCAGAGCTGAGATTTGTTGTCCTCAAAGTCTGTCTCATTTTCTGTCCACCCAATCAAATACAATCACATCATCCATTTTCAAATACTGTTTTTTTAAAAAAAATTATAAAATCAAATAACATATATATAATCAATATATATGTCATTTATAATTTTTTTGTTTGATATTTAAAAATGGATGATGTGGCTGCATTTGATTAGATGAGCAAAGAATGAGACATCTTTTGAGGACAGCAAATCTCAGCTCCATTGGATCGTCTTATAATTATTTTTTATTTAATTTATATATACAGAACTACCATAACATTTTTCACACATTAATGTACTATTTAACTATTTTACATACAATTTACCAATACACGTTCTACACATTAATGTAATAAATTCAAATTTTGAACAGTATCGGTAGGACAATCATAGGCAACTTTGGAAGAATAATTAATAATCCATTTCGTGGATATATAGTCAGACAAGGAAAAAAAACAAGCATATATAATGCATAAACAGTACATATACATCATGAACTTAAGTCACGTGAAAATTGATGATAGAGAAATAAATGCCGCTTTCACTTCGTCCCTGACATCTCCTCAAATATAGTCTCCTCCACAATAAATCAATGATTGAAGTTTTTTTTGTTTTTTTTTTTTAACTCACAGTATGTCACATATTATACTATCGCAAACTCTTATCAACATAAGAATAATAACAAAGTTGCTTTGGCCGTACATCAAGTGAAAAAGGAAGAATTGTTGGGGTGTTGCTCTATGAGTCCCTAAGTTTCATGTTCAAGTTCTATCTAGGAGATAGTTCAGTAGACAAAAAATAACTCTAAAAATGAAAAATATTTGTTGTCCTTACATTTGCGATTGTGCTAAGGGTCAAAACCTACTTGCTAGGTTCTCTGATTTACTTCTTCTACTGAAATCGTGAGACTGAACAGTGGGGGCGCTCGTGATGGTGCGATAACCAAAAGAATAATAACAAAATTATGAGCAGTATATCCGTAAAGAAAAATCAAAAGGTGATCATGCATGTAATTTTTTATTAGATTAATCATTAGATGATCTTATTTATCTGAGAAATATTATTTAAATCATTAAATAATTATCTCCCAATATTTATCTATTAGAAAAAAGTAATAATTATTTTTCAAATTGAATCAAACTAATTTGATAGGATTAGTTTGAATGAAGATAGACATTTAATCAATCTATAAATAGAGAGTTCCTCTATTATAAAAATAACACGATTATACAGACAATAAAAACGGATTGGGTCCCCAATCAAGTCCAAATTTGAGGGCACACACCATTATTGTATATTTGACTGATTGATTGGAAGCATCCTAATCAACTTTAATACAGGTTTTTCATACAAATAGTGGTTGGAGGTAAGTGTGTTTTATTTAATTTTTCTAAGAGTTGGTATCATTGCCTATTGTATCTCTACCTTATTTATTGAAAATATCATTGTATAATGATTTTTGATTGGGGAAATATATTGTTATTTTCTGCAAAATTTTGGTATGTTTATTGCTTGTGTTTGAGACAAGCTGGAATGTCGCTGGCAACCACGTATGTCGCGGCCATTCATGTCGCTGGTTACCATGGGTTGCTGCCGATTTTGGGTCATTAAGCATGGCCGCTATGAGTCTCTTGTTTTCATCCTCCGCCATTGTCACCGATTTCAATCCCTCAGACCGCGGCTTTTCGATTGCTTGGCCATATCTGAATGGCCATGGCTTTAAGTTTTGCCATGGCCGATGGCCAAAGCTGACAAAAATAATGACATAAAAATCAAAAGCTGAGAATAATAACAAAGTTAGGAGCAGTATATCCGCAAAGAAAAATCAAAAGCTGATCATGCATGTGGTCCTGATGTGGACAGACAGATTTTTAATCCAAGAAACAGGACCTGGATAGGATAGGTAGACAAGAAATCAAACGGAAAACAAAAATCATAAGAAAGTATATAATTTCAAGTCCACGAATGTCAACAAGACAACAATATTGATAACCTTAAAATCAATTCAACTTCTACCGGTCCCCAACATATAGCTAGCTGACAAAAATAATGGCCTCCAAGAAAACAAAGCAAAATTGATATTATATATATATATATATATATATTTTGCATGCATGAATATACATACGTACCATGACACTTCTTCAAGCTTTATAAATTCAAGCCACTCGGCTTTAATTTCTACCCGAACAATTAAACTTCAATGGAAAGTGGCATCTTCCTATCCTATTTGATCATTTTGTCGTATATAAATTAATGTACTTTGGACCATTTTATAACTTTTTTTATTTAATTTATATTATATAGAATTGCCATACACATTTTACCCATTGATCCATCCCATGGGCAGCCAGACAAGTGAAAAAAAATAAAAATAAAAACATAATTAGATTTCAACTCATCTTCCATCTCTATAAATTCAAGCCACTCAGCGTTAATTTTCTACCAATCCACAAAAAAAAAAAAAAAAAAAAAAAAAAAAAACAATGGAAAGCATCAACAAAATGAAAAGCTCACTAGTACTCATACTCTTTTTCCTTTCCTTCCTCGCAAACCCTTTGATGGCCGATAATCCTGAGCCTTTGTATGACTCCTCTGGAAACAAAGTCGTCACTGGAACCTAATATTATCTCACACCAACCTTCACTGGACACGATGGTGGTCTATATGCTGAACGGATTCATCACTGTTAGATTTGAATAGTAATAGCACCAATATCAAGAGAGGGATAAATTGGGTTATTTTAAAAATTTGATTGAACCTGAAAATCTTTTTGATGAGAAATGAGATTTTAGTTCAAGTGAGGATTAATGAAATGCTTGGAACTATAAATAATACAAAGAGAACAAGCAAATAAGAAACAACGATATATAGTGGTTTGGCTTAAACCAAGTCTAATCCACTACCTTGACTTCTCACTAAGAATTTTTCAATCAATTCACTAAAAACTTCTTGTCTCTCCAGATAGGCCCTCTAACAACAAATTAGGAAATTACAACATCTTGCTTATACAAGCAAGCCCTCTATAAACAAGCTAGGTATTCAAGATCCTGCTACAAGCAATGTAGGTCCTCTAGCAAAACAAGCTAGGTAGAATACAAAGAGATACAAGATATGAGAGGTTTTGAGAAACAATATTCTCAGTTGCAAATTCTCTCAAAAATAAATACAAGGCTTGATAATGAATTTAACAAAGTGAATACAAAGTCTTGGAAAGAGAACGAATTTACCAATGAAGCACAATAATGGTCTTAACACTTAGGAGTTTGTAATGTAATCTCTTTATTGGTTTGAATCACTCATTTGACTTGTATGTATGGTCCCTTGAGGGCCCATTCACGAATCTTGCCGTTGGTAGTGGAAGAGCCACTTTGAGTGATTGGAAAAACTAGCTGTTGGGGGTTTCTACTACACAAACGGTCGACAAATGCAAGGCATCGGTCGACAGATTAGCAAATATTGAAAAACTGGTCGACAGATGAAGAAGAACGATTGACAGATGCATAGGCATCGATTGATAGATGGCTTGAAATACCACGAAATGACATTCTATCGGTCGACAGATGCAAGAGCATCGGTCAACAAATGGGCTAAAACTAAGAGGCCGGTCGACAGATAATGAGGCATCCATTGACAAATGAAGCCATCCTTTAGGATATGCATACAGTACAACTTATTTACATTTATTTAATTTAAATAAATGTCCTCATTTTGTTTTATTTATAATTTACCTTCCATTTACTTTAATACATAAATGTAAATAAAAAGTACTCCCCATTTGGATTTAATAAAAATATCTAAAAAATCAAAATCCATAAGAATAAGAAAGTAGAATTTGGGTTTTAGTACAAACTTAGGATTTTGCGATTTTACCACCTCCAAAATATACACTTTCTATTTCTTGAAAAATTCGTTAAAAATCGTTTTAGCACTAATGGATAGAAGATATCAAAATATTGGGAAATAGTTTTCCAAAATGAAATCATTTTCTTATACGTCTCTTTATAAGGTGTTAATCTTTCAGACTTAGAAAAATATTGAAATCTTATCAAAAGGAGTTTCAAAACATGATGCATGAACTAAAGGATTTTTCAGATATTTAAATTTCAAGCCAAAACCTTTCATGCATGCTTCAAAATATGAAAAACTTATTTTGAAATATGAGATTAACATAAATGATTTTTCATACTTAAAATTGGTTTTTTATCAAACACATTTATGTTCTAGTTGATCTTTTGCCGAAAAATAATTTTAGCTCTATCTTGACTAACGATTTCAAAACTATTTTGAAAATCATTTTAAGAGATTCTTTTAAAACTAAATACTTGACTTTGCAAATCTCCAACTAATATAAAAAATCATAAATCTTTTTGGTTTTCATTTTAACAACTTACTTAAAATTAATTTTTGTTGAAAACCATAAATTGACTCATGACTTGGGGATAGAACAAAGTATTATTTTTCATCATCAAAACTAAACATAAGGATAGAACATTAATCACTGGGTCAGCAAATGCTATTCCATCCTACCGACTACAACTATGAAGTAGGCACTGTGTTGATAGCAAAAGCACCAAGGTTAGTGCAAAAAATCAAAACTAAAAAAAGTAAATCGATAATAGCAACAAGAAGAACACGAAGTAAACTCCCTGTTTCGGCCAACGAATGATGTAACATCCAAAAATTTGAAAATAAAAAAATAAAAAAAAATTATTTTGAAGGGATGACCAATTAATTATTTAATTGGAGAATGTTTGTGGTATTTTAGGGGGTGTAAAGGGATAGTTGGGAATTGGGATAGTTAACTAGAATAAAATTAAAAGTTATGTTAATTTATAACAAGAGTAGTGGCAGCCCAGCGGTTGAGTGCCCAAGTGTATGGAGGAGGTCAAGGGATCAAGGCTTGATGGGTGCAACGCAGTAAGTTCCTTTTTCAAGTAAGGCAGCCACCAAAATGTTAGCTTAAGAATAATAGCTGCAAATAATATAATGAAGGGTCATGCAAGTTAGCTGGTTACGCACATGTGGGCACGGGAGAGTTGGGATCAAAGCCAAGAGTCAGCATGCATAAGGATATTTTTCAGCAAAATGGCGCCGTTTTGGGAAGGCCAACTGTTGGCCTAGAGTTTAAGTTTATTTTGTTTTAATTAATTAATTAGTTAATTAGTTAGTTAAATTAAATTAGTAGTTAAAGTTTATTTTAATTAACTAGTTAAGATAATTAGTTGAATTGGTAAATTAGTTAAACTAATAAATTTAGCCAATGGTTAATTAATTAATTACTTAGCCTCATGAATACGTATAATTGTGGTAAGGGCTTTGCGGGTACGCTACCAGTTAGTGCAACGAAATAGAGTTGGTCACCAAGCAAAAAAAAATTAAGGTAAGGATTTAATATGTTTTGCTTGTAAATTTCTTTTGTCATGGCTTGCATATGATGTTGAGGAGATGGCTAGGCATGGGGCAGTGGGTTTCGGACCATGAGAGTCCTAGGACGGGGTCATAGATGAAACCACTAGGGGCCACTTAAAGCCTGAGATAGGTGCGGTCAACAGGCTTGCATGCACGCTGCACTTCATTATTATCTATGATGTCATGCTTATTAATTTACTATATAGCATATTGCCTTTACTGAGTCCCCGGACTCACCCCCTTCACTTCCACTAACCCAACAGATGGCTTGGGGTCTAAGAAAGGGAAAGCGGTGGTGGTGGAAGAGTCGCTAGTTAACAGTAATTGTGGGCAATGAGAATATGAGTCATGGATGTGTCTTTAATGTAAATTATGTGTGCTCTGTACTTGGCCACGGAAGATGGTTTTGATTTAAATAAAACTTGTTATGGACCAAGTTAAGGTTCCCACTATGAGTAATTCAGTGAATGTAATCTAGTTATGCTTGACTATTAAAGTATTTTATTGAGCATGTTGATTTAAAGGCCTAGTCGGGTAAATTTTCGCTGCCTATGTTCCTGAACCCGAATACTCGACAGTCAGAGGCGACGAAGCCTGGACCCTACCCAAGGCGCCCATATTATTGACGGGGCATAGTCGTCATTCGTGATAGGCCAGGGTTGTAACCATGGGTTATGGTGACACCTGGTAGTGGGGCCAGGGCGTCACAAATGATAGTCACAAAGATAGTGGATCAAGGCTCAAATCTGGGCTATAGAACCACCACTTAGGCAACACCGAGAATAGAGGCACCAAGCCCTAACGAAAAACCCAGTCCCGAACCACCCAAATCGCCACTCTCTCTCGGCCAAAATCGAAACCCCCTTGCCAACAGAATGGTCTACACGAAGTAGAGTCCACAAAGGAACAAGAATCATGAAGATGGGGCGAGAAGCAAGAATGAATCAATCGTAAAATCTTACCTCCCAAGATTCAGCCATACCGAATATATAGAGAAGAAAATTAATGAGGCGTGGTCTAGAAAATGGAAAGGAGATCACTGCATACATCATTAAGGAAACAAATCAGCAAGGAGATATCGCATGAAACGGCAAGGAAAGCCGGTGAATGAGGAGGAGACATCACGGCCGATAAGAGGATAGAGGTTGAGAGAAACTTAAGTCTCCAAAAGAAAAAACAAGGTATTTATATGAGGTAACTAAGGCATCCAACATATGGGCCTCTCAAAGAAGATGGGCCATCTCAACAAAATGGGCTTACACAACAAACGGGCTTGCACAAAGCAATAGGCTAGGCTTCTCCATCTCTTGAGCAAATGGGCTAAGGCCCAATTCTCCTCCAAAGAGATGGTAAATGGGCTTATGGCCCGACTTCTAATTGGGTTGCCAAAAAGTGATGATATGGGTTAATGCTTTAATCACTAGCTGAAGCTTATGAAGATTATACTTGCCCGAAACATCGTTACTACCTTGGGCCTCATTAGGAAACACAAACCCAACAATCTCCACTTTGATTCCTAACGAGGCCAACACACACAAGCAATAAGACACTAGCACATGCAACAAATGCAAAATCTTGCAACAAATGCATTCATCCACACAGGAAATAGATTCATATAAACATGCAACAAATGCATAAACTTGAGCTAGCTCTCTCTCCATCTCACTTAGGTTAGGATTTCACTAATCTTCTCACTTAGGGTAAGATCTCTCTCATCGCCCCACTTAGGCTAAGATTTCTCTCATCTTCCTATTTAAGCCATGATCTACCTCAGCCTACCACTTAGGTTAGGATTGACTCTCCACCTTGCTCGAGATGGTGGAAATAAGGATACTTGACCCTTCTCTAAAACGGAATGACAGACACACAATCCTTATCCATTGACTCATCCTCCCACTTAAGCCGAGGGTCTCTCTAATCCTCTTACTTAGGCTAAGGATCTTTCTAATCCTTCTTTAATATACCTCACTTGGATCATAAGAGATAATCACATTTGACTCTTCATGATCTCTCTCATTTTTTTTTTATTTTTTTTTTTTGCCTTTCTCACCATAACAATCCTTAATGAAGTGTCTGGCTTTCCCACAACTGCAACACTTCTTACCCTTCCCTTGGGTTTTGGATTTTGACATACCTTTTCCTTTCTTGCTACCTTTCTCTTGATTCTTAAATTGAGGTCTACCCCTCTTCGTGTGGATCTCACCATATTTTCTCCCACTCATTAATTCCATTTCCTTACTCTTAAGAGAATCTATGACAATTTTATGTGTTAACGTGTTCCTACCATACTTAATGGCATTTTTAACTTCTTTATAAGTATCAGGAATGGCATTTAACAAAATAATTGCCTTGTATTTCTCCGACATTGTTTCACCACAATTTATAATATCTTGAACCACCTTGTTAAAGACATCTAGGTTATAATCTAGGTCTCTAGAGAGGTCAATCTTAAAACTAAAGAAACTTTCAAGCAAATAAAGCTTATTAAGGGTGAATTTCTTAATATATAATTTCTCTAATTTTCCCCAAAACTCTTTAATGGTCTCAAGTTTTCCTACTTTTCTTAAAACTAAGTCAGAAATATGCAAAATTATGGAAGAATAAGCAATTTCATCAGCTTCTAGTTTTTGTTCAGCTGTGAATTTTTCAGCATATTTTTCATCTATAGCCTTAGAAACCTTTAACTGTACTAAGATACCTTTCATTTTTTGTTGCCATATTGAGAAATCCCCCTTCCTATTGAAAACACCCATCTCAAAGTGATTTGTGGTCATATTCACGAAGTATATGTACTACACAGGAAATATGCAGCCTAGTTAACTTAATGCAAACACATAGTTTAAATTTAACTAAGGTAACAGATTCACAAAGGGATAACAAATCAAAATAAGAACAGGGTTAAACAAATACAGATGAACTGATTTTATTAACAAAAATAGTATTCTGAAACTGATTGTACACAGCAAGCTATATAGGCACAGAATAACAAATATCACACAACAGATTATCTGAATAAATTACACACAACAAATTATATATGCACAGAAAGGAATTTCATAGAACAATACGGAACAAAAACTGTAGAAAAAAATATCAAACATAGCTAATACTGATTTACCAGGCTAGATCTCAAATATGAGATCTAGTATGAACATGGGTCAGAGCAGGAACAAATCTAGAGAAAAATAGCTGACCTACCGGCCTACATGCGCCGCCGCCTGTAACTACATGCACCGCTGCTGGCCGACGAGTGGGCTTGCACGAGCCGGTCAAGACGGACCTCCTCCGAAGGTCAATCTCAGCTATGGGGTTGGATCACCCCAAGTCGAACTCGACACAAAGCAATCGAAGGAACATAGAACCAGATTTTAAACGAAACCCTTACCGCGAAATCAATCGAGAAAACCAAGGGGTTTTTCAAATCTTAGCTTCAATAGAGACTATTCAAGAGGCAACTCACGCTCTAATACCAATTGTTGATAGCTGAAGCACCTACAAAACAAGGTTAGTGCACAAAACCAAAACCAAAAAAAGTAAACCAATAATAGCAATAAGAAGAACATGAAGTAAACTTCTTGTTTCGACCAACCAATGGCAGTCACGAAGACAATGGATCAAGGCTCAGATCTGGGCTATAGAACCACCACTTAGGCAGCACTGAGAACAGAGCCACCAAGCCCCAACGAAAAACCTAGCCCCAAACCAAATTGCCGCTCTCTCTTGGCCAAAACCAAAACTCCCTTGCTAAAAGAATGCTCTACACGAAGTAGATTCCACAAAGGAACAAGAATCACGAAGATAGGGCGAGAAGCAAGAATGAATCAATCATAAAAGCTTACCTCCTAAGATTGGGCCATATTGAATATATAAAGAAGAAAATTGATAAGGCGTAGTCCAGAAAATGGCAAGGAGATCACCGCATACATCATCAAAGAAATAAATCAGCAAGGAGATGTCGCACGAAACGGCAAGGAAATCCGGTGAATGAGGAAGAGACATCGCTGCCGATAAGAGAAAAGATGGAGAAAGAAACTTGAGTTTCCAAAAGAGAGAACAAGGTATTTATATGAGGCAGCTAGGGTATCCAACAAATGGGCCTCTCCAAGCAGATGGGCCATCTCAACAAAATGGGCTTGGACAAAGCAATAGGTTGGGCTTCTCCATCTCTTGAGCAAATGGGCTAAGGCCCATTTCTCCTCCAAAGATATGGTAAATAGGGTTATGGCCTGACTTCTAATTGGGTTGCCAATAAGTGATGATATGGGTTAATGCTTTAATCGTGAGCCGAAATCTATGAAGATTATACTCGCCCAAAACATTATCACCGCTTTGAGCCTCGTTAGGAAACACAAACCCAATTCTGAGTTGTCTACAAGTCCACTAATTTGAACATCCATTTTGGTGGTCAATGTTGTAGAAAATCCTCAAATGCTTGGACTATCAGTCATTATGATAACACAGTGGAATCATAGATCATCACAGCATATGGATTTGTAGGAAACGCACCAACAAGTTTGTTCAAATTTGAGAAAGTTTGCAACGAAAATGTATACGTGATTCTTTTTGATCCTCTGGCTGGATGGGAATTACCTAAGAGCTATGTTGGTGTCACTTCTGGGTCCGAGAGGTGTACGACTCTAATTAGTGTCCCACCCTTGAGGTTGAAGATTGTCAAAGCTTCAGATGCTCACCAAGTTAAAGAAGCAAGACTTAACAAGGATATTGCTGTTGTGACTTAGTGCCAACTATTTATCTAGATAGTATGTCCGAGTCCTTTTTGTTAGAAATAAATTATAAGGATATCAGTTTGAGATCCTTATAGAGCATAAATAAAGCTCGTAATAAAATAACGGACTTGCTATCTATTTTTCCAATTTCAATCAAATTGTTACAAATGCATACTGATATATAGATAATAACATATTGACCAATGGTTTATCTAATGCACTCCATAAAGGTTCTCCACTCACTACATTCGCAGGCTAGCTTCTAAGGACACTTTATTCACATGGGTTTCACTTTGGTTCTCTTTGCTAGCCAAATTTTCAACAAAAACAAAATATGATTTATCAAGAACATTAATTCTCCATGGATGGATTGAATTTGCCAGTTTGAAGTTTGGACCACCCAATGTGTTAAAATGACTTTAAGAAAACAAGAAATCTACTCCAGCAATTTGATGATTGAATTCACCCTCTTGCTCATAGTATGCCATTCACGTGTTATTTTAACATCCTGTGTTATCAAGTTATGAGCAATATATCCGTGTTGAAAAATCAAAAGCTGATCAAGTGGACAGATTTATAATAAGAAACAGCACCTAGATAGACAGAGAAGAAAATCAAAGGAAAACAAAAAAACATAAGAGAGGATATGCTTCCAAATCCACAAATGTAACCAATATTGATAATTTTAAAATAAATCCTAACATCCACTGGCCCCCGACATATAGCTAGCGTAAAAAATTTAGGACCTCAAACCCCACAAAATTGGTTCAAGTTTGAGGCATCAATCTAAATATACATATATCATGCTTAATACTTGCCTGTTAGAAATTCTGAATGTTTATGCATCAATATAAACATACATCTGGACCTATGAAAGTTGGGATTATTTCAAGATTATCAAGTTTTCATGTTTATGCACTTGAAGATTTTCTTTACATATATAATTTAGTTTCCTCGGGCATTTTATATATAAGAGAAGATACTTACATGGGCTCCGTGGTCCAACATATACAATATTGTGGAAGACTTTCTAATTAATATGAGTTTATATGTGATCTATATGGCTTAAATTTATGTGCACATAAGTTGGAACTGGAAAAGCATCAGTGTACGTAACCATGTTATATGGCATGTAAGCAGCAAGAGGAATACAGTATTTGTAATTCTGTTTAATTAAAGACCAGCTACGTCCTTAGTCACCTCATTAATTATAATTATATATATATATATACTTTCGATTATACACCTTGATGTATAATTACCATAATTAAACTTCTTCTCCAGAAAAAGGATAAAATTGTCGAACAACTCTTGGTACTCTACTCAATAATTGTTAAAGTTTCAGTATATGCCCACTCATAAAAAAAATTCAGTTTTTCAATTAAAATTGTCAAAAGATTAGTTGGCATCCTTATATTCATTGGATCACCTGCGTTTAAATTTGTACAAAAATATTCGAAACGATTGCATATTGGACCACTTGACCATTTGATTTTTGTCATATATTAATTAACGTACTTTGGACCAACCTATAATTATTTTTTTTTTAATTTATATATATAGGACAACCATCCACGATTTACACATTGATCCATTTCATGGACAGCCAGGGGGAGGGACCAATTGCTACATTCACTAGTCCCAGCATATACCTAGAATATATGTCCTCTAATCACCTAAACTATGATAATGACGTGACTAAGAGAGAAAATATAAGCTTTTGATAGAGATTGACTTATACCTATATTTTATACCAATTACGTATTGTCGGCCTACCTATTGAAAGCTTGAATAAGATTAAAGATGAAACCAAAAAACAGAGAAATTAGAAGCAATATTGCTCCTCTAAAAGAATTACAAATACTGTATCTCTATTGGTGCATACATATATGGCATATAAATGGTTACAGGCTATGCGTTACAGTTCCTTCAGATGCATATTGAATTTAGGAGCTTCTTTGAGCTTGACAAAGCTTGAGATAGCTCAACACCTATCAACAATTTATAGTTCATCACTTTATTGAGGTTTAATTATTTGTCCCTATATTTTATTTTATTTTCTTCATCTAATCAGGTTCAACCTCTAGTAATGAAGAAAATAGTTCTAAGAAACGAAGAAAAACCCTTTCTTTTCTCTTTTTTGTTTGGAGGAACGAAGCAAGAAAGTTGATCAACATTTAATAAATGATTAGTTGGGTAAATAATATACAAATATATTTGATTTTGATTAAAAGAGGAAACTCTAATTAACACATAATTGATATTTCATTTATGTAAGGTAAATAATATAAAATAAAAGTATACCAAATAGAAATTTAGTTTTTTCATGTTTTTGTGAGCCAAATAAATTTAATTTTTTCATTTAAAAATTCAATATAAATTATCCATAAAAAACCAACATCCAAAAAGAGAAATGTGAAAATAAATTAAAATAAAAAAACTAAATTGAAACAAAATGAGAGGAATAATGACCTTAAAAGTGCTAAAAAAATTAAGTTTAGGTGATTTGATTGATTTAATTGTTTATTTGTTAGTACAAAGAGATGTAGGGGTCTTTATCATGAGTGGAAACAAATTTTTAGGTGTATTTGCTGTTCTGAATTGTTTGAAGATGAGATTAA